>NC_133576.1:82783563-83127729 GCF_964106895.1 Numenius arquata
CCCTTCGCAGTGATGAATAAATGGCATCGCTGCCACCGGATGAGTTTGGGACCTTGTTTGTGTGATGGGTGATTCCCCTTCCCAGCCCCCTGTCCTTTCTGGTGTTGATTGGACTTGCAAAAACACAAAAATAAGAGGAGTTGATGACAAGAAGACGACAATGAGTCACAGCCTTTGTTGAGACGCTCACACCGAAATCACAAGAGATGCGTTTTTCCAAATGACTCGAGCTGGGTGCTGCTGCCAGGAGGGTGGCAGGGAGCAGGGGACAGGCCTTTCACAGGCCCTGCGGGTGCTGCTCCCGTTATGGATAAGCTGCAAGTTTCATGTCTGTTCTTATTCCAAGGGAGAGGGCAAGAGCTCGCGAGGCGCCGCGGAAATGGCTGTTGCGGAGGTTGCCGTGTTCCCGCCCGCCAACCTCACCTCCAGCAACCAGAGCAGCTGCAACGTGCACAACCACCACTTCTCCGCCAAAGTCACCTTCTCCCTCTTCTACACTGCCCTGCTGGTGTTCGGCGCCTGCGGGAACATCCTGGCCCTCTGCATCACCTTCCAGCGCAGGAAGAAGAAGCTCAACTCCACCGACCTCTACCTGGTGAACCTGGCTCTCTCCGATGCCCTCTTCACCCTGGCACTGCCGGGCAGGATTGCCTACTACATCCTGGAGTTTGACTGGCCCTTCGGGGACTGGTTCTGCCGGGCCACAGCCTTCATTTTCTACATGAACACCTACGTGGGCATCTACTTCATGACCTGCGTGAGCGTGGACCGCTACATCGCCGTGGTGCGCACCAGGCATCCCGGCAGGATCCGGAAGATGAGCCGTGCCAGGGGCGTCTGCATCCTCATCTGGTCCTTGGTGTTCCTACAGACGGCGCCACTGCTTCTGCGACCCATGACGCGGAGGATGGGGGACAAGCTGACGTGCATGGAGTACTTCAACTTTGAGGAGATTCCCAAGCTGCCCTACCTGCTCCTGGGGGCCTGCGTGCTCGGCTTCTTCCTGCCTGTGGGCATCATCTTGGTGTGTTACGTGAGGATCAACCTCAAGCTCTGCCAAACGGCCAAAGAGAACCCTCTGACAGTGAAGAATGGGCACCACCGCCGGGCCTTCACTGTCATCCTGGTGGTGCTGCTGGCCGTCCTTCTCTGCTTCAGCCCCTACCACCTCAACATCGTCCAGTTCATGGTCAGGAAGATCCTCTACCAGCCATCCTGCCGTGAGCAGCAAGCCTTCAAGATGTCCCTGCAAGTCACCGTGGCATTCATGAACCTCAACTGCTGCATCGACCCCATCATCTACTTCTTCGCCTTCCGGGGGTACAAGCGGAGGCTGCTCCGTATCTTCAGGAACAGCGGCTCCATGGCCACCTCTTCCACTGCCAAGACCCCTTCCGAGAGCAACAGCAACAGCCAGCCGCCTGGCTCCGTCTCTGTCTAGTGGCGCAACCCTCTCCCTTCTGCTCTGGCCTGCAGCTCATGAACCATCCCCGACGGCAGGAGCTGGAGCCGGGCTGCAGAGCAGGACCAGCACCTCTAACAAGGCTTCATCACTCCCCTGCTTGGAGCTGGGGGCTCTCACAAAGCCAACCTGACCGGGACACAGCCCTGCCTGGCTCCACTTGCCTGGCTCCATGCTCAGCACTGCTGGACCTGCCATCCTGGAGCACGGAGGTGCCCATTTTCATCCCCACACCAGAAGAGGCAGCTCGTGCAACCGCTCTGGCTGGCAAACACCGCTGGGGGTTTTCCAGCACTGCACTGTGCCAGCCTCCCACGTCTGTCCCGCATGCCCTGTGGTTGTAACCACCATGGCTATCCCTGCCTCCTTGTCCCCTGCACTGACACCAGAGCGCTGGGGCAGCATCCCTGTGGGGCTTGGGGTGGCCAGCATGGAGTGCACGGACTCAGGGCATTTCAGGAACAGGCTGGGATGCTACTTGCATGCAGAAAGTTGCCTGCAGATCCATCCCCGCACCACCAAACGGCAGCTCCGCTCTCCCCCTGCCCAGCATCCTGCTCCTGCATCCAGGCGCTGCATGGGGTGGGCGGGAAGTGCGGAAGCTGCCAGAAAAGCCCTTCTTCAAGGGAGAGGGGCAAGGAGAAAATTTGCAGAGCTCCCAGGAGCGCTGTTGCCTGCGTCTGCTGCTTGGGTGGCTGCTTCTTTCTTCCCCAGGGTGCCCTTCAGGCTGTGGTCACCCCAGGACCCGCTGCCAGGAAGGGGATGTCGGGGCTGGCCTGGCTCCCAGCTCAGCTGTAAGGTTGCAGACCCATCCTGAGGGTGGTACCTTCCCACCCCTCCTTAACTTGAAGGGCGTGGAGGAAAGGGGACAAGGACACGAGGACTGAGGGTGTCCTGATGTGACCTTGACTGACCTTTGCTTGAACCCGGTGCCCTGACGAGTCCGAGAGCCCTGCTAAGGGCAAGTTACACGTGACGATGGCCAGAGCGAGAGGAGGAACCCCGAGACGCTGGGTTCCCATCAACATTTGAGCCCGTGCAATGAGGAGAAAGTCAGCAGGAGCAGGGACCTCCTTGTCTCTTTTCCGAAGTCGCTGGGCTGTGATAAAAAAACCCACAGGTGGGATTTCATAGTTCCTGGGACGGCCGGTCTTACGCTGGAGGTTGGAAGGGACAGAGACACGCACAGAGACATGAAGAGTGGAAAAAAAGCAGCTTTATTTTGCTGAAAAGTAAAACTGAAGACATTTCACAAACGGCCACTTTTGATTATGACAAATCATTCTTTAAGGTAATAACCCTTCTTTATGGCTAGAAAGTTGATAATAGTGTCACGTGCAGCCCTTTCTTGTTTAAATGCACATGAACGAGCTTTCGGATGACGGTGGTTTTACTTATGGTACGGGTAACCGTAGCATCCTGACGGCTGACTAAGCGGGATGCCTAAAATAATTCAGGTGGGAAAGGGACTCCAGGAGGTCCTTTCAGGAGGTTATCTGAGCCCTCCTCAAAGCAGGTCTAACCTCAGCGCTGGTCTGAAGAAAGCCTGTCACCTAAAAAGCATGTTACAATGGAGAAAGAAGAGCTGGCATGCAATAATACAAGGATATCAATGGTCTGAATACCCTGAAGGAGCCTGGCTGAGCTGCCGAACAGTTCTGGTGCACTGTTAATTTATCAAAGAAGTGTTGGCTGGAAAGGAGCTCTCTGCATCACCTCGCCCGACAGCCTCCTCAAAGCAGGACCACGGCTGGCATGATGTCAGGCTGCCCATGGCTTCGTCTAGCTGAGGCTTGGAAACTCCAGGCAAGGAGGCTTCCCCCGCCGAGGTGACGGTTCCAGTCAGATGAAAACATTTTCCCCGCTGTCCCGTCTGAACCTCCCCATCCTCAGCTGGTGGCTGTCACCCCTAACATCACCCACTTCTGCTCAGAAGAGCTTGGCTCTGTCACCTTTGTAACTCACATTCCTGTATGACTGTGGTGGTTCGGGGTCTGCCAGGAGAGCAGTGGTACGTAGCTATGGGTCTCAGCGAGCCTCCACACGAACACCGGAGCACAGGTCTCCAGCGGTGGCCAACCCTCCTTCTCAAGACCAAGGCGTAGAGACCTTTTTCCAGGCTGGAGCCTATGGCAGAGGCAAAGGCAAAGCTGTCAGGAAGCCTCCTCAGGAAAAGGAGGAGTATATACATAACCCACACGTAAACGGGGGGCTCGGTGCAGCCTCCGCGGCGCGGCTCCGCAGAGAGGAGAGGGGCAATGCCGGTTCCCGCCGAAAGAGGGAGTAGAAACCTTTACTCAGGGTTAAAAATACACCCACGAACCTGAAATAAAAAAAAAAATATACACTCGATGCAGCTGGTGCTTCCCACAACGCGTCTCCTGCCACGCAGGAACGCGGAGGATGGTTGTGAAGCGTATGGCAAGCACACGGCAGCACACTGGGATGGATGGATAGATGGATGGATAGATGGATGGATGGATGGATCCCTGAGGGCTTTCCAGGTAGAGAGTTATTACCGCACAGCACGCGGGTGTTTCTTACCTCACCCGAGGCCGCAGCCTATTGCCACACCGCCTCCTAAAAAGGGAAGATCGCATTTTTATCTAAGGGCAGCGAGCTGTTACGCTTTTTGTGGTCACACACTACTACCGTTCCTGCGTACGGATTACACACCTACGGGGTGCGAACTGAGATTTCCCTGGCAAACTCATGCTGTGACCCTCGTAGCTACCCCTTGTGAGCCAACCACTCCCCCCCAACACAGTGTATTTCAGGTTCCCCCTGAACCTCTGCAGAAGGGTGATTAGCTCGTGCAATCGAATGGAGTGCAGGCGGTAGACAGGATCTCTGCAGATGGCCTGCCCTTCTGATGGTGTCAAAAAGGCCATATCTTGATGGCAAATAAGCACGTGGAGCTCAAACAGCACTGCCTTTTTCCCCTTAGCCGTGGTTCCAAATTTCATGTTTTCCAGCTAAAACCAGGATTTATTTCCAGGGGAGCGCTGGGGGACAGCAGCTCCGGGCTGCAGTTAGACGTCACCTGTTAGTAAACCCCCCGCACCGCGCAACACACCTCTTCGGTCTCTGCTTTAAATGGTCCCGAGTTAAAGCTATTGCACGTCGCGACATCCACCTTTGCAAGCCAGTAAAATATTGTCATGTAAAAACGCACACATCCACTTCAAATAAAAGCTTCTCACCGCCAAGTAACAAGCCCCGGTGTGATTGTTCGGGCCAGGTAACGTGGGTGACTGTTCTCCTCTCAGAGAGGCACCCGTGCCTCTCCTCCCAAGCAAAGCCAACGCTCAGAAGGGGCGAGGGGCAAGCACAAGGTCTCCTTCCCACCCCCTTTACGCAGGAGACGCCCGTTTCCCCAGGAAGGTGGTGTGCTCTGATGGCACAGGGGATTTATAAATAACCTGGAGTGGAGAGTGGCGGGACCTGTGTCCTTTCCGGAGCAGGTTTCTCAGCAGTTGGGATGGGGTGCCAGAAGAGTCGGGTCGGCAGCGCTAAACTGCGCTTTGAAAACCAGCAACATCTGCTTTCTCGCGTCCTGTGGTGACTCCAGGGTTTGCTTCACTGCCGAGTGGCTTAGGGTTACACCGTTTTCTCTCTCGCTTACAGGTACTATCATACAAAACCAACAAAATGGAAGGATTCCCCTGAAAAGAGAGTGGAGTTTCACTACAAGATTAGCCACAATATTGATTATTTGCATTTTCCGCACAGAATCTCTGTGAATTCTTTCAAAACCGAGCGGAGCGCAACGTGACATCCCGCCCCGCTTCTGTCATCAGGTCTTTTCTTTCTGGCCTCTGCAGTCTATCTTCTGCTTTGCTCCTTTCCTCTAAACCCTTTATTCCACTCGGTTCCACCTCCCCAGTCTCCCTGAAGTCCTCTCCTTTGCTAATCTGACATTTGCGGTCTCCACTTGTCTCCGGGCAAAAGGCCAAATTCTGCTTTCGGTTCAGCCACTATGCCGGAATTCTTCACCCAAAGTACCTATATTCCTGCCTTCTCCAACCCTACTGTTCAGGTTTGGAAACAGTCCCTTACAAACATGCCTGAGCCCAGCCAACTTCTTCTTTCCTCTAAAACTCTCCTTTGCAAAAAAAATCAAATGACAACAGCTGACCGAGCCATTTGCTGAGATTCTCACCAGTCGCACCCATCCACCAGGTGGTACCGCTCCTGCGCTCCCAACATCGGCTCCTTGCCTTCTATTTGGTCTGAAAACAATTGGTGCAACCTGCTCTAGGTGGACCTGCTCTGGCAGGGGGGTTGGACTAGATGATCTCCAGAGGTCCCTTCCAACCCCATATCTTTCTGTGATCCTGTGGTAGCACGTACCCCTTTCAGTTAAGAGTGGACTTCCTGCGGTCAAAGCATCCCTTTGTATATGGAAACAGGAGGAAGGTAATCCCACCAAAAATTAAACCAAGCCCAGCATGTTTTAAATAAACACATACACATATCTATAAAGAGAGTAAAATAGGCATACGTGTGCATATATATAAATGCGTATAGTGCTTGTGTGTTCACGTGACTCTCCTAATAAAACAGTATTTATACTTATTTATATAAAATACTTAGTATTATGGCTACCCAGTTAAAGGAAGCTAATCTCATTTAGGTTTATCTTCTGGAAGAACACACACACACAAAAAATTAGTTGCACTGATCTATCAAAACCCCCCTATTAGTTCAAATTTGCACTGGGCATTTATTTTTCCTCAAACAGACGCAGTTCCCCTGCAACGTGGCAGCTGCAGTTTTTTCAAAGCGTTTTCAAATTTGGGTGCCTTTGCAACCACATATATACTCCAAATACACACGTTTGAGAGATGGGAGTCTTTGAATACAGGCTTTTAATTTTCTTCAACAAACTCTTAGCTCCAGTTAAACTCATCAAACCAATATATAAACATTCTCACTCACTCTCTGTATATATACATATGCATAGACATATATATATATGCACGTATATATATGTGCACAAACAGGAGCCAAACGTTACCATTCGCCCAGTACCTTGCGATAGGTTTTGCGTGCTTGTTCTTCTGCCTCAGAGAAAATTAACGAGACCTTTTCTCCATCCCATGTTCACAAAGGCACTGGGAAGCGTTAGGACGGCACAGGCTGGTACCCGAACCAACTCAGACAGCCTGCGTACCCACACAAGCAGCAGCCAACCTTTGACACTTGTTTTGGGAGAGGAAAATGGTTTTGGTAGGTAGGGAGCCCAATCGTTTCTGCATCTTAGCAAAAATTTAATGCTTGAGAACATGGTGGCTTCTCAGGCAGGTTTCCACAAATACAAACCTCGCTGTGGGTGTATTTCAAAGTATCACAAAGCCATCTAGGAAAGTCCCCAATAAATTACTCCAACGTTGTCTCAAAAGACAACATTCTCAGTCTAGCAGACAACATTTAACAGCAGCAACTACTTTTATTTGAAAATACCAAATCTTGGCTTTACTAAAACCCGCATGAATTTCCCAGGCGCTCAAAATCCTCTCCGTAGAAAAGTGTTCTGCATTCTCTCGCTGCCTAACAGATAACACTGGGACACACAGGATGTAGAAACTGTGTGATGAGATACTCAAAACCCTATCGACAAACACTGTGTAGGCTGTGAAAAACACACTCCTTGCATTCCCAGAAATGGTCCATCATGAAAGTTTCACCAGCAAGTGGAAACCAAATTGTTTTCCAGCTCTGACATGTGAATCTTTCTTCTATGGTTCTTGCACGAAACAGGAACTGTGTTCAACGGCATCCGAGACCCCTCCTTTTACCACTTCTTTTTTTTCTTTTCTTTTTTTTTTTTTAAATTGGAAATCACAACCCTGGAAGCGTTTTGAGCACAAACTGTTCCCACAGATGTCAAGGGGAGTTTTCAACTGACATCATCAAGACCTGAATTCTACCCCTTATGATTGACCACGTTTTGTGAAATGCCCAGCAAAATGGGGTTTCCAAACAACTGTGACACTTGGATACCCCTTGTACAGATAACAGTAAGAAAGGATTTAGACTTGGAGAATATCTACTTACGTGTCCCGGATGCCACTTGACATGTTTTAAAATTCCAAGGAATAACTGTTCTTTGTGCTTGTCCCTGGAGCAGGGCAATGCCTGACAGGGCAGAGGTCATATTTAGTTTACCTTGGGCTCGGTGGACCTTTATTTCCTACAGACAAAATTTGACTTCTGAAGTAATTCACTGGTCTTTATTGCTCCTTTTGATAAAATATTTGGGAAGGAAGAAGCTGTATGTTTCAAAATTAAAAATCTGTACTTGTTTCAAAACATTTAATTAGTTTACATACACAAATTATTGTAGGGCTTTTTTCTCCCTTACATTTGCCCATTCCTTTGTAAGACAGCAGGTTTCCAGAGTTCTCTGGGTACAGAAACGTCTCTAGCCTACACACACACACACACACACACAGACTCTCAGCTTCACACAAACAAAACCTTTCACTTCAAAAGCAGATCCTGCCTAAATAACGTGATCACAGCAGCAAAGCAAACCCTGGACAAGATTGATCAAAGCCCAGGAAAACACACGGTCATTCCAAAACCCGCTTATTTCACCCACTGGAAAACACTAAAAAATACATACAGGACATTGACTTTATTAAAAATGATGTCATGTGTTGAAAGCTGCACAAATTTTATGTCATTTCTGGATAAGGACCTGAATGCCTGAAGAACTTTTTTCAGTTTTATCAGTCAATTAAAAGAAAACAAAAAAGGAACAGAAAAAGGTATCTCTCTCTCCCTAAATCCTGTCTTGTAATTTCCCAGTAAAATTTCCAGGACAAGTGAGACTCTGCAGGTCAGTACTTTGGTACACACATGTTTGTTTGGATGTTCAAAACACCCTTTGCTCCTCTGTATTCTTTCACTTCCTTCCCTTTGCACCCGCTATGGCCTTTGTTATGCTTCTGATGATCTATATCTTATTCTAAATATATGTATATTAAATATGCCTGTGTGTATATAAATAGACACATACATTCACACAATGTACAAAAAAAAGTACATACAGAAACAGATTAAATGCTTGAGATACATGTGTAGATTGGTTTCATGGAGTCACAGTTGGGAATCTTGTATTACTTCACCCTGGTTTTATAGAGATGTTCATCTCTCCCCAATCCATCTCCTGAAACTCCTAAGGTGCTAATACTGAGCACTTCTGAGAGTCAAGCCAAGTAAGTTTGTTTATCAATCTAAACTTCACAATCAATATCGTATTACCTTGGCATTAGCATCCTGTTACCTCCTGTGTTAGCCTGAATCACCCTTTAAATTAATATTCCAGTCTGTGACCAACAGTAAGTTGCTTCAGACAGTGAGGATTCAGCAAATGCAGGGTCATCCACATCTTTGACAGTAGAAAACTAGAACTATATATAGAAAAGTTAGCTTTTTTTATCATTTTCTTTTAAGACAGTACGTAGCCAGCTCAAAAAATGAAACCAGCACATAGTACACTGAGCATACATCCATCGTTACGGAAGTCTGTCTGAATTAGACATGGAAGTCGTTCAAACCATTTCAGTTCTGATCTTATTGTATCATTTGATTCACCTTTATTGCTTGCAGTGAATATCTTCATGACCTGAACAGCAAATCACCCAGTTTGTAAAAATTTTAAATTTACAGAGGTCACTTACCATAGCTTGCAATACGCACATGAATTTTCTCACGCCCTATCTGCGTATTACGTGCTGAATGACAACTTTTATTGAAAAAGGAATTCAAGAAATAAAATATTACAAGCATTAATAAAACTTTCTGAAGAATGACATAATCGTCCCATAAACCTTTACGGAGTTGAAAATGAAGTGATCTTCAAACCTCTTATTACTGCAATCAAAAATCAAGTACTGTAAAATAGCATGTAAGCAAGAGAAATTAGACAGGTAAATGAAGAAAATGTGATTTTTCTTAACAGGTAAATCTAGTCGTTGTGGCTGTTGGAGCTTCTTTTCCTAGTCATTAAGTCTGATAACATGTTTAACAAGGATTTACAAGAAAAAAACCCACCTACTTTATTTTAAAAATAAATTTAGGTGATATCCAGTAATAAGTAGAAACTAAAGTTACTTCGAAAAGGATAACCGGACTAGAAACCACCAAGTGATCTGAAGGCTTGGGAACAGTTCACGTCATTTGTTAACATCACTTTGAATCACCAGTCACGCGGAGCCAGTTTCTCTTTTCTGACGCTCGTGCGGGGACGACCTTTGTGAGTCTGTCCAGCAGGTGGCTTTGATCCCCTTTCAGATGTGTACAAACCCATCGAGTGGAGTTCCTTCGCACAGAAAACCCATCAGTGCTGCAGTAGAAAATTAGTGGCTACATTTAAGTCATTATTTGAAGCCCTCAGAGCTTCTAGGGCATCTCCCCTGGAAAATCCCATTTCCATAAGTCGTGCAACCTGGTAAAGAAATAATACCGCTTTAAAACCAGGGTTTTATTCATGCTGTCTCCGCATTAGTCATATCGATAGTGTCAGAGATCACTTTTCCACCGATCAGGCTGTTCAAAATCTTACCTTTCCAGACAAAAAGCAAGCATGGCTATGCACTGTCACAACAACGTATCTGGGACAGCATGCTTGAAAACATTGCCACAGGCAGAGATGACTGCTTTCTGATAGTTTATTCACAAGTTAAGTTTGAATGAAATGTAAGAAATTAATTCAAACGTAACAGTTTGCTGAAAATGCCACACCTGTATTTTTTTAGCCGGCCCAGTTTTGGTAAAAGGGTAAAATAAAAAGTATGGCACCACACACACGACAACTACAATCTAAATATTCTCAAAACAGCGTAAGTCAATGACAGTTGACGGAAGAACTACCTGGAAAAGGGCATATTAAGCCAGTGATTTTGGTAATCAATAACCACTTGACCATCCCTCTTCATAATATCTGGTACTCGACACCTAAGCTTTTTCCTCTGTGCTAACAGATACTCACATCACCACATTTAAAAAGCAATGTAGGTATAACCAAATGTAATTTAAATTGGTTAAGTCTAATCTTAAGTATATTTAACATCTACAATTCTCAATTACATATGACTGAAAGTCACCCATATAACTAATTCACTTTTATAGTTAATCTTCCAGAGAGGGGAAAAACAAGGGGAGGGGGGGCAGCAGAGAGCAGCGTGTAAAATTAACCGTGGCCACTGGCAGCATAAGGTGTTCCCCGTCCTGCTCCAAATGGCTTGTGACCGCTTGTGACCAGAAACCACAGCTGCTGAACCTTGAAATTCTGGGCTACAGGAGCTCTCTGGGAGCTACTGCTGCTCCTCTTTCTTCTGTATGGAATCTGCGGTGCTGGCAGGATGCAGCTGAGCAGAGGCCGTTTACATCTCAGGAGGACTCTTCCCAGGGTGCAAGAGCAATATGCACTAGTACTGAAAGTACTTTAAATGCCTTTTAAAAGAAAGGCGCCATTAGAAGCAACCTCCCCTTCCTCTAAGACACCTCCAGAACTTTCAGTATTTTTAATCTTCTCTGCTTTGGCAGCTTACTGAGAAATACACTACTGCCAAGTAAGCCCAGAGGCAGGGGACTTCATTCCCTTAATCTAAATACACCGTTACAAAACGTTTGAAAACAGCTACCTTGGCTGCCACAATACCCAATATGCTACCAATCATTTCCTCCTTCTTCCCCCCCTTAGAACCCAACGTCTGTTTCTCACTTTCTTGTAGAGAGAGGAATGAATCGCTGTTTTCGACACCTCTGCAACAGTAGTGCAACTTCAAACTGGATTTCATAACCCGTAACTTTCTAAAGTTTCCTCTGTCTGATTTTTCATCTAAGACTGAGGTTTTTTATGAGAAAAAGGGCAAGCAGTGGAATAAAAGCTAACCACAGAAATAAATTTCAGAAGGAAGATTTTTACCTTAGTTGACATGAATTCTAACCTGAAGAACTGGCAGATGGAATTGTAACGTTCCCAGCAAGCATCGCGGGGAATAGATTCTAACAACAAAAAGCTCTTTTCATCTGAGTATTTTAACCACAGGAACTGAATCCAGCTCCAGGAAACAGAGATGTATACCGGTAACAGTAATTTAGGGTGCTAAAAAACCCACAACAAATGCAGAGATTTTTGTACTGAAAGCATTGCAAACGCTTGCAAATTTTATCTGAGTAACAGAAGAAAACTTTGCATTTCTGCCATTCTAAGACAGCTTGTGCAGTTATTAGTGTAGTCCTGAGAAATCAAAGGTGCTTAGATTACTTTTTCCTTTGCAGGGTAACTAGACAGCATTGCAAATGACAGCAATCAGGTGGGCTCTACAACTGCAATGCATGAGAAAATATAAGCATATATTGCTTTCATAAACCTGGGCCTAAAGATTTCAGGTAAGAATCCAGCATAAGTCAGACTAATAACTATTTCATTAGTTCCAGCCCAACAATAAAAGTTTCCATAAGCAGAATCTGTCAAAGAACTACAAAGAAACAAACGAACCCAGCAGGGAAATCTTTTGGTCCACCCCGTACCTGGCACTGAGGCCAAAACTAAGGCTAAACCACTTCAGGCTGGCCAAAACTTAAGTTTCTGGGTTTTGTCTCAGAAGGTGTTCTTTGGCATTCTTTTTGCCTTTTCCTATGTAGCCCAACGGGTTTGCAGTCAAAATCGCCAGTGCCGAAAAGGCAAAAAGCCATGACTTGATTTCTAGTTTTAACATTTTGAACATAATCTAACATTGAATTAAAACTAGAAATCAGATGATAGCAAAGATTGCTGTTTGGGACGATCTAACTTTAAACTATCTAGTAGTGACAGTGTGGTGCTAGCAAGGGTATCTCCCAGAAAAAGGGAAAGACAAACTCACCCTGGAAATCTACTCTTGTTCAATACAGAAAAAAACCCAATCTTAAATTCCCTAGTAAATCATCCTCTCTTTTGAGAATAAAACTATCAACAAAAGTCTGAAAGACTAAATCTGCACAGTAAGTCTAAATCTATCCTTGGTAGAAAAGACAAGAGACTTCTCTGTGGCATCAGTATGTGAAATCAGTCAACCCCATTATTGAGGGAAACATCCAAGTTTTACACCAAGTGTGTGTTGCAGTCCACAGTTGACGTAACATTCTTATTTCCAAAAAAACTACATGACTGAATCGGAAACTTAAGCTGGAGACCTCAGTGAAGGAAAACTTGCATGTCTACAATGAAATCTATTTGTCATTCTTCCTTCTTTGAAACATTTATCAGATTTGAATAGCCCTCACTAGTGAAACTTTCTCCTCTTTAAATACAAAAGGCAGTTACACATAAAAGCAGAAACTCCCAAGCTGATTTGTAACTCTGGTTCGGATGGCAATGACAGTTTGTTGTCTCTGTATTGTGACTGTTATCTGATATTCTAATTTATGCTACTACAGAGAATGTTTAAGAAACCACGTCAACAGATGATTAAAAAAATAGTAGAGGTAATTCCTAACCAGTTTTCAAATGCCATTTTACAATAGAGAAATGTTTACCTGCTCTTCAGAAACCTCGGTAGGTGGAGGTGTGTCTTGTTCAGACGGGCGATGATCTTGATAATTCGCATTATGTCTATGACGTAAAGGAGGAAACAGTCTATTCCAGTTAATCATCCCACCCTGAAACCAGACACTGCTGTCAGTCTTTGCAAAAAGAAGGACAGATATTTTTAAACAAAAAGATCATCCACTCCACATAATATCAAAGGCAAACATTTCAGTAAAATACTTTTATTTTAAACAACAAAAACTGCTGCAGTCTTTTATGCAGTCAAAATTGGTACTGGTTACGGCTTTATTAGTTATTATAAGGAAGAGTGCTGATAGAAGGAGGAAAGGATGTTTCACATCCATTGCAAAAGATTTGGTTTACTAGAGTGCTAGATTTTTGAGAGCTGAAGGCCCTGCTCTCTCTGCTAACAGGGATTTGCCTGGCAAGAGACACAACAGCGGGTCCTGCAAGTGCTTTGCAAGACTGTGCTGGAGTTAACCAGGGAAAGAGAGTGGGAGATATAAATCAGGGGGGACAAAGCAAAAAAGGATTCTGAGCACATCAGCAAAACCATATCAGGAAACTTGGAACAGTTTTGAGATCAGAAGCCTTAATTTTCTGTTAGATTAGTGTGAGTTAATTAATGTCTTGATCCTAATGAAGCACTTGAGCGAGAGACATTCATAGCGTTAATGTGAAATGTGTCCCTAAGGATTTTTCTGGATTGGGACATAAAACTGAAAGAGGGGAAGTTTAGATTTGATGTTAGGAAGAAATTCTTTACTGTGAGGGTGGTGAGGCACTGGAACAGGTTGCCCAGGGAAGCTGTGGATGCCCCATCCCTGGCAGTGTTCAAGGCCAGGCTGGATGGGGCTTTGAGCAACCTGATCTAGTGGGAGGTGTCCCTGCCCATGGCAGGGGGGTTGGAACTCGATGATCTTTAAGGTCCCTTCCAACTCTAACCCTTCTGTGATTCTATGATTGTGATTTTCACGCAAGCGATTACTTCTGTGATACCAATGCAACTCTTGCAGACACAACGACCACCTCACCTAACTTCTGTGTATTAAGCACCATTGCAAGATCTGGCCATATTCCAGTGCCAAAACATTTTGTAACTACATAGTAATAATAATAATAGTAATAATAATAATACAAACAACAGTAATGTATGGTGTAAATCACAGAACCGAAACTTCCAACAGCCAAGATTCAAGTCTTGTAATGATAAGATGTTCAGAATATGAAGTACAAATACTAAAGTAAAAGGTTGAAAGTTGTCCAGAAATAATCCATCTTCATTTTACTAGCTTACACAAACATTTTTTAAGGGATTTTGAACCACACCAAAACCACAGAGGAAGAACAAACCCTAATTTTCTCTTTTCTATACTTTTTGTTAAAACATCTTTTGCAGTTTGTGTTGTCCTTTTCCTCCTCCCCTGCTCCCTCTGTTACTATGGAGAAGATCCCCCCTCCCTTTCTGTATATATAGGACATGGACTTCCTTCCTCTAGTTGCTCTATTTTAGTTCTATACTGTCGTTTCTCAGAAGACCTTCCTCTTAAGAGAATTTTTTCTTTTCTCTCTCAGCGAGGTCTCTTCCTGCCTTTATGCACCCCTAGAGCATTAAATGTTGTCTGCTCAATCAGATCAGCAACAACTAAACCTGCTCCTAGACCAAAAAAATAAATATTTAAATTTATTTAGTTTTCCTGCCCTTTCCTTTGTTTTCTTCCTTTCTCTCCAGAGGAGACCCAACCAGACCAGACACAACAGGGGGCAGTGCAATCACCCTTAGTGATTTTGAATTTTTAAAAATGATTACGTATCTACCTTTCTCTTTTGCGCACTGTATAAAACATTTGCGTGAAAGCCATGAGGTTTTAAGCAAAGGGTTCCGTATAAGCCTTACGTTAGCCAAACAGCGCAGCGTAATAAAAAGGAGAACTGGTTTGTAGTTTAAACCCAGAGAGGGATCTCAGACCTCCCACTGACACCACTCCACTGCTCTGTGATCTTGGAAAATCACATCCTGTAATTCCCCGTCTGTAATTTTCCCCAACTCAGAATTATGTTGAGTTTTAATTCATTAACTTTGAACTTCCAAAAGTCTGCTAAGTTCTATAGTTCAGCAAGAATGCTGCGCTAATGCTGCTTTACCTGTTTTTATTCTTTTGAAAAGACCTGAGAGGGAAAAAATAATGCTTCCAAGGGTCATTCACGTTAAATTGGTGAATTGAAAAATGCTTACAGGACTATGACACATTTCTTTGTCAGAAGTCATACAGAATAATGCTTATGAAATATAGATTCAACAATAAATGAATTAATTTAGCAGTTCCAGTGTAACTGCTAATAATTCCAGTGTATCTCAAGATTGAAACAAAGCACTTTTCCATCTGTGCCCTCAGCTTCACTACAGAGCTGCCTATTCCAGTTTGGTTTTACATCTTCTCTCTCCTGTGCGCTGTCACATAGCACTATAAAGAGACTTTTCTACCTGCATACCCTAAACTTACAATGCATTTTAAATTAATTACTTTCAGTAAAAAAAAAACGCAGTTTCTTTACTAAGTCAGCTATTAAGTTTTGAAGATTTACAGCAGATATCTTGGTAAACTATAGAGACTGATGTATTCAGAAGAGTTACATGTGAAGACTACTAAACCTTTCCCAGAAATAAGACTAGACAAATTAGATAAAAATAGTTGTGAAAAAATCTTTTTCAATTGCCCTCAGAATATTCCAACTACCTTTGAAAACTGTGACAAACCCATCAGTTCTTAACTATATGAATGAGGTAAGAATATCCAACATATAGTGACAAGAATTAAAGGCTGAAACCCTTAATGGTATGTGAACACTGATGTTTAAGATGAATCTCAACACTACGGTCCATTTCTCATCTGCGCGTTACTTTACAAACTGCACCAAAACCAGGCACATTAGGCTTCTTTATCTTGACTGCAAGAAAACTGTTTCCCATCACAGACTTGCTTCTAATTACATGATGGACATGAACAAAGTCAGGTTTCAAAAAGCAAAGATTCAGGGAACCGCAGCAGGAACTATGGGACCAGTACTGGGGCCAATCCCATTGAGTAAAGGTAAGGAAAAAATTAGGAAGTGCAAATAATGTCTCAGATCCACAAAAGATGGAGATCAAGGCCATGGATTTCCAGTATGGATGGTGACTGCATAAAGACTTTCAGACAACCTTAACTATCACAGCAGAAATAATTCTAATCTGTGAATTTTAATTTGACCCCAAGCCAAGAGCAACACATCTTCATTTGAGTGAAGATTGCAAATTCCAGTTAAAAAAATGTGCAGAAGGAGATTTCCAGACCAATACTCGGCCTTGCCTCACAGAAACTATTTTGCAGACTTCACCTTCATAATGTTATGATGACTTCTGTATTCTAGTGGGTTTTGACTGTGCTAACACACTTGCGCTGCGATAAGTCAGGAAGATTTCACATCAAGATATCCAATCTGATCAATTTATTTAAGGGGTGCTTCTAAACCATCTGAGAGTCCCTACTGGGGAATCAGCAAACAGTATTTATGCACTTTAGAATATACCTGAACCCTGGCAACAGGGTGCTTTGTTACTGCCTGATAGGAGACAAAAATACCTAGGAGACCTTTTTATTGGTCTCTGATAAACCACTACTAGAAGAGGACTAGGAGAACACCAGTGATGCTGGAACTTCTGTTACAGGAAGACGGCAAACCAGTCACAAGTTTAGATGACCAAAGAATGAGATTTAAGAATGGACTGGATTAATGGAATGGGAAAATGGCAGCTCTTCATCGCAGAAAAAGTTGTAAGGAAATGCCATATTGATGACTTATTTTGGAGAGCTGCCAGAGTTCTACGTACTGAAGTTGTGCCTTATGAGGTCACATCCTTGATGTCTTTTTTTGTTTCAGGTTGTTGTTTTTTATTTTTTTTAATGGTGTCTGGGACAATACTGTTTACAAGGAAAGGAGTATCCTCTTTTCCTACAGAATAAGGAGGAGATACACATGCCAGTCTAGAGCTAGCAAATGTCTCTGTACAGCTTACTAAAACCTGAGCTATGGAATTTCTTTTCAAGCAACCTCCTTCCTTTTTTTTTTTTTGAAAAGGCAGCTCTACCTGTTTCCCATATATATACCTGCTCCTTGGCGTATTTTGCAAAACCACTTCTTATCCAAAGCTTGACAATTGAAAATGCTGTATTATGGACAATTAACAAATATCCAGTTAAGTAGCTGTGACATCTGCACCTATTTTAATTAGATTAATTTAAAAAGAAATGGCATAAAATGCTTTATAAAAGTCCTCTTGAAAGTGATGCATGTGGTTAAGATATTTTGATAATGTTATCTCATATATATGGTTAATGCCAACTCGCCATCTGTTTGCACAAACAGGAAGCACCTCCTGATATCTGTCCTGTTCACCTTTTCTTAACATAACAACCGCAGAGAAAGAAAAGAAAAAGGAAATTGCTTTGCATTTCATCTTTTAAAGTAACATTTTCAAAGTTTGCTACTCTGACATAGGAGCCGTTACTTGGTACAGACATAAATATTGTCTTACTTCTTTCATATAGAGCTTCATTTTTAAAAATGTACTGAAAGCAAGAAACACTTACTTGCTTTTCAGACGTAGTTTTTTCTACAAATTATTGACTCCGAAGTGCACATACTGATGATATAAACAAAGAAAAAGCATAGCCATGAATGACACAATGATACCTGCTGCCCTGAACACTGCATGAGAAAGATCAATGGCAACGGTGAAATTTCCAGTAGATTTATTCAAATGCCTAGCCTGCCTCTTATCTGCACAGACAAAACTTCTCTGGTTTTTTTGGTTGGGATTTTTTAAATTTTTTTTTACTTTATTAACTTCCTTCTTTTGGAAGGGGGCAGAAATCTAACAGTATCAGTGTTGTGAGCATTGTTCTTAGCGACGGAAAGAATTTTTCACCAAGGAAAGCACTCCAGCAATTTCTAATTTCTTCTGGAAGTTTATCCTACAGACAAGCCTCTTTAGCCAAGAAGCTCTGTCTCCAACTCTTAGTTCCTGCATCCTGAACTTTGATGCCTGCACTGTCCCAGAGGAGCTCGTGTATTCACAGAAGCTCAGAAATCCACATGTGGTCTTTTCTGAAGCCTGATCAGCTATTTCCTTTGAAATCGAGAAGGAACACCTTACACTGGCCTCTGAAGCTGCCTGAGAGACAATGGAAGGGATTTCAGCACAGGCACGATGCTTTCATAGTAGCTGAAGCCAGAAACGCCATCAGGCAGGCATATCCGCTCCTTGGAGGCAAGGTGGGAATGGCTGCTTCTGCTACTGCATTCAAGGGAGGTGCAGAGAGCTGCGAAGGCTTCCTCGCATACTCGTGCAGACCCAAGCCCTTGGTCTTCTAGCCCAATGCTCGTCACAGACTACGGGATGGGGTGCCATTATTTGACTCAGACACACGACTGGCCGGCAGCAAGTCAAGAGCTGCTTAGGTGCTCCCAAAAACTGGCTGTTGGCTCAGAACACTGAGAGTCAGACTACTCTGCATTTACCCTGCTAAGGTAAGGCTAAATACCTGTTCTGGACCGAACTGTGCGTCACGGTAACATTCACTTTTCAGTACTGCCGCGACGCAGTAATTCAGCCAGAAAGTGATGGACCACTATGCCAAGAAGAAAGAAGATTATTTCAAATCAAGCAGAAGTTGAAGGATGGCATTTTGGAGAACTGATGTTATTTCATTCATCTAACATTACGGAAGCGTGGATCAGGATTCTCAGACTTTGTTTGCACTAATAAATGGGGATTTGGATCCTCCCTAGACTACAGAGGCAGGTCTTCAACCACCTTTTCAAAGCATTTCCTATTCCAGGCTTTCCGCTTCACTCTTGCTCTTCATCCAAACTGGGCCCTTGCTGGCACTGTGACATCACAGATATGGTCATGGCTACATCAGTTGGAAACATGCGTCAACGACATGCTATTGGCAGTGGGGCTTGTCAATTTTTCCCCACAGAATCTTAGGTATATATTGAAAAATAAGTTCCCATTATTAAAAATGAATCTTTGTAGGTGAGTGCCTTCTAAGAAGTGAAGCTGTCAATCATAATCACCACCTGAATTTTAAAGGAATGACATGATATGGAGCTGTTTTTATGTTGGGCGTTCAACACTTGCTGAGCGAGATAATTGGGTAGGGGGGTCCAGTGTGCCAAATGCTGAAGGCAGGTCCACCAGCACGAACACAGAGTCCGTACCTGATGAAATAACGTTAGCTCCATTTTAGACATTTTACACAAAACAGAGACAGCTCTAACACTTAGCACATGGCTCTTTGGATGCTGACTGGCGACAGTGAACTGTTATTAAAGCATGATGATTAGACAGAAAATCCTTCATTCACCTCCTGTGCACAAACCTTTTCAAAGAGGAATAAGTAGAGGCTGAAACAAAAGTGAGGAGTTGGAGTTCCAAGATTGTTTTGATTTGACAAGCTGAGATAACAAACACTGGGCACAAAGAAAATTCAAACCCGAATTCTCCAAGATACTAGCATAAACACAAATACTTGAGTATATAATGGGCTATTCTGTGACAACATAGGGAAAAAATCAGATTAGCATCCCATTTTGGGATGTAAAGATTCAAGTTCTGTCTTAGGTTGCAAATAGGATGGGCTTCCATTTGTTGACACCCCAAAGTCAACATACAAGGTGTCATACCTGCAACACTGGTGAAACTTTTTGTATCTATTGTGCCTCCTAAGAGCAACTGGTGAAACCACCCTGCGATTGTTATGTGCTAATATCAAGAGTTCTAATCAGGAAACCTCAATCGCACTAAGATGGACCACTTATCATCTGAACTACGTGCTTCTTGGTTACTACATTATATGGAAGATGGCACTAGAAGAAGGAATGGCCTCCCATCAAGTCTCTTTCAAGTGCAGACTGGAAGGACAACAGAAACAGCCCTGGAATCCAATAACCGACCAGCCCCCAAACTGGATGCCTCACTTACCCCATGTTCAAAGCTAGAAATGAAAGGACAGGTGCATCTAAAAAGAAACTGGCTTTCACAGAATCACAGAAAGATACAGGGGTGGAAGGGACTTCTGGAGATCATCTAGTCCAACTTCCCCACCAAAGCAGGTCCACCTACAGCAGGTTGCACAGGAACATGTCCAGGCGGGTTTTGAATGTCTCCAGAGACGGAGACTCCACCACCCTGGGCAGCCTGTTCCACTGCTCTGCCACCCTCAAAGTAAAGAAGTTCCTCCTCATGTTTAGATGGAACTTCTTATGTTCAAGTTTGTGCCCGTTACCTCTTGTCTTGTCCCTGTGCACCACTGAAAAAAGACTGGCCCCTTCCTCTTGACGCCCACCCTTTAAGTATTTACAGGCATTGATCAGATCCCCCCTTCAGTCTTCTCTTCTCCAGACTAAAAAGACCCAAGTCCCTCAGCCTTTCCTCATAAGAGAGATGTTCTAGGCCTTCTGTAAAAAGAAATTGATCAGGCAACAGAGAGTTAAATACTCTGGAAATGCTTGGGGAGATTTGGACTCTAGGAGCTTTCTTATGGGGAACTCCCTCAAGTTAAATTGTCAGAAGAAGAGAATATTGAACAATCACACAGGAGAATAAACATTCTCTATTTCTCAAAAAAAATATTTGCTTTGAAATAAAATAGTATTTTGCTTTAGGAAGTTGCCCAACCACTGTATCAATGACTGCTTCTCTAGGGAAACTGATTACAAATATCAAACCAAATTCAAAGGCTACAGCTCAAAAGCCCAGTCAAACAGAAAGAGAACTTCATAATCCCCGTCTAAAATGACAGTTCAACATGTGAGCAGCATGCTACCAAGGACGAAGAGTCAGAGCCTTGGGACCATGACAACTAGAATAAGCTGAATGAGATACATACTAGTACTACTAGTGTCTGTCAACTTGCAGAGTTGGCAATACCCATGAAAAAGAAAAATAAAGTGGTCTGTGGAGGAAATAGTCATAAACTGTTCATTACCTGGATCAGCACCCTGGAAATTCAACATTT
The DNA here is from genome assembly GCF_964106895.1 of Numenius arquata. Classification (NCBI taxonomy): domain Eukaryota; kingdom Metazoa; phylum Chordata; class Aves; order Charadriiformes; family Scolopacidae; genus Numenius; species Numenius arquata. Next base: position 82,804,640 of record NC_133576.1, read on the forward strand.
TTAATTTCATACCCGGAATCCATGAAAAAAAGTTATACAGAAAAAGAAAACAAAAATATCTAAATAAAATGGGGTATCGACTGCAGCAACATGTCATTGAAATGAAACAGTAAAAAACCAGCGTTCACACACGCCAACATCTGCAGTCTATGCAGTTCTTACACTCAACAACCTCAAAGAGTAAGTCTCTCCTTTTGAAATTAAAGCAGGCTTATTCTCAACACAAAGAAAACATTATCAAACAATTACAGAGAATAACCAAGATTTGAAAATGCCAGAAGAGTGCCAAAAAGCAAAGGATGAGTTAAAGACTCACTGAGGTCTGAAGGAGAAGATACTGTTTTCTCTATAAAAATGGAAGCTGTCTGTGATTTCAAAAAAAAGCTTGGGGTTTGTCCACACGTGTACATCAATATGCAGAGGAAGGAAATAATGGAGGAATACTGAGTCTAAATTTAGCCCCAATGACTATTGCTGCAGCACACGTGCTTCATTCACGGGCTGAAACAAACCCATAAACCACCGATTAGTTAACAGAGTTCTTTAAAAATATGATGCCAACAAAAATATGATATACACACATGTCTCAGGAGTCTGAGCTCAAAGAACTTTTGTATCCCATTGGTACCCTACATATAGTTGTCTTTGAAGTTTATAGCACAGTTGCTAAAGGCTGTTTCTGTCCAATTATATCACAAAATCCCGAAGTACCCTTAAGTAACACAGACTAGTTGGAATGGAAACCTAGTTAGATAAGAAGACTTGCGTAACACTTGGCTGAAAATCTCAGCTGTTTATTCAGGTAAAGAAGTCTGGTTGATTCCTTCCTGAAAATAATATGTACATATGTGGAACAATACAAACAAGTTGCTTCCATCCAAAGTCCTGGCTGTGACAGCAAGAGTTTATATGGACCCAGCAAAGTTTAGAAGTCACAGGTGGTCTTCAGGGTTCACAATGTTTGTTTGGAGGACTTCTTGTTGGTACTCAAACCTCTGAAATTATCCAAGAAGACTTCGCCAAAGTGGCATCTGTCAGTGTGGGAGAGCTAAAGAATATGCTGAGGTCTGGTTCTTAAACTTCTTTGAGAAGGCAGAAATAGACTGTCTGGAATTATATTCACCGAGGAATTTTTTTTTCTACCACCATGAATGAGGATAACATTCCTGAGGAAGAATTCTTGTGCCAGGAAAGTCTTCGGTCCATTAATTTATTTTTTCCCAAGGTCAGGAGTTTACCACTTAGGTACAACCAGAAGGTAAATCATCAATCCAGCCTCCCAGTCCTTAGCTGAAAACACATGAAACTTGCACATTTCTCAGGATACAAGACTCCCCATAACAATAAAGACACTCAGTGTGCCTATCCACAGAGCATCTCGCCAGTGTCCCTGGAGAAAGACACCTAATGAATAAACAATTAGAGGAAGTCACATTGTTATAGAAGAAATCTGGTCTTTGCAAGTAGAAGAATCTCATATAGAGGTGCCATGTGATATGAATCAAGAGAGTCTGGCCTCACTGAAAGGTAAAGGCAGCCTGGAATAGAAGAACAGAAAGACAGGAGGCAAAAGACAAAATAAGCTCAAAGTGGAAGATGGGGCAGAAAAGAGGTAATGAAGATTTTCATATATGGCTGTAGACTTATCACAGTCTGAAGCAACCTGGTGAAGCTCTTTTCTGAGCCAAGAAATCTAAGAGAAACAAAAAAGCAGGCAATACAGCGTTTTTAACATACTCAGCATGAATGAAGGAGTAAATGATTTTTTAAAGATGGAGGGACTGAGGTTCATACATCACCCCCCCCAAAGGAACACAGCGATGAGAGCTCAAAGGAGAAGTGGTATTTAGTTGACAACATAAGGCACTGACCACCTTTTCTGCAACTTTCCACCACCTTCCACATATCTGTCTTTAGTGACAACAGCGTTGTCAACAATACCTAGGCACAGACTCTTGCAATTTGGTTATTTGCCAGCCTCCCTCCAAGTTTCTCAATAGGAAGTGAAAGTCAAGTTGACTCCCTACTACCACATTGGTGCACAGATGCAGCAGTTGCTTCCCTTTTCCCACTGGGGCTTTCACTTGGGTTACAGAAAAGATAAACTTTAGAAAAATGCTGAGAAATGAAACAATCAAAAAGTAGAAAAGTCAGGAGAGGAAGACCAAAAATGTTCATTGATATTACAGTATCAAAACGATAAAATCGTACCCAAACACCTCAACTACATCTTGTCTGAACCAGAGAAAGGCAAGAGGCATCTACCCCTAAAATCCAATGAGCTTCACGATGCATCAGCAAATGATTACTGGTGGTGAGCGTGTCGTGACGGGAGAGAACATCCCCCAAAGGGAAGAAGGATTTTTTACAGGAGCAAAACCAAAGTATTGGAAACAATGGAGATGAAAGGGAAGAGATGATGAAAATATGGGAGGAAAATGGCATCGTGGGGAATGAAAATGTGAAAGTGACATGAAGGGAAAAAAGAGATCAGATTAATGGGAAAAAAAAAGAAAAGTAAGATAAATTATTTAAATTAGAAAAAAGGACAGACAAAACAGCAGGAAAGAAAACTAAGAAACTGAAGTTTAAAAGCAGTAGCAAACCAGCAAGCTGGTATTTTTTGAGGGAATGAATACATATGGCACACATTTTATTCTACTGCCTCCAAAGATGCACGGAGGTGATGTATGAATTTATCACAAATTATGAATTTGTGAAAAATTCATAATTTCTCAGGATTATCTGTGGAAGAAAAAAAAAAAACAAACCTGAAAGTTTTCAATAGGCACACTACCATCTGTTTAAGGGCTGTATCCACAGCAACTAAAACCCAAGACAAAAATCAGTCACCATGCAACCACACACCCCTGAGAAACTAGCAACGTAAGATAATTTTTTTCAGTTTCTAACAACATATTCAGACACGGTGCCACTGAATATTTAAGGGCTAAAATGAGGTACATCAAGTAATGAAGTTGGCGGTTTATTTTCAAATTCTACCACATACTCAACCTACTCCTCAAAGTTATGGGTGTCTGACAACCCAGCACTCACACGCACAGCCCTGTGCTTTGGGTTCCTCATTTCAGCCAGAGAAAGGCTGGGAAAGATAAAGGTCAAAGAATTGCCAGTGAAGAAATTCTGGGGTGGTTGGTTTTTTTTCTTTTTTTGTAGAAGGCATCCAAAGTTAATTTTGCTTTGGATAAAAGAGCTCAGTGAACAGCAGAAAAATAAAAGAGGTAAAATTATTTACATGCCAGTATCTTGGATACTACAGTATCCAAGTACTGGTTTACTACAGTAAAAACAACTTATGAAAAATGTTTTTTCTCCAGTTACTTTCCCTGTTTTGGTTTGTTTGTTTGTTTTTAATTTTTTAAAAACTTTTACTCTTTTTGTGTTAGCTTGCCTAACTTGTCAGCCTCACATTCTTCAGAATTTCTTGCAAAGACTGTAAGAATAAGCTTACTACAAAAAGTGTCTATTTAAGAAAAGGGCCTCCTTATGGCCAGAACAGTTTGCCACATTGTTCAGGCAATGGAGCACCATTAAAAGAAACCATCATGTTCTTGTGTTCTCCTTCCATATGCTACCGATATGCAGGGAAACCTCCTTGTCTCTTTTCTCAAATGATGAACTGAAGAGTAAAGGAGTAGGAGGCACAAGCAGAGCACGTTCTCAAGGGGCAACTACACAAAATTGCTGCACTCTGGCATACAGAGGAAAGTTGAAGTTCACTTCCCATGTCAAACGAAATGGAAGGCAGGAAAGAAAATGTTAATTTGTTGCACCTATGGCATATTACCTATGGACAGCATATTGGGACTCCAGAAATCTGCACGACATTCTCCTAGAATATAATTCAAAGCCATATTTGATGACTGATATATACTTCACAGCTTTTATTATTTTCTGTTTCACACAAAAAGCTCCCTAAGAAAGTGATCTGCATTCTTTACCGGCTTCACTCTGACAGGGAAATTATCATCTAAATTCTGTAACGTGGTCTGTTCAACTGCACTGTCTTCAAATTATACCTTTCCAAGCCTCTAAAGGCAAAACAATTGCCCAAGTACAACAACCCGGAAAACGTTTTCAATTTTTTAAATACTGAGATTGAAATCAGTCTGCTTTTCATTTTTACCACTGTATCTCATCTGTGAATGATGCTTTTTATGATTTAGTCAGTGGCCAGCAAATTCGTTGAGTGAGTCATTAAAAAAAAAACAGGCTGGCCAAAAGCTTTCATGACATCTTTTCTGAAGAGCCTCTCTGAAACGTTCACACATTGATCCCATTGCCTTCCGATCACTGGTTTCACAGATTAGCACTATCAGTTAATTAAATGATGCACTCAAGTTAAAGGCTAAACATGAAGGCAACTTGAAAGTGTTTCAGCAACGTGTAAAGGGAAGCATCTTACTGATGTTCAAACAATGTTGATTTATTTTGCTTAAGCCTCTCCACCTCTTTAAAGGACTCTATTTGAAGTCTAACATGAAAAGATGTTTTTGCACTTTCATTGTTTATACCCTGAGGAAAGGAGAAGATGAAAAGAAAACGTTATCAACTCTTCTTTTATCATTTACCATTCTGAACTTATTTACCACTTTTTGCAATTAAAGATGTATTATAAAGATTGTCCTTCGTAACTTGAAATGGCTTCTTCCTCCTATCTGAAGAAACTTGGCTGCACTCTTCCCAACAACTTGTAGCCCAACAGACACTTTCAATTCATTTTCTATTACAACGGCAACATTCAAGATTTGAGTAATTGTTAGTTCAGTTCTTTATGTTAACACTGATTAATGTTCTAATGGGACTAGAGAAAAGGAGATTAGGATCTTCTACCTGAGGAACAATCGTTATCAGACCGAAATGTTAAGATATCAACAGAAACAGAATTATGTTATCAGGGAATGGAAACAAGGATTCATACTCCAGTTGTTGGCCAAAGCTTTATGCTATCACACCTCTAATTCTGGTAACACGTTAACAGTAATATAGCTGTACCTACTTGCATTATACTACCTTGTGTATCCATACAGAGCTGTGTTTCAGGCAGAGGAAACTCAGTAAAGACCTCAAATTGGCAGGCTGTAACTAAATTATGAGCGATATATGTTCACACGGAGCAATTAAAGGCCTGTGTGTCTGCTTGATTAGTTTGATAGGGTAGTAACACATGCAGCTAAGGTACTGGAAAAAGTGAATTGAGCCACCATCTGCCTTGTTTTACTGCCCTACAACACAAAGTATGTGAACATCTGCATTTACTGGTTTGACTAAAACAGAGAAAATAAACAGGCTCTGCTATTCTATTAAATAACGAAATAAAACAAGAGCATTAAACGCGGCAAACAGAAAGTCCCTGTGGTTGACCTCTGTAAGAAAGTTAGAGAATTTAATTTCTGCATTTTCTTAAAAGACACAAGCCTTATTCAAAGTACATCTGCAAAAAAAGGAGTTATGTAGACAATTTTCAACCTCTCTGAAAAGGATGCTAACAATACAAATACTCAGAAGAGTCAGGAGCATTTTGATTTCTTAACTTTCCACAATGGCTCTGCTAAGGACCACTGACAGGCTTTAGCCTGTCCTTCTAAGGACCACTAATGGACCTTCTAAGGACCACTGACCACTTTAGCTTTGAGTCTCATTTTTGGTGAAAGAATGCCAGAAGTACTGATATCCTAATAGGACTGTCTGATATTCCACTTACATCTTGTGAAGCAGTTTTAAAATATAATGCTATATAAAACACTTAAATAGCTATTAGCAGTACAACCGTGTATGAAAGACTGGTGGAGAAGAATAAAGAAATACATCATATTTAAGAAACAGGAACCACAAAAGATATGTAAATCAAAAAAGTATTTTTCCCATAACTTAATACAATCCTTACAGAATGTATATTGATACCTGCTGCTGCCTTTGCCGCCTCATTTGGGCAACCTGAGACATCATGATTTGACGATCCAATAACTCCATTCTCTGCTGCCTCTGAATGTCAACTGTTGCTCCCATTCCCACTCGAACTTCATTTGTTGGCTCCGCAGATGAGAAGATTGGTTCAAGAGTCCAAGAAAATATCTTTGCTACCCAGCTGGGTACACAAAGAATTCGATGAATTTTTAATATACTGCTGTTGTAGCAAATCCCAGAAACCTAAAACCAAACAAAAAAAATTGTTAAAAAAACCCCCAATCCAAAATTTACTTTGTATTTAGCTGCAGATAGCAGTTGGTCTTTCTGTTTTTTAAAGGACTTTTTATTGTATTTACCCAGAGTTCTCAGTCAAGAATCAGAGAAAGATTAGGGGATTTCTTTACCTCCAACTTCCCCACAGCTACAGACTTACTTTTTTAAATCTGTGTACTGCATTGCCTGTGACTCAGAAAGCTGCTTGGGTTTTTTTGTTTGTTTCAGGATCCAAGCCCAAACTAAGCGACCCTTTCTCAAACAGCTCAAAATTCAAACAAAATTTTCATTTCTAGTAAAGGAACTGGTCAGGGTATGCTGCATGCTGCCCTGAAAAGATTTAAGACTGCCATTGAGGATGCTGAAGCATTGTAAACGCTCCTCAAAAAACCAACCCCCTTAAGGCTTCTGCCCCCACCACCCAAGTCTCTCTCTTCTAGTAAAAACAAACACAAAACATCTGATTTGAAGTTAATTCTCAAGAGTATGCACAGACTTATTCCAAAAGGATCCTATCTACCTTCTAGGAGAGAAAAAAAAAAAAAAAGGTTCAAAACCCAGTTCATTAAAAACTGTGATATTGAAAAAGCCTTTGTGATGCACTTCTCCCACCCATAAGAAAAAAACCCGTTCCCTGCATTCACACTCATGCTTGCCTTGGGGCTTGATTTCATTTCAGATTAAGGAGGAGCAACAGAAATCCATGTGTCCCATCAGCGTTTTACAGCCATCACTCAACCATCATTTTAAATCCTATTACAAAGCTCTAGCACTTGAGCCCAAAGTGATCCATCATGAAGGCCAAAGTTCTTGCACAAATTCCGAGTCTGCCATTCTGCTTTATGCCACATTTCAGTATTCGTGACTATTTACTGTCTGTTATGCCACAAGAATCATGTTATGACAACAGAGTGAAATGAACAGGAAGAGATATGAACCCATAAAAATCCGTAAACATACCCAAACAATGCACTTATGCTAGAAGCAATGTAGAAACTCCCCATCTGGGCTATTTATTTGGGGACACTTATTTTATCTCACCAACATTTGTATGAACATACCAAATGCATTGCTGCATATCCAAAGGGAGACAGTATAGGAAAATGCAACGTTCTTTGGGAGGGGGCTATTTGTCACATTATCTACAAGGTTGTTTTTAATTATCCAGTGAGATAATGAGACTCTTAGCAAAAATACATTCTGCTTTGGGAAACACTGATTTTCATTTTATTCTACTTTCATTTTATGACTGTTCTCAGGCTTGGATGTAATACCAAACACAGGCTACCATTCTAAAATAAGAAAGAACAGCATTAAACTATCTATAACCCCTTAAATCTTTTTGTGCTATGAGGAAGGAGGTGAATGGGATGGGATGAGAGGAAGGCCATAATCTGTGGCATCATAGTGAAGGCTGCCTTTAAGAAAAATTTTCTATATTCAAAGAAAGGTCCTGACTGGACTCCAGGAATGACAGGGCACTGGAACAGAAGCTTCTTCATGACCTTAGAAATTCTTTCCTCAGCTCTAGTGAAACTGTTCCAGATGACTGTAAACCCATGACCAAAACTTGCACACATCAACTGGAAACTTAAGATAGAACTATAATGGCCAAAGAATAAGTGGAGGAAAATTCGTATCACTTCTGCAATTCATCTACTTTTGGTATGTAGTACTTGAGATACCTACCTAGCAAGAAGGTCCCTTAGAAGCTAACCACCTAGTCCCAAGTTATGTAAATCGGCTCCTCACTCAAGAAAACCTAGATTGTAGAGTTACCAGGACGGTTGCTTTTTTGGGAGCAAGAATTACTGAACCAGGTTGCAAATACTACGTATACATTGAATCTGATGATTTGTTAGATGCAAAACGCACAAGCAGCACCAGAGCCTACAAATTATCTTCCTCCTTCTCACCTCACATCTTTAGGCTATGGAGCCAGGCCCCCTCTTTGGTCCCAGGGATTTTGCATTACTGGTTGCACAGATGGAACCAGGCACGGAAAGAGCACTCCAGCTCAAAATACTTTGTCTAACATCACACCAGCATTCCTTCACTTCTTCCAAATGTCCCTCCCAGCTCTGATCTCTACCCACTCTTATCACCTACTGTCCTTTGGTAAGTTCTAATGTTTTCAGGTCACCCTAAATCTTGAACGGGTTCAAAAAGTCACAAGAAGCAAAACAAAACAAGTGGTGATAGGAAAATCTACATCTCCCTGAATGTATGACAAATCTTGACACGTGTCTGAACACAGTAACCACAAACAGAACCAGTCTTTTATCAACTCAAGACAGAAAATACAGCGAAGAGATAGCAGCAGCAGCACGTCTTCAGTGCCAGTACTTTGGGACTTGTTTGTCTCAGAAGGGAAAGTGTACTGCAAGCACCAACTAGTAGCTGCATCAGTGAAGGCATTCCCATATTTTTCCCAGTAGAGACAGCTAGTCATAAAATCATTTAGGTTGGAAAAGACCCTTAAGATCATCAAGTCCAACTCTAAACCTAACACTAAAAACTCCACCACTAAAACATCCCTAAGCACCACGTCTACACATCTTTTAAATACCTGCAGGGTTGGTGACTCAACCACTTCCCTGGGCAGCCTGTTCCAGTGCTCTCCTCGGAGAGAGAGGTGGGAAAGAGCATCTGTAGTACGATCCAGTGGCCAGTCTGGCCCAAACTACGACCGCTTGATAACCCTTTTGGTGAAGAAATTTTTCCTAATATCCAATCTAAACATCCCCTAGTGCAACTTGAGGCCATTTCCTGTTGTCCTGTTTGGGAAAAGAGACTGATACCCACCTCGTTACAACCTTTCAGGTAGTTTTAGAGAACAAGTCATTTCAGAGTACTTAATCAGAAGAGAAGGCTTTATAAGGCTAAAAGTTTATAGACACTGCTCAAATGGAGAATGGCACTTAGCGCCGTGTGTGAGACTTGTACACATGGCTCCTACCTGCCTTCCTAGCCTCACTGAGCTCACTGGAGTAGCATGCTTAGTCTACAGGCAATGCACCAGTTGCGGTGGGCTGTCTTCTCTCTCCTTCCTGCTCCTCAACAGCAGTAGTAGTGTCTTGGCCCCTCCTTGTCCTGCCTCAGACAGAAACTCATTGCGTAACCCAAACCTGTGGACTCCTGTGCTCACAGAGCAGTAAGTCAAGAGGTCTGACAGCATAAAGTTCACAGTAAAATCTAAAATAAAAAGCACCTGGTGAAGGAACAAGAGAAAACTCTGTGAGACTAGCAGAAGAGACGTATCTCTTCTACGTATAGTTGCCAAGAAACTTTTTGTGGATCAGTAATGGCTCAGAGTAATCATGTGATACTGCTGATCTTCACAAGGGTAAGCAGATGGAAAGACAGACTCAGCTGTGAAGAGCACCAAGTATACACTGGCAATCCACCTTGTTACCTCCACGTCTGTTAGGATTTCAGTGCCACCCCCCATTTTTTCTCCCTCAATTTACTACTCCAAGCTGTTACATGGAAGTATAAGGAATTTTAAATGCTGTGCTCAGTTGTAACAAATTTTCAAGAAGTTTCGTCTAGTGAGGAAGAGATACCTATTTGCATATTTCCAATAAACCCAGAATGGAGACATTTGTAGTTAAAATAGGTCTCGTGATTCAGTCTGGTTTAGTGTCATACACCCATCTTAATGTCAAGTATTTCCAAAGAACTTCCTCTTTGGCTGGTTCATATGCAGAACCTGATATAGATAATTTTTTTAAAAACCACGCTTTTATACCATTTTTGTTACAGACATGTAGTGAATTTTTAGTGTTTGAGAAAGCAGACCAACTTTGTTTATTCAATGACGATAAGGTTCTCATAGGAATGAGATCAAATGATGATCTCATTATATCCCAACTTCAACACTGTACATCAGGTTAAAGGGCTAGTTCCCCCAAACAGACAAGCCTCCAGAGTATTTCAGGCTCTAAAAAGTCACCACAGAAAGATGTTGCAGTTAAGTTCACACTGTTAGAATGGAGAATTTTTGGCTGGCAACATAAAATTCATCTTAGTTGTTTTCTTGTAGTCAGATCACTATAACCTACAACCTCATCCACCATATCACATCAGGCAAAATGCTAAGCAGAGGAAATGGAGGGTGCTGGAAATTGCCTGGCAAAATTGCGGAAAAAAGCATGCTCACAGTTTTTCAGTTTCTTAACATCATGGCTTACTACTGGTCCTTCATATGAAGTTTCCTCCCCTCTTCCCACCCCTGTAATAAGCCCAACTTCCTCTCCCCTTCCCTCATGTCCCTCCAAAGATGTACACTTTTCAGAAAAAAGGAAGTAACTGTAGTTTCTCTTTCACATTAGGTAAACCAAACGTGGAAGCTCTCCAATATTTTACACGAAAAAGACACATATGCTCCACTACTAACTGAAAACTTTAAAATTGCTGTACTTGATTAACATTAAAAAAAGAAATCAAACAAAAAACCAGTAGGCAATTGGTGTAGAAAACTATGTTGAAAATTATTTTGCCTAATGGTGACAACTTGACAGAATTAAATGTCAGCAAATACTCAATTATTTTGTTCTGAATAATTTAAATATATTCATTGTGTGTATTCAAGACTTTGCTATTTTCATATATCAACAAACTGAAAGCAAACAGCAGTATTAAGATAAAGTGACATTTTAATACCTATTTAATCTGCTTTATTCTTAGTATGCTCTGAATTCTATACAACTAGAATCAAAACAAGGGGTTAAAGTTTGTGTCAAGATCCTGTACTTAACTTGTTTAGAGAAACACATTTATCAAACCAAGAGAGATCGTGTGAAAACCACCCAACAAGTAAAATCACTACACATGTATTTACAACCTGTAGTCATAACCTGCAATGTAATTGTTGCACAACAGATCATTTTGTTTGGGTTTTATTTGTGGAAATAGTCACTAAGACTATAAAATCCTTTTGCAATAGTTAGCTAGACAGAAAAATAAGATTATTATAATAAACAAATTTTCTTCAATTTCCTTCCCAACTGACTGGGCTCATAAATTTCCCAGATTTTTTCTTCTTCGAAGTCTATCAATGCTATCTTCATTGGTCAGGTGCAATCACTTCCAGATCTCAATTGTTCTTTGTGTACGTGCAAGTATGACTGTACTGCCATTTCAGCACAGTACATCTCTTCTTAACTTGCACTTGTGACCTAAGGATAGGTTCCTGTGGGTCTCTGCTAGAGCTCTGCAGGTGATCGTCACCATATTGTTAACCAAACCTAAAACATAAACCAAACCAAACATAAAAGATCATGATTGGATTTATCTGACCCAAGTAAACATCTGTAATTTAAAAGCTTACCTATGAGCTGCTTGTTTGAAGTCTGTTTCATAGTCAATAGAGAGAAACGAGCACTGCTAAGATGTGACTCATCCCATGGCAGACATCTCCAAAGTACACACACAGCTAAATTACTCTCACGGATTCCCTCTCTAAACAATGGTGATTTTGCAGCCACGATGGTGTTCATGTACAAGCTAAAAAAGCTTGATAGAAGCAATCTAGCTCTTACTGAACCAGCTGGCACAACTGACAAAGATTTCGGGCACACAAACTCTTCCTCAGATCTGAGAGAGAAACTGAAAACTTAAGTGAAATACAAACAGAAAACTAAAATCCATTTTTCTACAGGATCTTAGAAGCCATGGATATAGAAGAGAAAGTATCTTCTGGCACATCATTACCTTCTCCCCTCTCCCACTACTTTCTTTCTCCTTCTTCCAGAATTGGAAATATCTGCATCTCTCTCTTCCACAAACAATTACAACCTGACTTCCACACTAACATCTCCTGTATGCCAGATGGATCTACTACTTTTCTTCCCAGGTGCTTTAACTGATGTAGGAGTAAATTGCCATGTGTTTACATGTAGATGTCTAGATAGGAGCAAGGTGTCTAAGCTCCCACCACAGAGGAGATACAGTCAATACAGCCAGCAGAACATAGACAATCACCTGAAATTGATGGCCAATGGCATCCTGGCCTGTATCAGGAATAGCGTGGCCAGCAGGAGCAGGGAAGTGATCGTGCCTCTGTACTTGGTCCTGGTGAGGCCTCACCTCGAGTACTGAGTTCAGTTTTGGGCCCTCACTACAGGAAGGACATTGAGCTGCCGGAGCGTGTCCAGAGGAGAGCCACCAAGCTGGTGAGGGGTCTGGAGAACAAGTCATATGAGGAGAGGCTGAGGGAACCGGGCATGTTTAGTTTGGAGAAGAGGAGGCTGAGGGGGGACCTCACTGCCCTCTACAACTACCTGAAAGGAGGTTGTAGAGAGGTGGGTGTTGGCCTCTTCTCCCAAGAGAATAATGACAGGACCGAGGAAATGGTCTGAAGTTGCGGCAGGGGAGGTTTAGATTAGGTATTAGGAAGAATTACTTTACTGAGAGAGTGGTCAGGCACTGGAGCAACCTGCCCAGGGAGGTGGTGGAGTCACCATCCCTGGAGGTATTTAAGAAACGGGTAGACATGGCACTTCAGGGCATGCTCTAGTGCCCGAGATTGTGGGTGGGTGTGGTGTGTGGTTTCACTGAATTTCACTGAATTTTTAGAGTTGGAAGGGACCATAAAGATCATCTAGTCCAACTCCCCTGCCGAAGCAGGATTGCCCAGAGCATCTCAGAGCATGTTACTCAGGACTGCATCCAGGTGGGTCTTGAAAATCTCCAAAGAAGGGGACTCCACAACCTCCCTGGGCAGCCTGTTACAGGGCTCTGTCACCCTCACCGTGAAGAAATTCTTTCTCATATTCGAGTGGAACCTCCTATGTTCCAGCTTGTGCCCGTTGCCCCTCGTCCTCTCACTGGCAACCACTGAAAAGAGCCTGGCTCCCTCCTCCTTCAACCCACCCTTTAGATACTTAGAAGCATTGATAAGGTCTCCCCTCAGCCTTCTCTTCTCCAGGCTAAAGAGTCCCAGCTCTCTCAGCCTTTCTTCATAAGGGAGATGCTCCAATCCTTGAATCATCCTCGTTGCCCTTTGCTGGACTCTTTCCAGTAGTTCCCTATCCCTCTTGAATTGGGGAGCCCAGAACTGGATGCAGTATTCCAGTTGTGGCCTCACCAGTGCAGAGTAGAGGGGGAGAATGACTTCCCTCGACCTACTAGCCACACTCTTCCCTATGCAGCCCAGGATTCCGTTGGCCTTCCTGGCCACAAGAGCACACTGCTTGCTCATTGTCATTTTGCTGTCTACCACGACCCCCAGATCTTTCTCTTCAGAACTTGACTCCAGCAGGTCCACACCTAACCTGTAGGTGCCTAACATTCTTCTTCCCCAGGTGCAGGACCCTACACTTTTTCCTGTTGAACCTCATGAGGTTCTTCCTTGCCCAGCTCTCCAGCCTGTCCAGGTCTCGCTGGATGGCAGCACAGCCCTCCGGGGTGTCAGCCACCCCTTCCAGTTTGGTATCATCAGCAAACTTGCTGAGGATACACTCGGTCCCCTCGTCCAGGTCGCTGATGAATATGTTGAACAGGACTGGACCAAGTATTGACCCCTGGGGGACACCACTGGTTACAGGCCTCCAGCTTGAACCTGCTCCATTAATCATTACCCTTTGGGTCCTGTCACACAGCCAGTTCTCAGTCCACCTCACTGTCCCCTCATCCAGCCCACACTTCCTTAGTTTCCCAATGAGGATGCTATGGGAGACTGTGTCAAAAGCCTTGCTGAAATCAAGGTAGATGACATCTGCTGCCCTCCCCTCATCCAGCCAACCAGTTATGGCATCATAGAAAGCTATCAGATTGGTCAAACATGATTCACCCTTGGTAAATCCATGTTGCCCACTTCCAATAACCCCCCGCTCTTCAACTTGTTTGGAGATGACATCTAGAATGAGTCTCTCCATTACCTTCCCAGGGATGTAGGTGAGACTAACTGGTCTGTAGTTCCCAGGGTCCTCCTTCTTGCCCTTTTTGAAGACTGATGTTAGCCTTCCTCCAGTCTTCAGGCACCTCTCCTGTTCTCCATGACCTTTCAAAGATGATAGAGAGTGGCCCAGCGATAACATCTGCCAGCTCTCTCAGCACTCGCGGGTGCATCCCATCAGGGCCCATGGATTTATGAATGTCCGGTTTGTTGTGGGTTGTGGGTGTTTGTTTTGGTTTGGTTTTGGTGTTTGTTTTGTTTGTTTTTTGTTTGTTTGGGTTTTTTTTCGGTTGAACTCGATGATCTCAAAGGTCCCTTCCGACCAAGAAGATTCTGTGATTCTGTGAAATTAAGCCATCTACAGTCACTCATCTGAATATTGACCATTGCCCACATGCAGACACCTCACGTTAGTTTTGGGAGGGATTCAGCACATCTGTTAGCTTACATATGGGTATCTGCATCCGTTAGGACAGACAGACAATGCTTCTTTTTCATTCCCCAATCTTTGTTCTTCTATTGCTTTTCTGTTTCTTAATTCAGGCTATGCACTTCACAGTCTATGTGCTGAGGTTGCCCAGAGAGTTGGTAGAGTCTCCATCCTTGAAGATACTCAAAAGCCGTCTGGACTTGGTCCTGGGCAACCAGCTCAGCGTGCCCCTGGGTCTAGATGTCAACCTCAGTGATTCTATGATTCTGTGAGCTCCCTTATCACTTGGGCTTTGGTGTGGAGTACTATCAACAAAGTACTATCAAACAATCACAGCAGTTACAGATAAAATATATATTTTCAGTTAGGAAAATACTTCAGCATATGCAGAATTTTTAATAACTGAGTAGTCTCACTAGTATTAGCAATACTACTGATACATATGTTGTAAAACCAATATTCAGAAATCACAACTCAAGTTCTGAAAAGTCACTACTTAGATTGCCTTAAAATCATAAGCAGGTTTTTTGGTTTTTTGTTTTGTTGGTTGGTTTTGTTGTTGTGGGTTTTTTTATTATTATTTTTAAAAAAGTTTCCCTCATTATTTCTAAGCCTTTGGGGTATTCTTTTGGATTTTGAAGCAGTAGTTTGCTCAAGGATTAAAAGCTTATTTTACTTCTAGAAAGCTAACATTCCCCCAAAACTCCTGATTCCTTGAGCTGGGACTTCAGGAAACACTGACAAGAAAAAGAAGAAAAAAGAAAACAAATCAAAGTGTTGCTCATACTTTCTGCATCTTTACAAACTTTCCCAAAAAAGAGCTGAGGTTATCCATATATAATCCAAAAAGGACTGGTGCTTTAATTTGAATATTAGGTGTTGAAGTTGTATCCTGGTCTATATTTTCATTCACATCTTTTATACAATAAACCAGTTTTTTAGAACATAATCCTCAGCAATTTGCAATATGATCTAACTGTAGAATAAAGACCTCTATATAGGTGAGGAGTCTGGAGAATAAGTCTTATGAGGAGAGGCTGAGGGAGCTGGGGTTGTTCAGCCTGGAGAAAAGGAGGCTGAGGGGAGACCTTATTGCTCTCTACAACTACCTGAAAGGAGGTTGTAGGAGGCGGGGGTCGCTCTCTTCTCCCAAGTCACAGGTGACAGGACAAGAGGAAATGGCCTCAAGTTGCTCCAGGGGAGGTTCAGATTGGATATTAGGAAAAATTTTTATACTGAAAGGGTTATTGAGCATTGGAATGGGCTGCCCAGGGAAGTGGTTGAGGCACCATTCCTGAAGGCATTTAAAAGACGGGTTGACATAGTGCTTAGTGGCATGGTTTAGTGACGTTTTTTTATTAGAGTTAGGTTGATGGTTGGACTAGATGATCTTAAAGGTCCCTTCCAACCTAGACAATTCTATGATTCTGTGATAGCGCTTTGTTACATGGGTAGGTATGTATGTTGGACCTTTGCTGACCAGTAAAACAGGACCCATGCAAGTGCTCGTCTGATCTGGAAAGCCCAGCCCACAAAGCAGGCACAGCAAGCGCAGCTCTATACAGAGCAGCCCTGTGTATCTCCAGAGCAACACCCGTGGGGTGTTTAATGGGATTTCTTGACAGTGTGGTCAATGACGCTGGGCAATCAGCTGAAAATGATGTTTTGGCTCACTGCACCTGGCGCATGTGCTCAGCTCTAGCTGAACAGCCAGTGGCAGTTCCAACTCCAACCAGGCATGCTGATTTCAAACACAAAGGCTTAAATACCAATTGCAGTTAAAGACAAGACAGCAGCAGGAAACCTTTAAATAATCCACCTTCTCAGATTTATTTAAATTTTCTTAGTTATTTCTTCTAAAAACTATGTTTCTTGCTACTGAAAATGATAGAAATATGTTCCCCTTGTGATCATTCAATGTTTCCACAAAACTAAGGACTTGAAAAAAAAATAAAAATCAATGAGAAGGTTACAATATACTTCTAAGACTATTCAAAATTTAAAAGATACTGTTAGGGATACCCCCCCTTTTGTGTCAGCTTTTCAAGTCAGAAATGCACTGTAAGTAGTCTGTTACCAGGCATTTGGGTGAAAACAAGCTGAAGATGGAAAAATAGCAATCTGAGTTTTTTTAAAGTGTTATTAATGTTATTATGAGTGCACTAGATTTAAACAGTAACAATATTCAAAACAGAAACACATCATTTAATTATTTCTTAGTATTGTTTTATTTAATTCACACTTTTAGTAAGTTTTGCTTTCACCATAGCTTTTCATCATTCCAAGTTTAAAAGAATGAATTAAAAATGTGATTTCACTTATTGCAAATAATTCGTTTTTATCTATCCCGAACTCCAATTCAGGTATGACTTGGCTACAAATCAACAGCGCAAAAAACAACTAATGCATAGCTTTCATCTACTTTTTTTAAATTATCCAAACTCACACCTATTATACTGACCCTCTTTTGTGGCACCAAAGCACTACCACAAGACATCAAACTAGATGTAAGTAGACTTATCTGAATCACCATTTATAATTACACAATTACAAAGAATTCCAGGAATATCATACTTTGACATTGACTACAGACCTACATAAGGCTAGATGTGGATAAGTTGAAGATGTCCTCCAGACTAACTGGGGGATGAAGAAGGACGCATGGCAGGACATGAATGTGAAAGTAACTGCGTAGTACATTATCAGGCTCTGATCAAAGATTCTCTTCAATAAAATCGGCATGTATTTAAGACTAATTTTAAGTATGTAGAAGGGATGATATTTTAAGTGTGAATACTGCAGTGTGGAGTAATACAAATGTTTCTGTATTTCCTTCAAAAACTTTTTAAAACCAAAACCAATTCAGAGTAAGGACTGTTTAAAATCACTTAAGAAAGATGTGGAAGAGGAAGAACAACAACAAGAAAATCAACGACTCTTAGATCTGATCTGGTATCAACTATATAATGTTGTTTTTATATCAAGAACTACAAAAGTGAAAGTCTGGTTTAAATATTTTGGTCCCCAGCCCAATCACATCTTATCTTAAAAAGGATGATCAATCATGGACAGGAATTCACTAAAGCAAAACACCTCAGCCAAACGGATAGCAAACAGAAAGGATGAATAAAGTTCTTAACAAACAGAACTCAAAACAATCTAAAGTACACTCGAGCATTTAGCAAACAGATACCTGTAGTCTGTGTTAAAACCAACTCTAGGGAATTCAAATTCATGAATAAGAACTAAAGCACTCAAAAATCAGAACTGAAATTAAAACTAACCACTCAACACTAAACTTTCTATCTTAACCTTACTTAAGCCTTTAAAGTACATTCCTTACAGATTTTCAACATCTAAAGTATAAAAAGCACAACTTTTCATACAACCTGAGAAAAGTAAATCACAGCGTAGCATAGAAACAATGCAGAAGGCACTGATTTTGGCTTGGTGAAATCTGCAAAGTAAACAGGGTTTTAGAAACTTCAGAATTTGTAAGGCTAAGACAATTTCAATTTCCTCAAGTTTGAACTGAACTCTACACAAATTCAAGGCAGCTCACAGAATACTCAGGATATTCCAAATTTTGAACTTTAGGCAATGCATCTCACCTTGCAAACAAATAAACAAATGACACTAGATAAGAAGGAAGAGTCTACAACACTGGTATCACGGAAAAGGCCTGAAAAATACCTTTCCTCGATGAAATACAGAACTAGCTACATGGTTAGCAGAAACCCTGGCACATGAGCTGTATGATGACAACATTATACTGATGAGCAGAGGGAACTGCATGTCCCAGCAGGCACATTTCATCTGCTGGTACCAACCTCAGCTTACTGCTTGAAGCAGGTATGCTGTGGCTACAACTGAGTGAGCCTTGACATGCCCCTCAAATTTCAATCCTGCAAGAGTGTAACAATGAGAAATGCAAGCTGAGAACGCGAGAGATTTTCAAGGGGGGAAAAAGAGGGAGAGAAGATGGGTCGATCTGTATGCATCCAAGGAAACATTCAAATGGATACCATTTTCTAAGGTGTTTTGACTGTTTTAAAGAAAAAAAATAGTAGGGAAACTGCTTCTGGCATTCATGAAACTGAGTAACATGCACTATATGGAAGCACTTCTATAAACAACTACTGAAAGAATTTTTAGCTTAAAGTCAAATGGAAATTGTATGACTTTCACGATACATCTGCATCTCTAATATGAAGTTTCCTTATTTTATGACATAAAAAAACCCCTATAATAAGAAACAGATCTGGACTGTATGTACCAAGTATGGTATATTCCTGGCAAAACAAATCACAAGAAACTAAATCAGTCTCATAAATTATAAGAAGAATAACATTACAGATTACTGCTTACATCAGCTTTGTGAATTTGTTTACAGTCTACTTCTTAAATTTTCCCTTTTTGTAAATAAACATCATGTATTTAAACAGCACCTTTTACACAACACACCAGCAACTGGAATGACCAGGCCAATATTGACATACCAAAAGAACAATATTCAAGAGGCACTCCATTTTCATCTGGAGAGTAAAAAAGCTGCCTTTAAGAGTGTATTCCTATGCTGATTCAAAATTAGAGATCTAAGAAGCTCTACCTTACGGCAAAGACAGACACAGCTGACCTTTTGTACTCCAGTAACAAAACACGTACTGCAATCTCAGTAACTGAGAACAATCCAGCATCAAACTACAAACTGTCTAAAATTCCCTATCACCAGGCACATTACGTCAATGTCTACTTGCATACATAGACACACACGCGCACACACATGCACATTTCTGTTATGATTGCATCACTTAAAACCACTGAAAACAAGAACTCAAGGTGGTAGAATTCCCAGTTGTTTTACACCCTGCCTGGAATTCACAGGGAAGTCTAACAGCACTAGCAAGGATGAAGACACATTAGCAAGAAATCAGTCTCCAGTGCGACACCTTGTACCTACAAAGTCAGATCCCATTTAAGTGTAAGAGTGTTGATTACACGTTAAACTATAAATTGTGAGAATTTAAAT
Organism: Numenius arquata; assembly: GCF_964106895.1. Taxonomy (NCBI): domain Eukaryota; kingdom Metazoa; phylum Chordata; class Aves; order Charadriiformes; family Scolopacidae; genus Numenius; species Numenius arquata. Next base: position 82,824,203 of record NC_133576.1, read on the forward strand.
AAACCTAAACTGGGAACATGGTGAAGAGAAAGTGGGAACTGGCAACAATTCAGAAACCGTGCCGGCACCATCCATTTTAATTCTCCACATAAGCAGAAGTCCAACAAAAGCTAAATTGCAGAACAGCATCATATACAGTCATATGAGTGTCTAAGTGATCTTTAGAGCTAAAAATACACTGATGTGTCTAACAGACAATGAACTAGTGACTAAATATCACACCTAATTGACTTGCTGTTCGTGCATTTACTCAGCCTTTTTGTACAAATACATGAAAACTTGATTCAACAAAGATAGAGTATGTTAGAAAATGTCAAGAGCAGTAAGAATTACAAAAATACATAGGTTTTCAGAATGATTTAATATAGATTTGACAACCTGTGTATTTCTGTAATTGAACATATACATATGTTATCAAGTATCTACACTTCTAATGTTAAAAAGTGCCTTTATAGTGTTTCATATCGCTCTTCAGATGATTTAATATAACGTGAAACCTTACTCCTTTATCAAGTTTTCTCGAAAGATGCCAAATTATCATTTACAACAGAGGTGAAAGAGAGACTTCTTATTCACAGAAGCGTGAAGAAATTCATAACATGAACTTATTTCCAAATTGTAGCAAATTATTACGAAACAGTAGAATGCAGTTCTCTGCTTGCTGCAGAAAACAATGAGACTGTAAACACATCATCATTGATGATGACTTAATTAATGCTGACTGAAGCAATATGAAAACTTCAAATCATTTTTTTAAGCCGTCCTGTGACACAGAGAAAGCTCAATTTATTCCTATGGATTTATACCTATGTCAAACATACTGCCAGCCTGCAATTAAAAAAAAAAAAAAAAGTCATTTATGAAAAGAATCCTGAGAAAGTTGCATTATACAACTGAATAAAACTGTACATTAAAAGGGAATTAAAAAAAGAACGGCATAATATATTATGAAAAAAATAATATTTGAGCCGTTCTTTATAAGTCTGTATAACCAAGTATACACACAGTTCCTGCCACCAGGAAAGAGAGAGTTAAAATGCCTTTCCTTTCCTTTCCTTTCCTTTCCTTCCCTCTCTAATGAACACCTGTTTTAAAGGAAGGGCTATTAAAAGAGCCAGAAGAGTAACAGGAAGGGTAGTGCGTTTGAAGGAAGTCACAAATCCTTAGGCGGGCACAGAGGCTTGGGCCGATCTCTCCACCAGAGAGAAACTCTGGTTTGTTAGTTGCCCTGTTTGCATGGATATTTATGGTCAGACCAAACAGCTGAGCAGACTTCATTCTTTACTGCTCTGTCACTCTGGTTAGTTATCCTGTGAGCTCACACAATATTTTGGAACAGCCAATGCAAATGGTAAGAGACCAAACTCCTGAATTACAGCAGCAATATGTGAAGCGTCAACAGGCATTTCACTCTGAGCTCACTGCAAATTCAAATTAGTAGGTTCTAAATAGCAAGGGCACAATTTAAGTTCTTCTTAAGATTGCATCACCTTGAGAGTCAGCTGATTTGGAAGAGCTGGCACCTTCACTGTTGCAAAAGCACACAGTATTTTGGATCTAGAAATGAGAGTCTGAGCTCCTAATTTCTAAGTCTGCAAAATTTAAAAAGAAGCTTATCGGTATCTAACAATCTGGAAGATTTAGTACAATCTGGTTTAGCACTAAGTGCCTTAGTACTAAGAACAGAGTCGGAAAGGAAAAAGACAGACCACACTGGCTTTATCTGACTGGTGTGAAGAGAGTGATTTTGCGCTCTTACTGCCTTTATCATAGTGAGAAATGGTTATACAGATGTCCTAGGAGAACAGCAAAACATTAAAAATCCTCACAGCAAAGTTGTTAAAAGCTGCTTCCTGGAACAAAACCTCGAGTCTTACTGAAAACTGGAAAAAAATAAATAGGGTAAATATTTCTACCATTTCCTCAATAGTCTCATTTACAGTTGTGGGTCTAAAGCTGTATCCATGGCAGTAAAATTAATTTTAGGAGGTCAGAGAGCAGTGGCAACCTGCAAACATTAACCAGGACTTCTGTTGTCTGCCCATTTATTACCAGCCAGTCAGTGCTTTACACCTTTGGAAGCTAAAGATGAAAACCTTCTACTTACCATTACAAATAAAAACATTACTCAGTAATTTCTGTTCTTTTGAAGTCCACATATACTGGACTGATTGTATATATAACACAGTGCTTTAAGCAACACACGATTTTTAAAACAGTAGGACTTACCAATCCACTTAAGGCTAAAATCCAGATGTAGGAACCAGAGGTTAAGAGCTAGAAGACAAAAGCAGTGATTTAAAATTTTAATTTTACATAACTGTTGTTGTCTGAGCTACTACGTTGCAATATGACGTAGGCTGTGTACTTATCACGACAATGAGAGAAGTCAGACACCTATTTCTGAGAAAATTCAGTTTAACATTAAAAAAGATGTATTCCAGAAGTAGCAGAAGTGGAAAAAACACAGGGATCCAACAATTGTTCTCCTTCTACAGAACAATACATTTTATTTTCCTATAGCGTACTAAGTATAACAGGATGTCAGTTATAGGCTGCAGAGAAAAACAAGTCTGAAAGACAGACTGAAGCAAAGGAAATGACTCAGCAGCAAGAGGAGAAGAGTTCCAAGTGGGGCAGGCAGTGCAAGTGAAGCTCTCAAACGTGCAGCCATGGAGAGACTAAACGTGAGCACCAAAATTAAAGAAATAAAGTTCTCACCCAGTGGCATATTTGTCGACATGAAATCATACAAACAGGTTGGAGTGAATTTTTAAAAAAAAAAATCCCGATAAGCCAACAAGGCAGCTCATCGTTTCTAGTAAAGTATGTGATTAATCACCTGGAGAAGGTTATTATCAACTGGAAAAACAGGCTGAAAATCAGACTGATACTGGTTACTAAAATAGTTCTGCACCCTGCCGACTGAATCATGAGAACACCTTCCTTCTACACTTCTGCCTACGGAAAGAATGACTTGAGATAAGGGCAGAGTTTACAAATAAGGAGAAGGCAAATGATTTTTCCCTCAGCCTCTGTGTGACGGCAGCAATCGTTCTGTACGTGGCAGGGAAAGATCCAGCGAAGAGACAGTGATTAGTAACAGCAGAGATCTGTACTGGAGGTGGTGTGTGTATGAAAGCCAAAGGCAAAGGACACGATGGAAAAGAGCTCAGATTATACCATGGTTTTCCCACAGACCGGAATAATAGCAGTATCGATGGGTTTGGAAGAGAAGAAACAAGACTTCCCTAAGATCAAGAAAATAAAGTGCTGGAGCAGAAATCGGAGGAGTCCAAAGGCTGAACAGCGAAATGGTTGAATGAAAGATTTGTGTGGAGCATGAGTCAATATTCTGAAACTGACCATTCATTTTAAAATACTTTCTGCCACAGTTCACATAACTATGGTGCTTTCCATTGCTAGTGCTAGAGCTATTTTTGAGTCCCTGGAATATATAAAAATGAGTATAATTTCTTATAATTTTGCAGACCTCATGTTTCATAATTCAGGTTGTGACATGACTGTCCATTCATTTCTAGGCTGCTGGGGTTTTTTGTTGTTTTTGTGAATAACTACTGCCTTTCTGTACCAAGTACCTATATTTTTCCACTCATATTTAACATATTACTACATGATATCACTGTGCTCTAGGTTACATTATTTTAAATTACCTGTAACATGGTAATGCTTGATATACAAATAGTACTAATTTATATAAAAGTGGAATTCAGCCAAAACCGTAATCATTTACTGAGAGTCTTACCATGGAAAAATAACTGTATTCTATAGCTTTTTGTGATCTCTAACAGACACGGGGAAAATAAACAAAAGCAAGAATATAAGCAAATTAGAAAGGTGAAAGATACATATGCCTTAGCATTAGGTTCCATCTATTTTCATCCAGTTAATTTCATTTACCAAAAAAAAAATATAATTACAGAATTGTCTATTATATTTTCCTGTGCAAGACAATCAAGGTAGCAGACAATGGAAGAAGAGATCATTTGCCCACCACTCCAGCATATAGAAATGCATACTAGCAACACATGTTTTTCAATATTTTAGTTGATGGGACAATCGCTAGCTAAACATATGTGGAATCATAGGCATTGGAAGCATCAAAATTCATAGACAAACATACTATTAGATAGACAGACTATTACATAGACAGAAATACTATTACATTAGTAATTCATTAAAATATGAACAAGCAAGTACATACCATACCTGTAAACCCAGTATATAGACCAGCGTCTTGTTTGTGATAGAAAAGTGGCCTAATACTTGTGTCACCTGCACTCTTGGAATGGAGGAATAAAATGGTACAAACAGAGCAAACACAGGACCCAAGCTGCAAAAAGAAAGATAGAGATGCTTAATGAGAATGACAGTAGCAATAGTAGTGTAAAACAATCAAAAGTAATTAATCCTAAGTACATAACAAACAAAATGTAATACCACCTTGCAAGCAAAGGTCTTTTTTGGGAAGCAATGATTAGGTAACTTGTGGCATTCAGGATAACAGATTCATTAGCAAACTATGAACCGCTAGTCTTCGGTAAATATCTTTGCACAGAAGAAACAGGTGACAAATAGTATCTTATTTCCAGATGCTTAGGACCGGAGGCAGCGGAGAAGGCAACATATTTAGTCTAATAGCAGACTGTTTTTATAAAATACAGCACATAAGAACAGCAGTAGTGTCCCGCATCAGAACAAAACTGCGTTGATCCAAGCAGACAAAGGACAAGGATTATATATATCCCAAAAATTCATAGAAACCACTTCATTTATGAAGTTAAGCTTCATATTCACCATGTTTAGGTATTAGAGGATTGCTGACAGACTGCAGCATCTAAGATGGGATACTGACAATTTAACTTCCCTTTGCCAGTGACTTCCATGGCCCTACAAATAACTAACCTTCTTCAGGGTCCTCACCTTAATCACAGCACAAGATGTTTATTAAGTTTCTAAACCCTTGTTTATTAAGTTTCTAAAGTTTTGTAGAATCTGAAACTCAAGCACCTTTTACAATGACCAGATACCCAGACTGAACTCGTGAACATAACCAATGGATTTCATATGCCCAGATACAAAACCTCTGTTCCTCACGATAAAACATCCAGAAAACTAAACCACATATTAAAAAAAACAGAAGATGCCACAGCAGAACCAATGCCAAAGGCATGGATATGGGAGATTCTGGAAGAAAAACACTTCCTAGGATGGAGCAGGGGAAGAAAAAAAGGTCACTTCAGCTAGATGCGACCTGCTTCACTGGTGGAGCTGTGGTGGTGGTGACCTCCAGGCAGCAAGCTGCAGGCAGGAGGAGGCTGTCAGCAAAGTGCACATCTGCCCCAGCTGAATCCTCGTCCGTGCTTCCTGCTGTCTTGTCCCCACAGGTGTGGGATTCTCCATGGGGTAATTTTTCATGGCTCACCAGCTTATCAAAACTTGCAAGCCTTGCAGTTTCCACAGGTCTTTACATGAAAGGGATCTTACTGCCCTGCCCATGGCAGGGGGGTTTGGAACAAGATGATCTTGAAGGTCCCTTCCAACTTAAACCATTCTATGATTTTACGATTATACTCAGTGGGAATTCTGCAAACAGCATAAACCATGAACTAAATAACTTGAAGCGTTCACTCAAAAATACTTTTCCCTTCAGGAGGAGCTACTGATAGGAGTAATACTATGTGAAATGATGGTCTGAATATTAAAACTTACATTTCCTGAGTAACTGCCAAGTGCAACACCCACAGCTATGAAAAAACCCCTTTGAATATTAATTTTACTCATTTAATGGGCTGTGGCTTAAGAGCATTTCGTTGATGTTTCGTTTGTTATATTTGAAATTCAGCTTGCTGAAAAGCTTCCTCTCTGAGGACTTAAATACAATTTAATTATAGAAACATTTTTAGTATCATCTGCTTAACACACAGTAAGATGCACTTGAATGTATAGAGAATGCTAACTCGGGAACTACTAAAAATGTTTAGTTTTGCATATAATCCTTCTTACATAAAAAAATCCACCTGTATAAACACAAACAACACATTCTTAAAATAAATTGAAATTATTTAAGTTGTAGGAGTTGATAGGCACAGCTAAAGAGCGCCACATACAAAAATAATTCTTCATCAGAAGTGTTCCATTGTAGACAATATTCACTGAAGTAAATCTGGCTTTCTAAGTGAAGAGAGAAGAAAAACATAGAAAAAAGATCTCTTGCCCTCTTAGACAAGTCATTTTAAATTATTTCTTTCTACTCTTACCACATGACCTGAGGGAGTACCAAAATTGTGGCACGCTTTTCAGGTTTTATTCCTCCTGTGATAAATAGTGACTCAGACACAGAGATTTCACATGCAAGAGTGCACTCAATCACAAGATGGGAAAGTACAAAAAGGAATTTCCTATGACTGCAAGTGCATTTTATAAAGAGATTAGAGAATGTTAAAAGGTTCTTTAAATGTTAATATTCACCATTAACGTCAACAAAGACCATAGAAAACACCACCCCAGTCAGCCCAGGGTAGTGATCCGTGTAGTTCCAAGTCCAGTGTCTGACACCGCTCGGTACCTGACAATCTAGAGGAGCTAGAGGAAACCTAGTGATGGACCTTTTCCCCTAAACCAGTAAGTTTGTAGCCACCACAGAAGTACGCCTCCAAAGACAACGGTTTTTGGATTGTTAGACAGAGTTTACATCTAATATAAATAGATATTACACAAATATCCATTCAGGTATCTTTTTTTTAAATGTCAAAACTAGTGCCCTTCAAAATATCTTGTGAAACTCACTCCTGCAGGTGAATCCACTGTGTGAAAAGCGATTCCTGTAAATTTAAAACCTTCCCTGTCAACTTTCATTATATAATTCCATGCTTCTACTTGGAAAATTTCAATTAATCTTTTCTGTTGCCTTCAGAATTTTCTATGCATTACCTGTCTCCTGTTTTAGAGTATCTATACGGAGATGCTGTTCATCTATAGCAGGTCTTTCAGAGAAGTTACCTATGAAACGATACTAGAATATGACTGACACATCATGGGGCAGCCAAAGGGTCACAAAGGAAAATGTGGACCCACTGCCTGGTGGAAAAAGGGACCTAGTGACAAAGGACATGAAAAAAGCCAAATACTGTTTGCCTTTTTTCCTTCAGTTTTCACCAGTTAGTTTTGCCCTGAGGTCTCCCAGGGCCCTGAGCCTCCTGCAGGACTGGAGCATCACCTGCTGTAAAGCAAGAGAGTTTGGAAGCTCTTGAGCCCAACTGGACGTACCAGAGTCAATGGGACCAGATGGGATGCAGCTCAGGGCGCTGAGGGAGGCGGCTGGTGTACTATCACTGAAACATTGTGGTGATCAGGGCAGGTTCCTGATGACTGAAAAAACGCAAATGTCACCCATCTTCAAAGAGGGCAAGAACAGGATTCAGGTAGCTACAAGCCTCACCTCTATCCCTGGGAAAGTTATATAGCAAATCTCCTAGAAGCCATTTCCAGTCACATAACGGACAAGGTGACTGCTAATAGCCCCTGTAGATTTACCAAGGGTGACTCTGGCACTGCGGGCAAGGAAGGGGAAGGCAGCAAATGTTGTATGCTCTGACTTTAGGATGCCCTTTGACTCAATGAACAGAGAGAAGTTGTTCAATCTCCTCTTGTGTCCTTGAAGAAAATACGAGGAGATGAGGACCGGCTAAATAAGCAGACTGGAGGGAAGCTGGCTGTACTGCCAGGACTCTGAGGGTTCTGGCCAGCAATACGAAGTCCAAGTGGCAGCCAGTTACTGATAGTTTCCCTCAGGGATCCACACTGGGGCCAACACTCTTTATTGTCTTTATTAATGACCTGGATGACGGGGCAGAGTGCGCTCTCAGCAAGTTGGTGAACGACATCAAATTGGAGGAAGCAGTCAATACTTTGGAGAGCTGGGCTTCACTTAGATACTCCTTGATGGGCTGGAGAAATGGGCTGACAGGAACCTTACGGAGTTCAAGAAAAGCAACTGTGAAGTCTTCCACCTGGGTCAGAACAACCCTGTGCAATGGTATAAAATAGATTTACAGACAAGGAGCTGGAGAACCCTTTGAATGTTAGTCAGCAGTTCACCCTCCCAGGAAATGCCAATCGCATACAGGGCTGCATTATCAAGAGTGTAATCACCAGGCCAAGAGAAGTGATCACTCAGCACTTCTGAGCCTGAACCTGAATCACTGTGTCCATTTTTGGGCTCCTCGCTTCAAGAATGGCATTGATATACTGGAGCAAGTCCAGCCGGGGGTAATGATGGTCCAGTACCGTACCAGGTTGCCCAGAGCCAGAATCTTCATCGTCAGAGACACAACCTGGACACACAGCTCTAAGTAACCTGTTCTTGCTGGACATGCTTTGAACCAAGGTTGAACTAGATGACTGCCAAGGGTCCTCTCAAACCTAAGCTACTCTATTATTCTGTGATCAACCAAAGCCCTGCTCTTAAAGTTCATAATCACTAGAGGGATTTCTGTTCCTGTATTTCACTAGACGCACACAAACATCCATCCATATACTGTAAATAACAGGACTCATTCTTAACTCTTTTAATTATGTTAATTAATTGTTTGGTAACGTACAGTGAGATTCAACATCTACAAGTGCAAAACATACTTTTATTGGATGACTACTACAATTCTGTCTTTTCCTCTTATTTTTGCTTTTCCCCTTGTCCCTTTTCATCCCCTTTCCTCTACCTTCTCTCCTTTTCCAGAGACCTTTGTCCTGGCCCTTTGTTCATTATATTATGAGAATTATCAGGAACATCCTTTCAAGTGCTATGATTAACTTCTACTAGAAACTTGAGATGTCTGTGTGCAAAGAAGGGCCACAGACACGCATGCAGACTCTAAACAGAGTTTATGCCCACTTCATGTTTAGGAAGTTAATTTCAGCCATGTTGGTTAGAAAATAAAATTTTCAAACAAAACAGAAAACTCTAAAGCCCAAAAGATTAAAATACAGAGTTTGAACACTCCATATGGACAGCATGTCTATTCCAAAGGGGTACGGTAATAGCAGGCTCTTTAACAATTATACCCTCATTGTGGACAGCATGTTAAATTTCAACATTTGCAGTGAAAAAGAAACACAGTAGACAAGATGGGAACATTCTACGTCGTATGAAGTGATGAGATTGGTTTTGCACAGATTAAAAAACAACTTGAAGAAACAATAAGCTTGAAAAAAATAAACCAGAGATGTAGAAACTACTAGTAGAGAAGAAAGAATCAGGGGCAAGCACTTTTCAGAAGAGAAACCTGCTAGTTAAAGTTTAAAAGGGCAAATATTAAATGCAGATTAAAATACAACATTTTAACATTAGTAAATATATGCACAAAATAGAGAAAAAAAATAGTTTCAAAATGTATGAAGAAATGGGTAGAAAGCTAAATGTTACTTCTGCAAAAATGTCTGCTGTTGTGAATGGAAGTTCTGTGGGATTAAACTTACAGAAATAACCTGTTATTTTATTCAGAATGACTCACAACACTTACTAACTGCGGTGCTGTATTTTTCTTCATTTAAGTTCTTCATAAAAACATTAACCTGACAAATTCACAACCGCATTTTTTTTAGGGACTAAAAATATCAGCTATAAAAGCAGTTGCAGATAATCCAGAGCATGTAAACAGTGCCTGTAATTCAAGTTACGAAGTTACTTCAGTGCTCTGCGTTCCTACAGCATGTCCAGACACTGCCGCATTACACTTTAAGGTGCCAGCCTTTATTCTGAAAATGTCAAACATTCTCAATAACATCCCTTAAAATTAGGTAACTCCCTGGAATATGACCAGCCTGGAGAGCTGGGATCCTCAGCCTGATGGAGCCCAGGGCTCAAAGGAACCATCTATTGCACCCAACACTTTGCTACCCAAGGCCTCTCAATACCAGCAAAAGCCTTAGGCTATGTAACCCAATACTCATGTATCTAAATGCCAATATTTCACAGGAATGCAGAAAATAAGCCGGAAGAAAACGCCAAGACAAAACTTGAAGTTGTGCATCTTGAGGGGAAAAGAAAGGTTCTTCCCATCCATGGATATCTCAGCAAATCACTGCAATTTTGGTTTCATTAAAATATGAGACCAACCAACCACTTTCCAATCCCCTCATGCAGACATAAGTCAGACACCTAAAACTTCTAAAAAAAGCTTGAGTTTTTAATGCTAAGACCATCCAACAACTTATTCCATAAACTGTTCAGCTCCATTGCAAACCAGTTTCAAGTTCCTTTCCCTTCCCATTGGTGAGCTATTCCACAACTTTCCTTGTCTGCTGGCTAGAATCTTTCTTCCAATTTCAGTTTTAATTTAGTCATCATTAATAAGATGCTAACATATGTAATCATTATTCTCTAGCTTTTTCTAAAAAGGTCAGTTAATCCTATCTCCCCCAAACCTTTGTTGTGCAAAGCTGACTCACGGTACCCGACCATTGCTATTCCACCAGCCTGCTGCAAAACACAACGTAAGATTTCTTCAGTTAGGCATTCACAATGTACTGTCCTCAGGCAAGGAATTACTGCAGACTATCAAAGAACTATTCAGCTTATAGCACTATGAAAATAAATCTTTTTTTTTTTTTTTTTTTTTTTTTAAATCAAGACCCCTATCCTTTATTTAATATATGATTAGCATGCTGCCATTCATGTGAAGGCCAAAGCATGGAGATACAGATGAAACGAAGGGAGCGGTACAGGAATGGCTGGCCAAACTCTGTGCCACAACTGAGCAGAGTAACCCAGGGACAACTCTTTACCCTGAACTGATAAGTTATTAATGTCAACTAGGTGTTACAGAGTTGGTTGCCCCTGCTTACCTACTGACAGTTGCTGCTCTGCATCAGACGTCTGCAGCAAGTGATCGATGGTGACAGTTTACCAGGTGGCTTTGCTTTCAGGGCTGATCATATTAACCAAACCAGAGTTTGAGCTCAGCAAGAGAGAGGAGCTTGCACCTTTCTAAAAGGCAGAGGCTCCCAGTGTATCCCATACTTGGCTAAATCTGGCACTGACACTGGAGGTAGGCAGAACACATATGAAGGCACGAGGAAACTTTGAAGAGATTTAGATGGCAGAGTATTTTGTAGAGGAGGTACAGTTCAACAGCTGTACTGAAATTTTTAGGGTCCCAAATTCATCTAAACTTGGGTGCCCAATTTCTTCTTTTTCATCTAGATTAGTCTAATACATTTTATTTGGCCTCTGCAGAGTTACCATGACTCACTGGTGATTCATCATTTACTGTTCCTCTAACTCAAGTCACTTGAGAAATCGTGTTTGTCCACAAAAAAAAAGACAGGATTCAGCTACAGGTTAGTTCTAGATACCTGACCTATCTCCCAGAAAACAAAAGCAATTAGGTTTGGAAGGAAAGGCAGTTTTGCAGTTAAGAAACAGCCTGGCTGCATTCATTTTCTGGTTGACTCATAAACAGCCTGCGGAAGTCAGAAGTCATTTCTTACCTTGGGTAGTAGCTCTCTAGATATGGAATTGTAAAGCTAAATCCAGTACTATTTGTCAACTGCTAAAGTAGAGACGGGACTAAGTAAGCAGACAAAATAAATCATCACAGGCACCATAACATATAGTGGTCAAAATATTAACTGCAGTGCTTTGATGTCACCACCTCCGAAAGTAACAAGTTAATATATTAATTTACATGTTACTCTCCTTGCACGCCAAAAGCAAAACACTAAGCTTTTTGTGCACAAATTGTAAAACAAAACATGTATCACACTTTTTGATACATGCCCTTCCTTGGTTTAAATGCTCAAATCCTGGGGCAGTCAAACAGATATTGGAGAAACAGCAGCTGTTTAAGAACAGAAAACAAATAGCTAGAAGGATAAATAGTATAATTTAGCTCAGGTAATTAACTTCACATCATGCTAGGCAGAATTGGTAGCTAAATACATCAGTGTGACTAGAAGGGTACAATCTAGTAATGTATCTTAATCAAAGGCAGGCAGTATTTTATCAGATCAGAGCAGGAAATGCATATTGGCATTATTTTATAATAGTGAGACTATTTTGAAATAAACATTTCCTTTAATATGAAGCTGTGGTACTAATGTCAGCCCTTGAGCAAAGACTACTACATGCCTGTGTATCTCAAAATTTCCCATTTCTACTACGTATTTTTGCTGCTGGACAGGGAACCACACTGCAATATTACTTTGTGTACGTATGAAGCAAGTTCCCTGTGCAATTTCCCTTTAAACAGTTTTTAATTCTCATTACTTCATGTAAAGAGACTCTACTCTGTGATGATGATGAATAACTAAAAAATAATTCAAAAACGAGAAAGGAAAAAATCCAGAGTACGACCAGTAAGCTCTCTCAAAGACTTTCTGAATCCCGTGTTTAGAAGATAAATGCCCCACAAAAACTGAGGGACTGGGCCCTTCAGCTCCGTGGCATCTAAGGGGAATCAAGCCACGTGTGCACTGGGAGTTCAGCACCAGAAAAATCAGCCTATAGCACCAACCAAATGCTCCAGGTAGGCATAAAAGTAGCTCACAAGGCTCTGCTTCATTCTGCTATAGCAAAACCATTTGCCATGAGACAAGGTACATTTAGTACAGTTTAACTTTGTTGTTAGATCTGCGTTTACTTTAGGCTCTCTGATGAGATGGACGTGTTAGCTGAGATTGTATCTCTGCGCACCTCCAACACTGCAAACGTCTGCAAACGTCAGCTTGTGCCGTGAACGCAGCCCTAAGAGGCATTTTCAATGAGGCATTCCACCCTCTGCATGGGTTGGACCCGCCAAAAATAGCATCATCATGCCTACTTGCTAGTTCTTTAAAATCAGGCCACCAAATGAGGCCACTGTAAAGATAAATAGCCCTTTGCAGTCATGAGCGATCAGTATGAGCTTTTGGGGAAAATCCCAGGTAACTCTCAACCACAGCCTCTAACAGCAAACGACAGGATTTTCCATCTATCTCTGATCTCCAAAACCCTCTTAACAAACACGCAATTTAGCTCTTACATCAATGGTCTTTACCCAGAAACAAGGTTATTCCAGGTAACAATGGGTTACCTCGCAATTTGACATCCCATTCCTTTCCTATTCCCTAGCCACCCATTCTTATCAATATCATTTTAGGGGAATTAGATTTGTATTTTAAAAGCTTTTTATCTTTAATGCACTTACCTTTCATATGTTGTATTATTATTATTAATATTATTATTACCCTTGCTCAAAATGCAATGAACAGCTTCCAAAGGCACACATCCTCATTAATCTCTCAAGCCACCAGAGTTCTTCAACTCCCTCACATATTTTCAAAGGGCATTTCTGTAAAGCCTCATCATTACGATACTAAAACAGTGCTGGGAATGTACACGGGCTGTTGAGATGTCTGTTTTCACACAGCATCTCAGTATATCTCAGTTCTGAGGTTTTCTTGTGCTGTGTCAGATCTAATCACTAAGAAGCAGTTTTAAAGCACGTACTGATCATACAGCTCTTGGGTACAAACTAAATTTAAGTTATTTTTAAATGGCATATAAACAAAGTTTTTCACTCAGGGATTTTAGCTGGGCAACAATTAGTCAAGTAAACCTCTGGGTAAAGTCCCTTCTATGAAAGTCAGTAATGCGTAACTTCAAGGCAAGGCAGGAGGGGGGGCGGAGGGGGAGGCAAGCGGGAGGGTTGTTTCTAATTACTCTGTTTGAGCGGACTAATTGTAAAAGGATTAAAAATAGATGCTTTCACATCCCATAAAACAGTAGCAGCAAATCAAGACCAGCATACAAACAAGGTGGTTTTTTTTTTTTTTTAAGCACTCGAAAAAACCTACCCCTCCCACAAAAGAGACTCACGTAATCACTCTTGAAAACAATGTGCAAGGGTAAACTTTCGCAGTCAAGCCATCCTGCTAATGCCCTTAACTGCTCAGAGGATCCAAGAAGCTACAGATATGTAAGTACAGAAAAGAACTGAAAAGAATTCACTTTTGTAATAACTTTTTTTTTTTTTTTGACTGTACAACAGCAAACAATTCCAGAAAGATTATTTCTTTTTTTGCATTATACTGAAAATTTTCATGTGGTGGGAAGGATAAGTCATCTTTGGATGGAAAAGACAAGGCTTGTGGAATAAATTCTGTGATATTTTACATATTAATATGCTGCCAGTTAATTTTTATTTAAAGGATCTGTTGACCCACAGCATCAACAAGTTATTTCAAGTCCTTTCTTATAATACAGCTTTTTGACAATCACAGGGAAACATCTGATAATTGCCTTAGCTTAGACAATTTTTTAGCAATAGTAATTTAAGTTATACTAATGCAGAAGTAACTAATGCACAAGTAGCAAGGGAAGCACTGCAGCTCTTAAGTCATTCACTGAACCTCACAGAATGCTTCAATAGAAGGAGAGAGCCTTAAAAGAAATCTGTACTATGGTTGTGAATGCAGTTTGCTCTGTCACATGTGCTCCTTGTCTATGAAACAGCCTTTATTATCAGCGCAAGAAACCCTCAGTCACTCTTCCCACATATAGATATTGCAACAGAATGTTTTAAGAATTCAAAGTTTTATGAGTTAATTCCTCTTCTACCTTCTGACACGCATTTGTTTCCGAGTTTTTAGAAGGAATTCTTTTTCTGAATCGCAGCCACCAAACATCTTTCTCCTTATTACTGATCTTTATGCCACAAACCTAAAGAAATATTACAAGTGATAGGATTTTTATGCGTCTTCTCTATTAAAAAGGATCCACTTTTCCTAATATACTGGCAAATCAAGATACAACTGTTCAACAGACAGTAACTCGACTATCACTTATCTTAAAAACCAGAGATGGCATGCATGCTTTTGAGCACAGAATACAAGTGGTTTGTCTAACATTTCCATGGTTCCTCCTGAAGAGACAAGGGAACTGAAAATTTACATTTGGCAATTAGTCTTTAAGAGCTAAAATCTCATTCCTTTCTGTTCAAAAGATTGAGGACTACATATAAATGTAATGAACAATAAATTTAAACTAGAGTTCTGAAGTTGTAATTCCTAAAATTAAAGACTGTACCTGTACAGGTTCCGTATCACTCAGAAAGAAAAAAAATCAAATGAAAGGTATGTATGTTTTCTAGTACTAAAATACAAACTGTTATTTGACCCGTTTTCTTCTGCTTGCAGGAGTGTAACTGTAACTGGCTTAGGTTTTTATTTTGTTTATTTGCTATATTTTAGGCTCTCTCCTTTTTACATTTAGTACACTTAGGCAAGTAAACTGAAGGAAGGTTAATCCTCTCAGCATCAGCACGGCTCTTCACGTTAACATGCATCTTTGGCAGAGATGATTTATGTTAGACAGTTCTCGCACTTTTCATAGGACAGATCACATTTGGAAAGAGAGAATCAACAGATAAGAGCTAGAATGCACACTTCAAATGACTTCCACTTTTTCTTTAACTAGTTATGCAGCATTGCAACTCAACTTCTTTATTTCCATTTCGCTTACTGTAGCTTCTATTATTTTTGAGCACCAAATACAACTGTCTTACAACTTTGCAAAATCTACCGTAATAGAGAAAATCAGGATCATAAAGACACCACATCTGCAAATTCTGTTAAGCACTTAAAGAATATTATAATTCTTTGTAGCCATCATTAAGACCATTTCATTCATGAAATGCATACTTGGGATTCTCTGATGCATGGCTTACAAATTTGGCTTTAGTACCCCAACAAATATGGGTCTATACCAAGGATGCGCTAGCCTGGAAACTATCTCACCAAAATCAGCTGTGGGTTGCGACCTGAGGATTCAGTCTTCAGGTTATTAGGGCTATTCATGGTCATTTAGGACACAAAACTCAACAGCTTTTGAAAAAAGGTAACTTAACATAATGCACTAGAAGCGTACAAGTGTTAAAGTATTAGAAAGAAATGGGAAGCTTTAGGACATGCCTGTGTCTTGCTTCAGCTTTTATTAAACCACATGTAGTTCCCAAGCTGCCAATATGTACACCAAGATATATGTACCTTAGGTATATGTTCTTTCTATATGAACAAAGCATTCTATTATTCAACTCAGCATGCACACTTTTAAATAAACATAACTTAGTTGAATTTAACCTTTTTCCTCATACAGAGAAAACACTCTACAATGAAAATCACTTGTATGGTAAATTAGAAATTCAAACAGTAAATATGACTGGTCAAGGTCAAAAGAAAACAATTAATTTTAGAGATTAAGGAAAAATATAAACCTACAAAATGAGAGCACTGTGTATTTCCCATCTTCTACTGGTTTTAAACTCTGGAAGACTTACGCAGCTTACACCTATAGAGGACTGTAAACTCAGTAAATCCTCAGGTCAGGAGTTGCAGGGAAAGAGAAGTCTCTTTCCCGACTAATCCTTTTAACTCATTTATACTCTATGGTTACATGAACTTTATTCCCTGATACTGTGTGTTAAAGAAATATTGTTCATCCATCTCAAAGTGACTAAACCATACTATGCATAGCCAGTAGAGATGTTCGTAATGATCTGCTGTGCCATCCCAAGAATTTAATTGGTATCCCTCTTAAATTAGCTACTGGGCAGATGGACCAGGTATTCATCTCCAAAGACTGAAAATTATGAAGAGAGACAGACAAATCACACATTAGACTACAATACACAGTTAAAGCCTTTTACATGTTCCCTGTTCTGCTGAAAAGACAGAT
This sequence comes from Numenius arquata, assembly GCF_964106895.1. Lineage (NCBI taxonomy): Eukaryota > Metazoa > Chordata > Aves > Charadriiformes > Scolopacidae > Numenius > Numenius arquata. The sequence continues at coordinate 82,840,938 of NC_133576.1, forward strand.
GGTGCTCCTTCAGCAAAAGCAGGAGATGAGAACAAGAAAAAAAACCTCATTTAGCATACAGGGAGCTTTGTATCACTGCTTGTGCATAATCCAAACCCATGTCACCTGAACTTGCAACACTGCAATTGCTGGCTCATAGCTTAAGTCTATGCTTGTTAATAGTTAAATGTATGCAACATTATTATACTATATGTAAAGCTCATGATACATGAACATCTCTATGAACCAGGGCTTTGGATTATATAGTACTTCCAGACTGGAGCCACCATTCTGTCCATCAAACACCTTTTGCAGTGGGACTCTACTCTGAGCTGAGTTCTTGCATACTGCAGTATAAATCTAAAACAAATGAATAACGCCAGTCAAACATTTTCACAGAAAAACAGCCTCGTAAAACAATCTTCCTATGCAGTGGATACTATTGCTACCAAACATCAAAAAAGCACACAGAACAGATTAAAAGCTGTAACTAACAAATCTCATAAAGTAATCAGTTAAAGAAAACCTTTTTTCCATTGCTGATCAGAAAGCAAATACAACGCTAACACTTGAAATGGCAAGTGAGAGAGAACAACCTACACTGTACACTGATTGCAAGCCTGGGCATAATACTAAAATTAATTTTAAACTCTCCCAGGTGTAAGGTCCAGCCAGGTAGAAGCAGAGAGCATTGGCCATGCCCCTAGACCGGAGATATCCTAGGACACAGTGAATATGAAAAGTACTGTGGGATCACAATGAACCAACATCACAAACTCCCAGAGCAATGCTACACAACTGGAGTACTGCATCCAGCTTTGGAGTCCTCAAGCACTGGAAGGACATGGACCTGTTGGAGAGGGTCCAGACGAGGGCCAGAAAGATGATCATAGGACTGGAGAACCTCTCCTACAAAGACAGGCTGAGAGAGTTGGGGCCATTCAGCCTGGAGAAGAGAAGGCTCTGGGGAGACCTTAGAGCAGCCTTCTAGTACCTGAAGAGCGCCTACAGGAGAGATGGGGAGGGACCCTTTATCAGGGAATGTAGTGATAGGACGAGGGGTAATGGTTTTAAATTGAAAAAGGGGAGATTTAGATTAGATATGAGGAAAAAATTCTTTACTGTGAGGGTGGTGAGGCACTGGAACAGGTTGCCCAGAGAAGCTGTGGATGCCCCATCCCTGGAAGTGTTCAAGGCCAGGCTGGATGGGGCTTTGAGCAACCTGCTCTAGTGGGAGGTGTCCCTGCCCATGGCAGGGGGGTTGGAACTCGATGATCTTTAAGGTCCCTTCCAACCCAAACCAATCTATGATTCTATGACCTCAGATAGCTAATCAAAAGAGCAGAAAAAGCAGGGACGAGTGGTGAGTATGCTTCTGGGTACACCAACACCAAGAGGCATCTGGAACCCCATCTCCTGTGTGGGACTAAGCTGGGGTTAGAACAGATGTCACGGGACTATTTTGCCTTGTGGTGAGCCATTTGAGAAGTTCACCTTCAGTTCTCAAAACCATGGGATTGTATAAAGGGGAAAGGCTCAACAAAAACTCCAAATTAATTTTAGAGAAATTTAAATAAGAGACACCCACATTTTTTAACAGGGAGGGTGACTGACCAATAAACACAGTACAAATAGCTAATTCGCTTTCTCTTCAGCTCTCCAAATCAAGACCAAACAGCATTTTGGAAAATATGCTTTAAATGAAAAGTTAGTGGAATCTATACACAAATAACTAAAATAATAACATCACCTGGATTTTACAGGTGGTCACATTAAATGAGTAAGTGGTCTCTTTGCACTACAACTTCATAGGTCTGTGTTATTTGAGCGCTGTGTGTCTGCAGACCCAGAAAACAGTAAAAACCTCAAAAACTTTCTTTAGATTACCAATATAGAGACAAGAATATTAAATACTTTATGCCTTAAAATTTTGCATGTACAAAAAAATTGTGGTATTTTTTCTAAAATTATTAAATTGGTGAAGTAAATTAATGTAGGTTTTTTTGTGTTTTTTTTTTTCCAAAGATGTACTTCATAATACTATTGTTAATAGACTCAGAAAGCCACTGGGGAGGGGTATTCAATCCAACAACCTAGAAGAGCAAATATTCTGGTAGTGATTCTAGAGGGTAGCTTCATTAGTGCATTTGGATTCATGACATTAAATGGCCATATTAAATGACCATATTCAGTCACACAGCTCATTAAAATCAGTAAGAATCAAGTCCAGCTAGTTTGAGGTTTGCAGCAGTAAGGAGGTAACATTCTCCATTTTTGCCCCAAGAATGCAAAACATGGGAAAAGTACACAAAAATGGGCCTGCTCCTGTTTTTTCAGTTACATGCTGTAGAGGCTGGCATATGCTCTGAAAGTATAGTAAGCTGATCACTAAGGATTGCTTCCAAGAAGTCAGCATCAACCTGACACAAGGAATAGGACTCAAAGAAAAAGTCTTGTTTTACTTAACAGTCTAGACACCTGTTAGGAATAAAGTATGTTTTCAAATGTAGCCCTGTTCAACATTGACCAGAAAAAGTGAAATACCTGCTGAGGTGAATGTAGTTGGTCCAACAACAATAAGAGCTCAGATGTACAAAGAAGTTAGCATAGTTCAGGTGTTGTGCATTAAGTTGTCAGATGGTAGCAACTTTATCATCTGTTTGGGCCCCAAACCACATACAGTATCTTGAGGATTTTTTTTTTTTAAATAAATAAATATATTCAGGTAATATAGCACCTAGACGCTATGGCAACTGCTCAAAAATGCCCATACATACCTACATTTAGACAGTATTATAAAATGGGCTCCCTACATTAACAATCAAAATACTTGGAGGATAACAGAGGATTAGAGAGAACACTTTCCCCACCTAGGGCTGACTCCCACAGCCAGCAGAAGAGCCTGCTGACATCCTCTGTCAAGGAGCACAGCTTAGCTGAAGTACACGCTGCCCCCAGAAGGCCCATGAGCTGTGGTCCTCCAGTTTTCTTCTCATCTGTTTGTGGCCAGCTTGTCCTACCATGGAACTGCTCCCCATGCATACCCATGCTAGCACCATGGATAGACAGCTAGAACCTCCTGCTCAATATAGCCATGGTTTTATGTGAGTGTTACCTGAAACAAAAGCTCTCAAAACCAGAAGCAGTTTCGAGAGGAGATATTGCTTTATTTGACGTCAGGTGCTAGGTGGAAATCCAAAAATCTAGCACACCTTACTAGGGACTTTCACCCATTATTTATACACAAAAGATTCTTACTATTCCACCTACCTAATACGTAACTCCACCTAGGCTTACATATTCATTAGGATGACGGAATAGCCCTTTTGCACATGCTTATTAAATTTTGCAGCATCTGCAAAACACTTCTGCACAGGCGTGAGTTCCTCGATGGTTGTTTGGGTAGGGATACCTTTCCTCACATTATCCTTTTAAGGTATCGAGTCATCTCAGGACAGTAAAAGTTTACTGTAAGTTTGCCAGCTTCTTGAGAATGAAAAGGATGTTCCTTTAAGTAGCCACTGCTCTGTCCTAGTTGGTACAGGGGTACATATTTTGACATATGAGAGAACCTTGAAGTGATGAACTACATCTTGTTATCCCATCCTTATCACTATCAGCTCAGTGACCAACTATTTTCTCACACAGTAAGAAGCTCAGTAATTAACTCATTTTAGTTAGCACATGGTTAGAAACAAAGCAGAGATCTGCCTTTGGTAACACAAGGGTAAGCATCCTAGTTTGAGCAACAGCAAGTTGTAGATGAATTTGTTACATTAAAGATCCTACTTCATAGCACAAAATTAGGTAACATGAGTTTTACGAAATTCTACTCTTGATTTTTTTTAAAAAAATAAATCACTGAAATTACCAAATTTTTCCTTAACCATAGTTAAACGTGTTTGTATAATAGATATTCTACACTTTACAAAAATTTATAGGAAGACAAATGAATGCACATGACAACTACGCACATTATTTGCGAACCAAAACTATTATAACTTTACACTGAAAATAAAATTAGGCAGCTAATATGCTGTAGCTAGTTCCTGCAGTAGAACTGTTTATCATAAATATTAGATTAGAAACAAAACAAAATACCTCACCGATTCTTATCCAGGTGCCTGCACAAACCCACACCATTTTTTGCAAAAAGCAGTCTGTTACACTTACGTAAAACAAGAGCCATCCTACACCCCTCTATAAGAGAAAAGACAAAACAGGAAGAAAGTATAGCAAAACTATCCTCAGGGTAATAACTACTGTATTAATCAATCATCAAACACACCAACACCAAGATACCACGAATGATGTGGAATTAACTAATATAAAATCACAGACATTCTTAAATCTGCACTACAGCTGGAGTTGCTATTTACCAGTTTAATTCTCTTATTCAAACCACAGAAGTCCCAGTTCAGACTTGACATCTAACCCTGAATGCAGTATTCCCACTTCTTGACACATGGTACATACTTCATGGGTATGAAAGAATCAGAACATTGTACATCTATCAGTCAGAAATCACTCACCTATCTTTCCTACTGCCTGTGCAACACAGCAAATATAGACTTAATATACTATCTGGATGCTAAATTTCTTCCTTAAACATATGTAATATAACTCATTTATGTATTTTAATACACATCATCCACTATCCGCAGGTTTACTGTTTACAGAGAACCTTATGCATCCCTGCTAACCTAGCCAGAAGTCTGATCAGACTGGCTTAAAATACAGTATGTGATGCACATACACTAATTGTGAACAAATTGAAAAAAAGTAGGACAATCTCGAAACATGAAAGAAGATACTAACCTCTTAATGTTTTCACAAGTTAATAAAAAGATAATGAATACTTTCTAAAATGTGTTAAAACCCTTAAAACTGAGAGGTATTTTCTAGAAGGACTTTTAAAAAATGTACAACAGGTTACAGCTTTTTGTAAATATTGTGTGTTGAAAGGCAGATCCTCGGAAATAACTTAGACATTTTAATTAATGGTCCCAGATGGACTTAAAACTCAGATTAAAACAGCTTTTCTCTCCAGATAGTATTTTGCATTACAGCAGAAGCAATCTTGGTTTGACTGCTGTTTTAATCCAGAAGTGGTACCTCTAAGAGGCACCATTTTGCAGAACAGCTGCTCAAGGAGTAACGTCAGATGCCCCGTCCTTTCTGATATTTATGCTTACACTATCCAACTGGCAGGTAACAACACACCTAAGAAATATTTTGCACTGAAAACAATATCAACAGGATGAGGTCCTTTCCATTTTTGAAGTTCTTCCGGATCATTTTTTATATTTTAAGTTCCCCAAATCATTGCCACTTTGCAGCTCTTCCATGATACTTCTGATTGTGCAGGTTAAACAATTTCTAAAATCTACTAAACTCACAACATGTAAAATATTTCAGCTGGGTTATCTCTCTTTTGCAGCACCACTAAAGACTGACTAAAGTCTTAAGAATGTAACAATATTTGAATTAGATTCCAAAAGCCAATTCTTAGAACTAGTATTAAACAAGTTGAATTATTATGTCAATATGATAAGAATGCTGAAAAAATTTAGTTTCTCCAAGTTATATTATCACAACATGAATTGTTAGAAACAAAAACTCCCTAAAAATTAACTGAAACACATTTAAAAGATTTTGTCTGCTTGTCTGACCCTTGGGAATTTCATATGATCCTTTATCACGTGGTTTCTTCAGACTCCTTTTTCCTCTCAGATTGCTTTAAACAGTCTCCCACCTCCTGACCATCCATACACTTCACTTTCCAAACACATTAGATCCTTGGTTTATTATTTTGGTCCCTGTGTCATTTTTTTCAGGAGAGAAGGAATTGGGATCAAAATAAAAAAAAAGCTACAAAGACCCATGTTTTTGTTTGTTTTTCAAGGAGCCTTGAAAAGTATTTCACCATAATGAAGTTTCATTTCAATTTTTTTACAATCTTGTTTTTTGCAACAGAGCTTGGCTGTTGTTATGCAGAAAATTTTATCTACACTTATTACAAAATATTCCCTTTTTTTTCTCCTTTTTTTTTTTTTCATATTAGGGCTACTGAGCTTCCTGCAACAACAGTGCTTACAGAAATGGACACTTTCACAGCTACTGAGACAAACAGCTCCACCTGTGACTTATACGAGCACAAAGACACAGCACGGATACTACTGTCTGTCTTCTACAGCTCCATCTTAATTCTTGGGGTGCTCGGAAACACCATTGCCCTCACCGTCATTTTTAAAAACAGAAAGAAGATCAACTCCACTACCCTCTACTCAACAAATCTCGTCTTCTCTGACCTCCTGTTTTGTATCGCCTTGCCTACAAGGATAGCCTACTACGCCCTGGGATTTCACTGGCCCTTTGGAGAAGCGTTATGTCGAATAACTGCTCTCTTGTTCTACATCAACACCTACGCAGGTGTAAACTTCATGACATGTTTGAGCATTGACAGGTTTTTCGCTGTCGTCCACCCCTTCCGATACAAGATCAGAAGGATTAAATATGCCAAGGGCATTTGTGTCTTTATCTGGTTTCTTGTATTTAGTCAAACTTTCCCATTACTCATACAGCCCATGTCACAGGAAGAAAAAGAAAGGACTACGTGTATGGAATATCCAAACTTTGAAAAAATAGCACATCTACCATTTATACTTCTTGCTGCCTGTTTAGTAGGGTACCTTATTCCCTTGGGGATTATACTATTTTGTTACTCTCAAATTAGCTGCAAACTTTTTCAAACAGCTAAGGAAAATCCACTGACTGAAAAATCGGGGATAAACAGAAAAGCCATCAATACAATCATATTTGTAATTATAGTCTTCATCATCTGCTTTACCCCTTATCATGTTGCAATTATACAACACATGATTAAGAAGCTTCAGAATGAACCCTCATGCACTGAAAATAAAATTTTCCAGAAGTCACTCCACTATACTGTGTTCCTGATGAATTTTAACTGCTGCCTAGATCCCTTCATCTATTTCTTTGCATGCAAAGGTTATAAGAGAACTGTAATGAAAATACTGAGACGACAAGTGAGTGCATCAATTTCAAGTGCTGCCAGGTCACATCATGAAGAAAGCTCACGTGACATAGGAGAAACACAAATGATGGTACTTGCAAAATCCTCCAATGGAAAGCTACCCGAAAAATAAAGTCTGTAGCATCCTGCAGTGAAGGAACCTTAAAAGTCCAGGGTCCGCAGTAAAAAACTCTTAGTGCTCCCTGTACAGCAGCTTACCTAAGATTCTGTTTCTCAGGATGTCAGGAAATCAAGCAGTGATGTTGGACTGAAAAAGAGTTGTCACAGGACAGTAGGAAAAATCAGCATTACAATTTCCTAGCTGTATCATTTTGACTGATCTCATTATTTTTTCCAGGAAGTATGCACCTCTGTGAATGTTCCAATTCCATACTGCACATACGTATGCCTGGATGTTATTAACTCAAGCAAAGACTCAATTTACAGTTTAACTGGGTGTCTAAGAAAGGATTAAACAAAAATAGCTTACTGACCGCAACCAGAACATCTGAAAATTGCAAGACCTCTACCTGAGCTCCAATTACAGCAATGGTTTTCTTAGCCAAGTCACACAAGCAAAGGAATAAACTCGGAGATAAAACAGACAATTTCTGTGCCTGTTTGACTATCACAAGTGCTTAGTTTATAGCCCTCTGGAGGTGAAACTGCATTTTGTAGTATATGGAGCATGAAGGTCTTATTGGACAATTCACATAGATGACATTGTCAAATGAAAGAGATGAAAAGTTAACGAACTCTTCTGTTCTCAGCAACACTGCTATGTATGTGTCTCCCATGTGTCAAATCACTCATCTTTGCAAGGTGTATTATCTCTTTACTCCTTTTCCTAAAGGAGAACTCCTCTTTATGGTGTGTATTGTAAAGAGTCTCTACTTTTGTTGTATATAAATTATTTATAAACACAAAAAATAAGTTGAAGCAAGAGACTTTAATATGAAAACTGCACCGTTTCAGTTAAAAGAGCAGCGATACAGGGTTCTTCAGAACTTCTGCTGAAGTCAGATCAGACACGGACACAAGACAAACGTTTAAGAAGCAAGAATAAGTGCTCACAGCTGAAGTCACCAAAAAAGTAATTTAAAGGGTAATTCTGATGGTGTGAGATGGCCACCTCTTTTTACGTGAGAGATCAATAAATGAGGACAGCAGATTGGGTGGGAAAGCACTAACTTTCCCATTGCGCCTTCACACAGTGTAGCTGGGATCCCTTTGGGCACAATGAAATCAGGCCAGCAAAGAGACCAAATGACTTAAACACATCCTGCTGGAATTCGCTCAATACCAGTTGAGTATCCAGGATGCAAGCCCTGGGTTCCTGCTGTCGTGCCCTTCCGTCATGTGTCAGTTTCCTTCCCTACTTTATTCCTGGACCCCATGTCTCTTCTTTTGTCTTCCATCTTATTAACATGCCTTCACCTGCCAACAGCACTTGGTAATTGCACCATGAGGTTGTGATGGAAAAGGAAAATTAAAGAGTGCCTGATAATTACTGGTAAAAGCTATGCCAGATGTCAGAATAAATGTTATTTATTGGAGCCGTATCTCTCTGGCATTGAGGCTATAATGAAGTCAAACAAACATAGTTGCACGTGTCAACTCTGCAGTTGCTTCCTTCCTCACATGTTGACCTCTGCCTACCTGCAAACATGGAAGGGTCATATCTGAATAGCAGCACAGAAACATTAAATTAACGATTACTTTCTCATGGGAATGAAAACGCAAAATCCCGTCTATTTCATACCACTTAAATTGTCAAAATTGAGTTTCTAATTACAAAAGACACTATGCAACTACAGAAAAACAGAGTAAGACAAATCATTTTTAACAGAAGTTCTACTTAATTCTGTATGCTATAGCAGTTCTGTTCTTTTTAAATAAACTATTTAAAAATATTATTTAAGAATTTGTTCCTATTGGAGTAAGCAAATGATAACCAGATAAAACCACAGACAGACCACTCATGAATACCTAGAAGGTATAGAAATAAAGTATCTCTATTATTAACATCGCACCAGTACAAGCTCATTTTATTCTACTAATGTCTACTTTTTTATTTTGACATGCGTTTCATCTACCTGTGATTATAAAAACTTAAAGTCAAAAAGTCTTTTTTTATATTTGTCTGTAAAATATAACTCAAATATATATTACAGCAGCACATAATGCAGATATCTATTCTCTTCTAAGTGGAAACAAAGTGAAGATCTAAATTGAAAATCTTTCTCCATCCCCATTTTCTGCTGTTAGCAACTCTGTTATTTTCAAATTTAGACTTTTTTTAAAAATCACATCAACATTCTCAAACAGCTAGCTTTACATCCAAATACCAGTTTTGCTCTAGTAAGCATTAGAGTGTTGGTCCAGTTAGATATGGGCTTGAGAAAAGCTAGTTTTTTCTCCTTATTTTAATATTTCTCTAATGCTGAAGAAACTAATAAAATAAAAACCTTTAAAAGTTAAGATAAGCTCAGCTTCCTGACAAGAACAGACACACAGTCAGTGACAATTTCTAGCTGTGGCAGCTGATGTCACTACTTCCCCTCACTGGCAGCACACACTCACAACTCATGCACACTCCTATCAATGAGGAGCTGCTTCTCTGTCTGCTTATCTGGAACCACCAAAAGTAGCAGTGGTGGTTTCAGTTGGCCTAGGACACTGCACTGGAATCATTTAGAGAGCATCTGTCCTATTTCTTCTACCACCTGTGCTGTGGGGCTGGTAGCCACCACAAGAGATATGGTAACAAGCTGCTGCACAGGAGCAAGTGAGAGCAGTAATACTGAAACCTTACAGGTGTTCTCAAACAACTGGTTTTCTTCAAGACGCCCTTATTCATTCACCCTGCTGGTACTCTTCCCCCAGTACGGTTTGTTGGAGTATTTTTATGATAGCAGTTCCCTGGAGTGGGACATCTCAGGTTCCTCTCCTCCTGCCTGCTGTACAGACATGAAAAAAAGGGGTAAAGCCACACTTAATATCATAGAATCATAGAGTTCTAAGCCCCCACCATGGGCAGGGACACCTCCCACTAGAGCAGGTTGCTCAAAGCCCCATCCAGCCTGGCCTTGAACGCTTCCAGGGATGGGGCATCCACAGCTTCTCTGGGCAACCTGTTCCAGTGCCTCACCACCCTCACAGTAAAGAATTTTTTCCTCATATCTAATCTAAATCTCCCCTTTTTCAATTTAAAACCATTACCCCTCATCTTATCACTACATTCCCTGATAAAGAGTCCCTCCCCATCTCACCTGTAGGTCCCCTTTAGGTATTGGAGGGCTGCTATGAGGTCTCCCTGGAGCCTTCTCTTCTCCAGGCTGAACAACCCCAATTCTCTCAGCCTGTCTTCATAGGAGAAGTGCTCCAGCCCTCTGATCATCTTCATGGCCCTCCTCTGGACCCATTCCAGCAGGTCCATGTCCTTTCTGTGCTAAGGAAGGACTCTCTTTATCTCCAACACTAAGTATATAACAAATATGTCTGTCTTAAAAGACATGAGCATGCCACACCATGCAACATGTGGCTGAAGCAGCATGAGCTTTGCAAACAAAAACAAGCTTTTGCTTTGGTAAAAGCTTTTGATACATTCTAGGAAATGCCCCCTTCTACATGAAAAGCTGGGAAACGCTCATACAGTTCTGGAACTCACTCTTTTCATGTATAAATAAAGCAGCTGACAAGTAGGAGCAGGTTCAAATGGCTTGCTCATTATGAGGATCTGACTGAAGTTCTTTGGAGAAACTGGGTCTCTCTGGAGGGTGAAGTCTAGTCAGGATCTTAAAACTCCTGTTAGTGATAATAGAATATCTTTTAACTGTACACTTTGGAGTGTAGGGCTAGGGCAGTTGCTAAGAGGACTCCAACTAGACTATGTGTCCAGCGCTGGTATCTCTCTCAAATCTTATCTGGTAGGAAATGTGAGAGAGCACATAGAAATAAAAATGAAGACGGAGTTCAAATGGTACATTTGGGCTGTCTCCATTCAAGTCCAGAAAAGAGAGTTGTATAGACCCCTGTTCTTGAACACATAACAAAACTGAAGGTATATAATGTGAAAACCCCCCAAACAGACACGTATTTTCAGCAAAAGAGCATTTAGTGCCTTCACCTTTTCTTTCGCTGAGAATGCAAAAATAATAAGTACTACATTAAGTGCTCAGAGGGGTTCCTTCAGCCACCTTGGGCTTGAAGATATTGAAGCCTAACTGAAAGTGTGGTGATAAAGAACATAATCTCCTTGTCTTACAGTCCCAGCAGAAGAGGACAGGTATTCCCCAAAGCATAGCTGCCTGACTCTTTTGGCTGTGGCCCTGAAAGCTATGCAGATGAGGAACCTCTCAGCAACATTGTCATCTCCTTGCAAAAGACAGTAACAGCAACTGTCCGAAGTGGTAAACACGCTACCACAAATATCATGATTCCTCGAGGTGGTTAATGACTCCTCTTAAACCAGCAAGTTCATTAGTACAAAGAGCTAGGCTAGCAGGAGCTAGCTTTGTACCAGGAGCTAGTACAAAGTTTTGTGGTTTGGGTTTTTTTTTTAAACAGATATTGCATTAAGGACTAACATTGTTCTGAAACTCAAAAGCTTACAGGTAAGCAAGGAATGATCGGACTTCAAGAAAAGTATGAGACAGCCTGCAACATAAGAAAAATAGGGTGCAGCTGAAGAGAAGAGCAGCTTTGCCTTACATGACCGGTTTTGGAGGAACTGAAAAGCCGTGACGTACTCTGTCTCTTCTGTCTCCACATTTGTGGTACAGAGCAGGGGAAGAACTCAAGACAGACTAAGGTTTGTAACTTAGCAGCATCCCACTATGCTGTCATAATACAGACAAGGTCAACGGACACCAAGAATCACTAGAAAAACGTCAAATTCATATGAGCAAAAAATTTCCTAATACAGTCTTGGCTAAGCCACTGCCTGCAGACTAAGGCTATAGTACCAAATGAATTCAGGCAAGTTCATTTTTGTGAAGAAAAACAGGGGAATTTCTATTTGTGTAGTAAATGCTCAGACATATTTCCTCAATTTTTTTCCCCTCAGAATACTCTCTTGGCTTCCTGCAATGTCTAACTTCAGACTTCCTGAGGCAGATGTCTCATATATGCACGTGACATTCCTCAATCAATTTTTCTTCCATCAGCCTGCCTGGTCCCCATCTGAACTCAAATAAAATGTCTGTGCCTGAAGCATCTTGCAGCAAGAAGTCCCACAGACTAACTACCCATGGGTGTGTGGAGCCGTTTTCTTTCACTTGTGAAGTTTCATGTGAATTCTTGTACTAGAAATGAGTGAACTCAGTGATCCCCTATTTACCCTGTCCACATTACTTGTGATTTTGTAGACTTACATCAAATCCCCTTCCTTCAAGTCATTTAGACTTTTCTCCTATGAACAGTAAGATCAAAGCTGTTCACCACTTCATCCAAATTGTAGAGAGAGGAAGGAAAGAAGGTGAAGTCCAAAGAAAGAATGCAAATCCAACTGTGCTCGAGCTGGATGGCAGAAGAGAACAGGGTATCTCTATACATGGGGAGATCAACAGTGTACTGATTCACTTTTCCTACCACAGTAGCATAGAGTTAAGTCTCAAAATTGGCATTTTTCCCCCATGACTTCCAGATTTGGATAACCTTGCTCAGGCGCATTAAATAAAGAAGAACAGGACTTCAATGGGCTGGAAACATGGTCTCCCAGGAACCTCATGAAGTTCAGCAAAGTGAAATCCAAAGTTCTGCATCTGAGATAGAATAACCCCACACAAGAGTGCAGGCTGGGCATTGTCTGGTTAGAAAGCAGCTTGGCATAAAAAAGGACTGGGCTGCTGGGGGACAACAAGTTCAAGAGGAGTCAGTAACATGACCTCGTAGCCAAACATGTATGGGACTGTGCTGGAAAAAACGTCAAGGGAAGTGATCTTTCCCCTTCCACTCAGTAATTGTGAGATCACACCTGGATTCCTGTACCTAGTTTTGGGCTTCCCAGTGCAAGAAAGATACTGACATATCCAGCAGAGGGCCACCAAAAAGGATGAAGGGACTGCAGCATATGTTACGGGGGGGAGGCAGAAAGAGCTGAGATGGTTCAGCCTGGAGAGGGAAGACTAAGAGAAAATGTTATTGCTGCCTTCAACTGCCTAACGGGGAGCTTCAACTGCCTAACGGGGAGGGGTACAGAAAAAATGGCAACACACAGTAAGGGGCACAAGTTGCAGCAAAGAACAATTAAACATTAGGAAGCATTTTTCCATCAAGAAGTTAGAAGTTGGGAAAGGTAGCACAGAAAGCCTGTGAAATCTCTCTCCTTAGAGATACTGAAAACTTGACTGGGCACAGTCCCGATTAAATTGGCATTACCAGGACTGGACAAGACAATCTCCAGAGGCTCCTTTCAACCTGCATCCTTCTACAACTACCAATTTGATCAAAACTTTAAGTTATACAAGAAAGCAACATGAAACTCAATGGCCTTGCAGTAAAACCAGCAAATAATGTAACTTTAAAATCTTCTAGTGTTGTCCTCTATTTAAACCTTTATCAAAATGCTGTCATTAGCATCCTCCAAAAATAAAGAAAGCTCAAGACATGGCCTAGATTTCTTTCCAAAAAGCTGCGTTCATTTTCCCTTGGTGCAAAAATATGAGTTTCTCCTCTTCCTCTTTTCTTTCCCTCAGTTGTGACAGATGTTGTGCAAAGGGCCAAACTGAAAAAGCAAGTTTTGCACCTGTTCTGAAGGCAGCAACATTTGTGGTTATCCTATCCCCTCCAGAAAAGTATACATTGTCTTATACCATGCACAAGGAGAGCTATGTTCCTCCCTCTAATAAGCTAGGCTTAGCAGTTTCATCCTTCCTGTGGCACGTAACTTTCGAGGGAAGTTGTGGTTAGTTAGCAGAAGGCAGCCTACTTTAAATATAGAGATGCTGAAAACTGATTATTCTCAACTTACGAGCCTACAAAGCAGCCAGATAATGTTTTATCAGCAGCTGCTGATACTAAGGGGCTAAGAACTTTATGAAACCTTAATATCACAACTTCTAAGTATGGAAAGTTACAATAATTCTGTCATTGTCCCCAGTTGAACAGGAAGAGATGAAGCATCTCTTCCAGCTGCATGTGTGAGGTATTTTTGACAAAAAGACAACGGAAGACTCCTGGACCCCTGACAAGTTATCACACTATAAAGATTACTCAGAGACAATTCTCTTTTTTGGTCCCTTAAAAAATAAATACAGTGTATTCACAATGCCAGCTATTTAAAACAGCTAAACACCCATCAGAATCCCACTCCTTCACTCAGATGACTGCAAACCAAGTATTTTAAATGTGTCAGGGCTAGCTACTAGGATAGACACATAATAATGTTATTTATGCTAAAAGAGGGATAGAGGCTAAAGTTTTGCATTTATATCCCCAACACTTAGCAACATCTCGTGATCTCTCCTAGTGATTTTGTCTTAGACAAAAACCAACAAAAATGATCACAGGACATCTAGAAAGAGGCTGACTAGAAGATAACACATTGTATGTCACTATTAAAAAGCTGACCTGGAAGACAGTATCTCAGTTCTGTGGAGAGAAAAAAAAATAATAATCAAGCCATCTGAAATTACTGACGTAACAGATTACACTCCATTAATTTCATTAACGGAAGGATCTTTCCTCTTTAACTCCTCTTAACCCACAAGCTAGAGCTCTAAAACTAGCATGCTTGGATATCACCACTGGCAAGCAAAACTAGTGACCACAAGCACGAGGGACAACTGCAAAACAGTAGCTTACAACTCCGGGCACAGCCAGGCAATCTCTTTGCCCCTCCTTGCTTTTCTCCCACACTGTTCCAGCCATTTCTACCTGCATCCCATGCCCTTGGCCATGAGGAGTCCCTCCATACCCAAGAATGCAGGGACAGCTGACCACTGCTAGGCAAACCTGCAGAGGCCAAGCTCGTGGCCAAGAGCAACCTGACGAACACTGTAGATGGAGAACCTAGGGTCAGGGAAATGCCTCCTGTTTTTTGAACTGATTTTACTACCTCCATGAAAGGTCTCTTTATGTTTCCTGCACTGCATGTGGTAGCCGTACTTAGAAAAAATAGTTCTCCTTGTTACATCCCTGCCTTCCTAATAGTGTGGTTGCTGGTGCTGGCAGAGACACTTACTGTACAGCTCAGAGACTCTATTCAAGCAGTCAAGCACCACACTACCGTCATATATCCCTCTGCAGTGATTCTCATGCTGCAACTTGCAAATTCCTGCTGAAATTAAGTGATTAATGATCAGAATTTTAATTTAAAAGTGTCCATAAAAAGATTTTTGGAACAGATATCAATAAAGAGTTATAACATATTTTAAGCACAGATGAAGTCTCATTGTCATATGGCCTAGATAAGGTCTTCACAACTGAAAAAAAAAAAAAAGGAAAAAGAGTAGTATTTGTCTTTAATGTTTTAATCAGTCCTTTTAGGACTGAGCAATCTTTACAGATTAATTTACATCCTCTGTCAAATTAGCAAGGCATAAAGACGGAGCTTGAATTCTAAAATTACTTCTCAGAAATCTGTCTCTCATGGTTTTTCACAAGGTACCATTTTCTTGTCACAAACAAAAAAAAACCAACAGGAAACAAGTGCACCTAACTGGCCACAGACACGTTAAGTGGAAGAAGTTTTTGCTACTTTCTTTTCACAGTTGTATCCACCTTTATCAGCATCTCAAAAAAAAAAAAAAGGTCTAAGTAAATAAGAACTATGTTTTACCCTCCATCTGATCTGATGGTATAACTCAACTGCTCACAACTCTCTCACACACAGGACAATGACAGCAGCGGCCAAGCGGGAGGGGAAAAATGTCAAGATGTACCAGCAAGATGCACCAAGAACTGCAGAGTCTGTCAGAAGTATAAAGGAAATTTTACTTTAGTTGTGACCTTCGCTTAGAACAGCAATATTTCTTAGATCCATAAGAAATCAGAAAATCAGCGGTACTTTGAACCAAAATGTTTGCAACTGCAGAATTAACCTTATCAATAATGATTTATTTATCTACTGTATTAGGTACAGGTGGATGGCTATTCTGTGAAGAGTTAATGATCCACATAACTACTAATCGAGGTGTATGTCTCTGTATCATGGATACTATGTGATTGCTACTTAATCAAGGCATATCAAATCAATGGTATAATAAATCAATGTATGCACAGTCAATACATAATGCACATTTAAACTTAAGTATACGTATAGTTTATTGTCTCATTCACGTGAATTATTATACACAACAGTTCTGGGACTGCAGCTTTATTATTGAGATAAGAATAAGAGAGTATGTTGTCCAAGGGAGTCTTAAAAGCTAAGTCTTCACTCCCAGCTTGATTCCGTCAGTGACTGATGAATCTGTACTGTCAGCAAGACCATAGAGGAATACTAGTGATCTCAGAGCTGGTGAACCTCACCATGGATGGGATCTACCCTATGTACTGTCCCTGACCATAGATCCAGCCAATGCTGTAACATCTCAGGATTCCCAGCAACAGAAGAGACGTAAGATTTCCTAAGTTGCTATTGGGTTTTCTGGGCTATTAATTAATAGTTATCTGCCTTACGAGTGTTCGTGCCTTTCTTACTGAGATCCAGAAAGAACTGTCTGCTCCCTGGGGCAAAACACTTAGCATTTTATTTATCACTTTTCCAACTGCCAACACAAGTAGGGTAAAAGATGAGTCATAATACTTTTTCTCCAAAAGAAAAGTACTCTTTCAAATAAAGAAGATTAAAGTGACTATGTTAAAAAACTTAAATTGTTGAATTTTTATTATGAGCAGAATGAAAGTGGACAAAGTAATGATAGGGCTTTGCAGAGAATAATAAAAAAAATGCCCACAAATTACTAGTCATGGGGAGCATAGCAGTGAGCTATCCTAAAATCTGTGAGAAAGAATCAAGCAGTGCTTCCTTTGAAAAAAAATGTAATCAAACTGTAAGAAAACAAGGAATTAAAATATGAATCTGAAAAAATTCCCACCTTTTAGGGTGTTTACAGTGGCAACAAACACACAAAAATATAACAACCAATTAATGCTACATGAACTTGTGAAAAATGGCTAAACATTTTTAGTGATTTCTGTGCTTTATACATAAAAGCTTAAATACTAGTGTCAACAAAACCACAACTATCTCAGAAGTTAAATAAACTTGTATTTTATTTGTTCAAAACAAACTGGTGAAATAACAGTACTCAAATAGTAAAATCTAAGTTTTTAAATTAAGGGATACTTTTATCTGTGCTTCCCAAAAGACACTTGTTGGCCATTGGTAACAACACCAAGCAAATGAAATACTGTGGGCAACATCACAATTTGCTCTCCCCATTTGGCTCCGATTTTAACTTTTTAATATTTTGCAACAGGCTTGAAGCAAAGATTACCATCAGAGTGGTTAAAATTCTATTGAAACGAACGTTTCCACTCTTAATATCTACCTCCCTCCTAGAGAAACTGGCTGTATGGAAAAACAACACCTGATTGAAATTTTAAATTATTTTATTTTTAAAAAGTGTATTATTGCAGACAAAAATAGTGTCTATTTTTAAAAGTTTTGTTGAAATATAAAAGATAGTAATCCATTTATCTTTCCTCTACTTTCAATTTAATTTTTAAAAGTTCACAATGTCGGTACAAAGTAACTCTAGGCAGCATCACCACCACCACCTCAACCCAAACTTCATTACTATTTCTGTTTCCTCGCACATATTAAGCATAATGGGAATTGCCACATCAAAGCACATTTCTCTCTAATCTGCTACCTCGATTCTCATAGACAAATACTAAATCACTCAGAGAGATGCATCTCATAATAATATGCCTATTGTGCAGTTTCTTCATAACAATTACTGCTTCTTCTAATAGTCCTTGTTAAAAATTACCCAGTACAGAAATCCAATTACAGCTCATTTATCTTTAAAAAGGGTTAAGACAGCTAGCAATATTTAGTCAAGCTGGCAAAGACACATAAAATGTTTACCTCCATAAGCTGCTTACAGAATACTGACTGCAAAGGTTAATCCTGCTGCAGGGCAGACCAGCTTCTCTCCCCTTAAATAAAAACACACTTCCAGTCTGAATAATTACACTTCGTTCACAGATCTCTAATAATGACATGCCTGGTACTATCCACTTAATAAAAGCAATTAAAAAAGGTAAGTGTGAAAGTGGTGACAGCCTGCAATTACAAATGCCACTTAGTACTCTCTGAATTTGAAAGGAGCAGCTCATCTCAGGGAAGCCTGTTCAAAGGTGTACCACTTTGCTTCCAGAGATATTCAACCACTGGTAACACTTTTGTCAAATTACCTCCTACTGCTTTCGTCATCTTAAATAATACCCAATTGTGTATTCCGGGCATCTGTGCCTGAGAGGTGCAATAGGACCCATCTCCCAACTGCAATACAGAGGTAAGTATCCTAATTACTGTGAAAATGGAGCATTGCCCAATTTCAAAAACACCCTCAAAATCCTCAGCAAATCTGACACCAGTTAAGAAACAGCTGATTATCCATTTGTTATTATAGTCTGATATCTCAGATGGCACAGCTTATTATAGGGCAGAGCTTTTGGCTGATAATGACTTTTTGCTTTCTTCTTACTGTTATTAAAATCAGGACTCAGCGTGATAAACTGTGGAGAAACCCAGTTCAGAGGTTACAGTCTTCTGCCCCATCTGCCTCCTTCCTCTGGCAGAGGTCACTGACTCTACAGCAACAAGTGCATTAACCTCAAGCACCTGAACGTGGGCTGAAGTAATCAACTGTGAATCTTGTGGTACAGAGTAAAGGAAGGAGAAAGGCCCCATTTCTGCCTTCCAGCTCCACATTCCCATTGCTTTCCTCGCTCTGGTGCTGCCATTCAACCACCCAGAAGTGAGCAGGTTCAGAAACTTAAGCCAATGGGAAATGATCCCTGCAAAAATATCTACGTTTTATTTTTAAACATTATTTTATCTCCCTATAACCACTGCCTGTAGGAAGTCAGATGACTTGCACTGCAAGTGGTAGATAGGAAAGTGCAGGCTGCGGCCAAGCTCTTGCTCCTGTAAGAGGCAGCCTACACTTCAACCGGCTCAGCCCTGCTGTAAAACTGCACCTTCAGCGGTGAAGCGACGCCACAAGTTTGTTCTTGCTGCCTCCTTTGCAAGGCTCTGGTAGAGCAGTGGAGCTGGGACTGTTTAGTATGAGGAAGAGGAGGCTGAGGGGAGACCTCATCACTCTCTACAACTACTTGAAAGGACACTGTAGAGAGGTTGGTGCTGGTCTCTTCGCACAGGTAACTAATGACAGAACAAGAGGGAATGGCTTCAAGCTCCAGCAGGGTAGGTTTAGACTGAACATTAGGAAAGAATTTTTCACAGAAAGAGTGGTTGGGCATTGGAATAGGCTGCCCAGGGAGGTGGTTGAGTCACCATCCCTGGATGTGTTTAAGAGATGTTTAGATGTGGTCTTGGGGGATACGGTATAGGGGGGAACTTTGTAGAGTAGGGTAGATGGTTGGATTCCATGATCCCAAGGGTCTCTTCCAACCTAGACGATTCTATGGTTCTATGATTCTATAAACACAGCTGGGGAACCCATGTCCGTGTTTTGAACTAGCACAGCTCTTTCCATCAGCTGAACACGAGGCAGAGCCCTCAGCCCAGAGTAAGGGTGCCTCCAGTGCCCTTACACTGGTTGTCACTTTGCATGTGTTAAGAGTATTTTTTTTTTTTTGTCTACCATCATTCTACTTTTCTGCCCCAGGTAGTAAGATCTTCATAGTTCTCTCAAAAATTCTAAATACGCTAGGTTTCATTTTCTGATCCTGTCACCTTACTCTTCAATCTCTTTTCACAATCACTACTATATTAAGCAGAAATTAATTGAGTTTACTGGTGCACATATTTGAAACAAGATTGTTTTGGGGATGGGATAAATAATTCATAGTCTGGAAGTGCATAACTTACATGCTTAAGGGCAAAGACTTTTAGCTTAAGAATACCGGTAAGGCGGACTCCTGTCTACTTCCCTTGTTGGTTGAAAATACTGTGGAAGGAGCGAAACACATCCTGTCTTTCCCATTTGTCCATCTCTCACACTTCCATCTACTTCAGAAGTAGATGAGAAGATGGAGGTACGCATATAGACACACATCCCAATCTTCAAGCCATCCTTCTTTTCCTTTGAATGAATATTTATGTGAACATTCACTGGCGTTACTGCAAACACTCACCTCTCTTAACTGCAGCCCAAAGAAGTTACCTGAAGAAGGAATGCAGTGCTCAGGGTGAGAGAGATCAGACTGCACAACAGCTACTGCAAATGCTGTCTCAGACCTGTAGCCAAAGCACCGCTTTCACTACAGCATAAATGAAACTCCAGTTTTTATTTCTGGAGTGAAATCTTCCTTAATGATCCCATTTGTGGACACTGAGGCTCGCGCCTGGTGTTTACCCCTAGTTCCCATGCTGTCTCACAGTCTGCTGTTCGCTATGACAGTCAGTACAGAGACAGTTATCGCACTGAAGAAGCAAGAAACACCCCTGAACGACTTTATAAATATATATATAAAAAAAAAAAAAGGTGTGTTTGACATCCAGGAGGTACAGAGATGCCCCAGTTGTAGAAATATGAGGCTTTACATGAAACACCAGCAGGCTGATTTTCTGGCAAGTGATGCATTAATCTAGGTTGAATTCTGAGGAGAATCTTAAAAAGAAAAGAGGGGAAGCACAGGAAGTTACACTGCTTCAGCCACGCTGGCTTGATTCTTCTTTCACACTTCTGGCAGAGCACACAGCTACCAAAACATTATCTTCATCAAAAGGTGAAAAGAGCTGGTGACCACAGGCTCAAAAAGCTGTAGTGTGAGGAAATACAGCACCAAATTAACATCCTATTATGGAAAAGGATCATTAAGCAGAGGCAAAACAAACAAACCAAACCACCTCTCTCAAGCCCTTGATAAAACCCACGGTGACAAGTGACTGAAAAACTCTCCACAGAAAAGCACAGAGACTACTGCCAAGTATCTCTTTATGGAACTGATTTTATTTTCTTAAGTGTACAAGACACGTAAGTAAAAATGTAAAAAAACTGAACAGAAGTTTTAAAACACAGAAAGGTATTGTATCTCACACCACAGGGAAAAACATTTAATTTAAGAACTGCAAGAGAATAAGTGCTTCTTCTTGATTGACTGTTTCTTACCAGAGTTTAGTGGACGTGCTTTACCAAACCCAAAAGCTAACCCCGGACCAGAAAGCAATGACAAAACACAAAAGAAGTAGATGTGAGGTGACGGCACTGTCAGCTGAAGAGAGTCTTGAACGAAAGCTGCCTCTCAGATGGAGTGGTGCCATCACAACTAACTCATCTGCATCCTGACCAAGCTCTCTGTATTGTCAGAAAACTGGAAAAGGTGGTCTCAACGTCTGATGGGCTCCAGAACAAAAAAAAAAAAAAAAAAAAAAAAAAAATTTTTAAAAATAGTCCTGAGAAATCATGCCAGATTTCCTGCTTGTGACACACCTGACTTCAGCACTCAAAACCCCACTCAATAATTTGCCAGTAAGTAACTCACACCAAACGACTGACATCCCTAACCAAAGCAAGAGGGTGGTATGTCACCCTTCACGTCTGCATAATACACCATGGTACTGTCAGCTATCACTGCTTGGGTAAGTTCAACCTTAATGGACAAAAGGGTCACCTAGCCCACCTTTTCTGAAGCTGTTGCATGTCTGATGCACAGACAGGGAAACTGAAGACACAAGGTCTCTGTCCCTCCAAAGATATCAGAGAAGGTTCCTGGTTTAGGTAATAGAAATCTGTGACTACATACCCGATAACTGATGAAGACAAAAGGCTAAAATCCTGTAGGTATGTGTCCTACCACCACTGTACACTCTCTCAAACCATGCAAGGTGAGAAATAAGCAAAGGATCACGCATGGACATACTGTCAAGTGGCTCACTAAAGCTACACCAGCCCAGAGGAATCAGAATAATTTTGGTTGGAAAAGACCTTTAAGATCATCAAGTCCAACTCTGAACCTAATACTACAAAGTCCACCACTAAGCCATGTCCCTCAGCACCACATCTACGCATTTTTTAAATACCTCCAGGGTTGGTGACTGAACCACTTCCCAGGGCAGGCTGTTCCAAGGCTTGATAACACTTTTGGTGAAGAAATTTTTCCTGCTATCTAATCTAATCCTCCCCTAGTGCAACTTGAGGCCATTTCCTCTTGTCCTATCACCTGTTACTTGGTGATACTCCCAGCCTAGGTAAATTGCCCTCCACGCCTGGACGCAATCAAACTCATGTTTCTATGAGGGTCAGCTGAGCCTTTTACAATCTTTATAAATCTAAAAAGTAGAGAGCTGTCTAGTAGTTGTTAGGGATCCTGACACTTATTCTGGTAGCCTGCCATTCGTGAGCCACTCTACTGAACCAAAAAGCATGGGCAACTTCATTTAAGACAGGAACTTACTTCAAGAGGCTCTCTCTCTTGAGAGATATAATCTTAGAAGTAGAACCTTATACTGGGAATGGTCCAATTTTAATAGGGATTGGCAGTCAACTCTGTATCTAATATATACATTTTCCTTCTGCAAACTTCTTGCCTTAGAGAAAATGTATTTGATCAGTAGTGATCCAGGACCCTGATATGTTACGCACCTGAATTCAAAGAGTTATAATTTCATTTGCTTTTGAATGTGATTAGTTTGGTAGCTATTCTTATTTCACATGAGAAATATTTTCTTTTTAAAGTGTGCAAATCCTACCTGAACTTAGGGCTCCCATAACTTCACCGGTTTCATGTTTCTGGTGTAAAGGAAAGGCAGAGAGAGGCACAGGGCAGCATCAGCCTCCCAGAACCATTTGCATGGACAAGTCTGACTTTGTGACAACTGTCTGTGCTGGGGAGGGAGACGTAGGCACCACAGGTGAGTAGGAGCTTCAGTCTTTCCCATCAGCTTCTAACATCCGATCTCCCACTGTGCTATGACTTCCCACGTTCCAACACAGAAACCCCGTTTCTCTCCACCCTCCTGATCCCACATACCACCCACACCACCCTGTCCACACCTAAGCAACCCCAGGGGACATATCTCATTATGTGATGGGCTGAAGAGGGTCTTTGCTCCCAGGTCCCTGCTAATTTAAGCACTAAATGATGATCTTTTATCAGGATCTGGTTTTAGCATAAAGCTTGGGCAGAGCGGAGCCAAAGGATGGTGATTTATGACCTAAGTTGCAAAGCACAGAAGCTATTTTTGCCTCATTTATTATGACCTATTTTCATGGTAGAGACAGTAAATGAGAACTAACTACTGAACTGTGACTCATATATCCACTTGTGGATGGTTAAAAAAATTATAAAAAAACCCCACCAAATCTCTTCTCATAACTTACCACATTATAATTAGTACATTGTAACTGATATCATAACATCTTCAAAGGCTAAGGACTAGTAAAAAGACAGGTTTTAATGTTCATCTTATTCACACAGTTTGGCTTACTTCACAATACTTGAAAATAAAATGCTTCCCACAATTTTGGTTTGGGTTTTTTTTTTTTTTTCTGTCAAGACACCATTCACACTTTCTGTTGATTTGTGGCTATAGCTCATTTTTATTTTCTTTTTTTTTTTTTTCCCGAAGACAGCTCTGTATGTATTCTAAGGCCCAAGTTGCTGGCAGGAAACTGTTTAGCTTGTTCATGACAAAACAGAAACAAAATAGAAAAGCTGTAGCAAAGAAGTGATTTCTTTGCAAAAAATACTTCCCCATTAAGACCACCATCTAACCCTTTTTCACAATTACAGACCAAGGTGTCTGAAGCAAAGTGATGACTAAACAAAAGGAGAGAATTCGGTAAGCATAAAATAAAAGCAAACAGGAAATTTTAAAAGAAAGTCATACCAAAAAATCTTGTTATTTTTACAGAAAGTCTGTAAAGTCCTTTAACTCTGAAAAAGAGGTGTTCTAATTTCTTAATTATTTAGTGAAGCAACCCCATTAGTTATTTTACTAATTATATGCACTGTCTTGTGTCTCATGCGTATTTGCTTTTTTAAAGTCTCAATCATACAACTGTGCCTTCTTAAAAAACCACCGAAGTTACTGAATCAACTTCTGTCCATTACTTTGGTAAATCAAGAGGACTTTCAAGCATCAAGCATCAGTCACTGCAAGACCTCCTTTGTGAGGTTAATTCAGTTACACTCCTCCTCTTTGTCTTAAGAGAGCAATCATACAGCCTTTATTTTGCAAAAAGACATGACAGACACACTATCTCCTCATACTAGTAACATCTCCAATGGCTTTGAAGAATTATTCATCCATTTTTCTTCCTTTTTCCTCCACCTCAATCAAATAATTAGCTGCCCTAAAAATATGAGGAGGAGGAGAGGGAAGAGAGATACATAGACCACCATTGGAATGGAAGCAGTTCATTCCGTGACGGAGGGGGATATTTTATCCCTTATATGAAAGGATATCAGACCCTTAAAACAAAAATGTTGTAGCAATCCATGCTGATAGCAGAACTTCTACAGATAGGAGACAACTGATGTTTCTAGGAGGTAATGACTACTTCGAGATTGTTTTCCTTCAGCTGAAGTAACATGGGGCACCACTGACAGTAAACCAATTTGCAAACAATAGCTGAAATTATCACTTGTACAGAATTGTTTGGCACAGACATCTACAATTAGATGCAGGATTTCCTTTTAAATTCCAAAGGGACTTCCACATCCCTGTCTTCCTTTACTATGGTTGAACAAACAAGGTGTTGCTACTTCCTGAAAGAGGAAGAGAAGGGGGGGGGGGGGGAAACAAGAGCTGCCAGTAAAGACAGAAAGAAAAGCTGATATTTCTTAGAGTGGATCATCCCCACGTAGACTGAAAACAACCTTCAAGGGTCAACTATAAGCTAAAAAAAGAGGCCCCCTATTCTCACATGGGAAAGAAGGCATTCTTTATTTTCATGAAATAATTTAATCATGAAACTTTTAGAACACAAACACTCACTCCTTCAGAAAAATGAAGTGCTGTGGTAAGAAAGTTGTTGCTATTGTGTCTTACTTTGATAGAGACGCATCAGACAAAACACAACAAAATCAGGTGGTGGGTAGCTTTAAGAACACAGAGTTACTTAATTTTTAATTTTATTTTTTTATCCCTCCATTATACAGTAAAGCCAGAAGAAGAAGGACAAATGTTTTTTACAGTCCTTCTTCTCCTTCCCCCACTAGATGTCTTCTAATTCTTCATTTTTCCTGGGTAAATTCAGACTATACACAGCAAGGAATTGTTCGCTTGTAACCCAGTCTCAGAATTGTACCTTTTTGTTCAAAAAGAAACACAAGCGGGAGACCTGTATGCACTGTAACTCTTTGAGCAACAACAGAATTTGCAGGTCTACACCTACAAGAGCGATCAAAGGATCCTCACCACGTGGTACTTCCTTCCAGGGGGAGTCAAAGTGGTTTTCACTCTTCATAATCAGTTTACCTGCACATGTGACTAAGTAGTGCAGGTGTATAAAGGAATGACCCTATGACACCGGTTTTCTGCTGTTCCAAAGCTCTGTTGCTATGCTAACTAAAGATCTGTAGATGGCAGCATTGATACAGTAATTAATCTCACCCCAGCAGAGGTCAAAACGCGTTTCACAGAACTCCTTACTGGAGCCTAAGCCCTATTTTCAGATATCAGAGACCTTAGCGCACTGGGCAGTGTGAGCATTGGGCCAGGAACTGTCTGGCAGTAAGGAGAAACCAGATGCACCATCGCTACTAACAGATACTACGCCAAGCACCCACCCAGTAACCATGACAGTTTTAGGCCCATCATCTTGGAAATGAACTACATCTCAACAGTAACAAGTGCTGTGAGCCATGAGCTGCTGGTATAGTTCTTACGATTACCTCCATATGCTGTGAAATTAGAAAGAAGAAGGAATACAGAGATGTCCCACACTCCTCCACCTTTATCGCCCACCCTTCCTCCACTGCACCTTATTCAAAACAAGCTGTGCGCTCCCTCCCATTTCTGCAGTTTGGGCAAGTGCTATGAATTTGGTGTCCCACATCACCATACAGCACAGAGCTCAGCTGCAAGCAAATAAATGTAATGTCCCAGATGTTCTAGGACAAAAACAAAAATGCACTGGCAGCCAGTATGATTTGGAGGCAAAGGATGAAAGTGCCAGAGAATTCTACTCAAGTCCCTGTTCAGCTTCACTGGATCATCCTCTCTTAAAGCTATCTTTACCAAAACAGTGTCTATGTAAGGAAACTTGCTGCTTAAATTACTGAAATTCAAATCTATTTCCTGCCTTACTCTGTGAGGCTTCTTGTCATAATAAAGTTCAGGAGTTTCAGCCCCTTCCCTTTAAAGTGCATATGTGTGTGTGTATAATATAAACATTTGTATTTTAGAATCATAGGATAGAATAGTTTGGGTCAGAAGGGACCTTTAAAGGCCATGTAGTTCAAACCTCCCTTGCAATGAGCAGGGACATCTTCAACTAGATCACGCTGCTCAGAGACCCATCCAACCTGACCTTGAATGTTTCCAGGGATGGGGTATCTACCACCTCACTGGGCAACCTGTTCCAGTGTTTCACCACCCTCACTGTGAAAAATTTCTTCCTTAAATCTAGTCTGAATCTTCCCTCTTTTAGTTTAAAGACATTACCCCCTGATCTATCGCAACGGGACCTGCTAAAAAGTTTGTCCCCATCTTTCCTGTAGGCCCTTTAAGTACTTTAATAGTTTGTCAGAAAGTATAGAGTCCTCTGACAGGACCCAGCACTGTACCTAGTTGAGATACAATGAAAAAGGTGTTAAGGGCCTTTATTTCTTGCCTTTGCAAGTCTAAAGGAGAAGTGGATTTCAAAGCGCAGAAAGGAATGGCATTCTGATAATCAGCCTTCATGGAGCAGTTGGGTAGTACGCCTCCCTCAGTATTTTTCACACAGCAGAGACAGCACACAGGGATATGACAGAATGCCGTGTCTGTATGTCAGGTGCAAAGAGAGTGACTTCGCTGGAATCATCTGCTTGCAGCCAGCTCTGCTGTCTTCCTTTGCCAGCTCACAGCATCAGTTGGACTTGTGCTCAGTTCAGGTGCACTGAGCATATTCACATTCAACTTCACCTCCATTTCCCTCCAAGGACAGTGCTGAGCCTACACATCGAGCATCCCTGCCCTGCAGAGATCTGAACTAACCACATCCACTGCTGTGTGGCAGGAATTGAGCTGCTTTGTCCCGGTCTGGATCGTGCCAGCCCCTTTACCACCTTGGAATGCTCCCTCTTCACGTCAGCTCAGCTCCACCGCAGCACACTAAGCTTCACAACCTCAACACATCATGGCGTTTGTGAACCTGCACAGCTCCCTCTCACTTCAGGAACTCTTGATTAAACACTTCAGAAGTTAAATAATTACAAAATGCTGCATATGCTTTAGCATATGTGTGATTACATATACTCAGGCTAGTCACTGAGCAGAGAAGTTGCCCAAGCTCCTGAACTTTGGAGAAGTCAAAACGATTTTCCCTACTTCCGCACTAGACTTCATCAAAAGATTCTGAGTATAAGCCGCTCCCAATAAAGACATTTCTCTTCAAACATTAACTCTATCCCTGGGAGGCATATCGAGTTTCAGAACAGTACTCCTACGCACCTGAGACTTTTAAGAGCAGTTTAATAGTAAAAATATTACACAACACTTAGTAAGGAAAGAGTATTTGAAAAAGTTCTCCTAAAACACTTCCGAACTGGAGCAACTTGTTGCGTAGCTCCTGACAATGCATACAGATTTAAAAAAGAAAAGAAAAAAAGATGACTATTCATGAAGGTTTTAGACAACTACGAGATATTTGTCATGAGAAATCTGTACTTTTTGGAGAAAAAAACCCCTGCTTCCCAACACAACAGAACACACAAGTGGAAAGCAGAACACAGACAACATTTTAAGACATCTGCCAAAGGCAATGTGGGTTCATCAGCAAGCATGGAGCTGTGCTGGAATTTGCCATGAGTTAATATTAGACTATATACATTCTAAGACTGCTGCTGCATAACAAACCACTGTCTCTAGTCCACTACCCTACTCTCAGACATCTTAGAGATGTAACTTTCATTTCAAGTAATTTTTGAAGTATTGCTTCTTTCAAAGGCTTACACTGCTGAACAAATGAACTAGAGGCCAGATGCACTGGATATTTTTAGGGTATTTAGTGACACAAAGTGCATTCTGGCTGTACAAGAGGAGCGGGGGGGGAAGCAAAAACCCCAGGAGAAACGTGGAATGTCAATTTCTTTATTGATTTTGTTTAAAAGGAAAAAAATCAGGAACTCCTTCCTCAAACCATACCAAATTCTATCAAAACACAGAAGAAAGACGTGACAGTAATTAAGACATGTCAGGTACGGCTAACTATGATGCAGTCCTCTCAAGCTGCTCTGCTTCCCGTTCCTTCAGCTCTGCTGCACACGGCATTTATATTCATGCACAGGTTGAGGTGTGGGAGAGAAGGGACAGCTATGCCATGATGCAGCCTCCGAGTAACACACATACAGCAAAACTGGAAACAATTGCAAGAAGTTTATGTATTCAGTGCCATGACAACTTTTAACCAGTAGTCTATTAAACTTTTGCTATGGTACAACACAGTATGGGAATAAAAAAATGAAGCACAATTTCATCAAGGTTGAGAACAGTAACCCAAAACTGCATGGGAACTCGGCCACAACAGCAAACCAGTAAATTAACGAACTGACGCATGGGAAAGTTGCTTCCTGCCCCAGCGGTGCACTGGACTGTGCAAGAAGCTTCAGTTCTTGCTTTTCAACAGGTCCAAATGCTGGAAAGTTCAGAAGCAGAAGGAGAACACAAGCTCAAACCTGCTCCTTACCAAACTGAAGTAGAGGGCGATCCTTCTGCCCCTCTGCATGCAGAACTTCTCTGCCTGAGCTGGACAAAGCTTACATTACACGGTAAGTGGACAGGCAAAACATACTTTTCCGTACCATGACTAAGCCACTGAAAGAGAAAGACCCAGCAGTACATTACTCCTGGAAAAGCAACAGCATGAAGACAATCCCTTCATTACTGCACTTTCACACTGTTGCAAGTGACCTCTAAGGCTTATCGCCAGTTAGTGAAGGCACCGTAACAGACCCCATGTGCACTCTGCCTTATCTTCCCACATGAAGTACATTGGCTTAGCTTTGAACTACTCAAAAACAGCTCTAACACAACATAACGCAACTAAAATGATCTTCTTTATTCCCCAAACTTCAGAATAGCAAAAAAAGACCCTGGAGGGAACTGAGCATTTATTTCAGTAAAAGCTGGAGTGGTGGAAGTACTCACCCATCTGAGGGAAACCAATGCAAGACACTCATCTCTAGCTGATAAAACAGTACAGAAGGAGAAAAAAACAAAAATAGAATCAGGTGCTTCCTACAGCAGAAACCAAAGCGCCAGGGGAATGCAGCACAGCAGAGCGGCCCACTGCCTCTCTCAAACCACAGTCAGTGCAACTTTTCACTGGCGTCTTCACCTTCAAATGTTTGTCACCCTGCAGCTGCAGCCAGCCTGAGCACCTAAGACAAGAATGAGCATGTTTGCTGGTCCTGCAAACACTTCTTTTCAGCACACGGCTCCAAGCTCACAGAGAAGGCCTTCCAGCTTGTCAGCAGCAGACCTGTTTGGCTGCCTCTTCACCAGGTGGACTGTGAAAAGCCTGAGTGAAAGCAGAACATAGGCTGGCATGTATTATGCTATGGCAAACCAGCTGGATGGCTAACATGCCCACAAACTCAACTGGGCTGCTGTTATCCACCTGTGTAAACTGCTAAGTTAGACTTGATTCCAGCTGCCCTCAGAAGGCATGACCTCCCCTGCAGAGTGGAGGTGTCACCCACTCCCTTCAGACAAAATGAGACACTGCTGTAAAACCTCACGCTCCCCAACCTCCCCCAAGACGACAGCAAGCCAAGAGGCAGTTCACTGCATACAGCTTCTCTGATCCCAGCCTCAACATCCACCTGGTTTCCATCCAAATCCAGAATTACTTCTGTACTCCCGCTTTAGCTAAGGGGAGCGCTCTCTATCCACTTGCTTGTTTTGGTACATTCATAGTGCAATTCAAGTGGGAAGGGACCTAGGGACATCCACACATTATTTTTCTCAAAATAAAGTACTCTTGCCTAGGAGAGTTCAAAAGGCTACTTATTCTCTTCCAGGAGTCACACACTCTTTTTAAACATTTTAAAAATATATGTCACCGAATTTCAATGAGCTTTCACTAAACTTAAAAACAGTATGAGTGACTCATCCTGATGGAGCATGCTCCAGAGTTGTCTTGCTAACGATAAAGCCAGTGAAGAGCCTTCAACACTAGCTAGTCCTTTTAAGATACTCCTTAATCCTAAAATATTCAGCACTTTTTAGTAGATTTATATTTCTATGGGATGGTCTGGGTAGGATTTGCAGCTCAATGCATTTAAGAGGTCTTTGGAATGATCAAAAAAATTAAGTTTGGTATTAGTTCACTTAAACAGGAAAGGCCAAATATTTAACTATATTATTAATCTACACATTGAAAACCATACCCAGGTCCTTCCCTGTGATTACTTCACCCATCACACTGACCTACACAAATACCCACACATTACCACAAGCCCATTCAGCTGAGATAAATTACATGACTCCAGCACAGAGGGTATTTTTCACGGAAGTTATCTTTAGCACTAAGCGAGGATCACCTACCTACATTACTTTTTACAGTCAGTGACGAAAGATGCCCTCAGAAACAACCCCGATACTGGCTGCATCTGAACTGCAGGACTCTGTTGCTGCTGGCACCACATGCACATCCCAACAAATTCTTGACTGCATGCCAGGAGGAAACCAAAATATTACTGTTCCCTTCCTCAAAAGGCATCTCTCTGCTTCATTTTGGGGAAAGAAACGGAGGCCACAAGAACTAACAAACTCTCCATAGTGTGCTTCAATGTCCCAAAGACCGACAGTCAGAGACCTGGAGCTAGCGAGCACTCTACAGAGAATGATATCCTTCTCTGAATGGCTCTTTCAAAGGCTGGATCTTTTTCCCAAGTTGACAAAAGAGAGAACGGAGGAACTTAGTCTTCTTTACCTGTTAGCCTTTGCGCATATTCTCATCCTACCAAAGGTGTCTGTTGCAGTGACACAGTTCAGAGATTTGACTCCATTTTAAGAAAGACTAAACCCGCTCTTCATACAGCATTTTTCTGCAAAGCTCTTAATTAGGCATGTTATTATTTTAGACAGCAAATAAAATACAGAAACACTGTTGTTTTTTTTGTAAAATATGGTGAGTACATGCAGATGAACCTAACTTCTCATTTCAAATGTAGCAAGTTTCTGTCACTTTCAGACTGACTCCTATCCAAGGCAAATATAAACAAAATGGGGATTTCCACAAAAAGCAGACTACACGTTACAGAAAATACATTTACATTGTGCTTATTAGAAGCTTTTGCATAACCAAGATGGATATTCTTCCAGATACCTTTGCATGTAAACATCAACATATGCTTTCTTATACCACAAACGCTTTAAGATGTATTTTAAAAAGCTACGTAGTGCAACAGCCCAGTTTGACCACACTGGAAATATCACAAAAGCTTGTCTGTTCAAAGGTACTAGAATTATCAGTTCACCGACACCACACGCAAGTGAAATTTTAGCAAGACACTTTTTAAGTATGACCAATAAAAGTCCAGAGCTAGCTGGATTGCGTCACTGTTTCCTGCCTGCGAAGAGGAGCTATTTTAGCTAAGTGAAGCTGAGCAGAGAAGAGGAAGTCTAAACCTTCTACAGAATTGGGGCTATGAAAGGAGCATCTCTGAAGAAACTTTGTAGTGAACCAAAGGTGAGTAACAATCCATTATACTATTCCAACAAAATAACTTGGATGTCCATGTATGTTGCTAAGATAGACTTCTTTAGAAGCTGAACATGGGCATTTATTCTATAGAACCATAGAATCGTCTCGGTTGGAAGGGACCTTTAAGATCATTGAGTCCAACCGTTGTGAAAAGAAATTTAATTCTTTAATGCACTTTCAAAGTATCAGCAGCTTTCTATAAATAACATACAAAGCAAAATGACTGCATTTATAAAAGCATAGTAACATAAATACTGTTGTTTAGGATTTTAACAAAAAATTTTAAAATATGCAGTAACAAAAAGCATTGATAAGTATGTTATCACTAAAGGGAAAACTGAAATCAGGAGAAGATCTTGTTGCCTGATCTCTCTCTGCTTCACTGAAAGCCATGTCCTCCTCAGGGAAACGTGAGCAAATGTAAGGGACAGCCAAAAGAAAAAAAAAAAAAGGGGGGGGGGGATTGGGAAGAAAGATACACACACAATCATCTAAATGGAGTCCCTGTTGCCTAACTCATAGTAAGAATCTGGAGGAAAAGATTTAATTCTGGTTTTGTTCTGGAAGTCCTTGTTCTCGTACACAGCACCTAGATGGACTTCACATTCACATCAGACATTCAGAACCTCAGCTATCATTAAAAAATTAAAACAGATTGATAAAACATATGGACCAACATCACAGTAACCATTAGCAACACAGACAGACATCCGGAAACCAGTGACTCCAGGGGCTCTTCAGCAGGCACTTTAATCAATACCAGTTAAGTAAGTGTTCCCATTATGAAAAATGGCAACTAGGGCAAAACTATCCACCCAGAGGCGCCCAAAGGTCTGCTTAGGCTGACCTGGGAGATATCAACATGAACTCTATGCAGATGACTACTGATGAAAAAGCAGAACATCTGCATTTGCATATAAATGTGGATAGTTAAGTACACATTTTTTAAAAATCTCATTATTTCTTACCTACGTAAATTCTTACATATTAAATTTAGGAGAAATACCTAATTATAACACTGACATGCATTTGAACTAACAAAATTTGGAAACAGTGTCTTCAACAACTAAGCAACCCTCCTCCCTCCCCCCCTTTGTGTAACAGTAGGTCCATTCTTTGATGTATCTCAAAACCGGCGCAAATTTGAAATAACCAACAAACAAGGCATGGAACCACAGGTTTTCCTGATAGAAGCTTATGCCAGATTGAGCTTCCCCCCTTCCCATCAACATCAGCCTACTGGTTATTTCAGAAACAGGATGTGACCAGCAACGATTACAGTCACTGCAAGTCAAAAGGAGAGAAGAGCAAAACCAAAACCAAAATTCATGCTATTTATTAACATACATCTATAAAAAGTGAATTCTTCCACCAGTCCTATACATTACCACTCAGTTCACCTGCTATATCAGTCAGGATCTTGAGATAGGTAGTCATGCACTGCATCATACACAACCACTAGCAAGAGAGAAAAAAAATAGAAAAAAGAGAAAAAAAGCACTTAAAATGTGTGTGTGTGTTGAGCAATATTTGGACAATTTTATGCAACAGTAATGGGAGCGGGACAGTATACCAGATAACATTTCAACTGTGCTACAAGCATGTGCTACAAAAATTTTCTTTGAAGCATATGCCATCTACCTTTCAATAAGGTCTGCTATCAAGCTTTAATTTTTTTATTTTTAGTATTCTTCACACAATGAGCATTCATACAGATGCCCTCCAAACCTCTTCTTCTGTCAGTACTATATGCATAGTTTTTCCCATACAAAACGTAAATTCTGTTATATGTTCTAATGACCTCATCTGACCAGAAAACACACCTTTTTGTTTTGTGCAGCTAATAAAAAAAAAAAAAAATCTTTGAGAGAAAAGTTTAGGGCTAGATACTTGTAAGCATTTTTTTTTTAATCTGTAAACTGGAGAATTGTAAGAAACTCAGAAGTCCAAACTTCATATTTCAAGGCAGAAACTAACCTGAAAAAAGATTTAAGATTTAACCCTTAAAAAAGGTCATACTTAAGCTAGTTGTTCCATTGATACTCTTCTCAAAAGCAGCTGATCCTTGCAAGTGTCAAACCAGAACACTAGATTAAAAAACACTGGTTCAATCCACCACGTATTCCTAAACCACTGAAAAAAGTACCTGGTAACAAACATTACAGTGAAAGCATAAACCAGGTGAGCAGTAACAATAAGCTTTTATTTAATGCACTTCTCCACTTTTGGAGATAAAACACACAGGAACTATCCACTCTTCTGCTCCAGAAGAGTTTTGGTGCCTAACTGATGCTGTAGAAGTTACTTGGCTATCTGTCACAACTGGCAAGATCAGACAAACTAATTCTTTCCTCCTCCTCTTCTCAAAGCTGCCACAGGGCTGGATAAAAGGCCAAAGAGGAACCCACCCATGCGAACTCATGAAACTGTGACCACAGCAAGAGCCAGGAAAGTGTGGGTGTGTGCGTGTGTGTGCAGGTGAACCAAAGCACCCATGCAAACACCAGGTAAGGTCTGCCATCCTCAAACAGCCCCAGAGTAAACCAGAGGATAATCTCTTTCAGCTGTCATCACCGGAGTCTGCATAGTGACATTTCAGATGTCCAACCCCTACAGCCATGAAGCTGAGAGAAGCAACACAACTGTGCTCCAGGGCAGCTGGGTACCAGACAGCAACTTTTCCCCCAAAAAATACTGTTCACGCAGGCCCTGGTTGAAGACTGTGCTGCTTCCCATCTTTTTACTGTTTTAACTAGGAAGTTTATCAATCTATTAATCTCATTCACATGTCAGATGGTTGGTTCTGACACCCTGGGAGTAATTAGAAGCTACATAGCTATTAAGGTAGCTTTTAAATGTCTTTTATGAGCAACAGCATGCACCTATTCTTTTGGGAGCTAAGTAGGTCCTTACACAGATAAAATGCAAAGCCAATACTTCGCTTTGCATACCCAAATGTCACTACATGCCATGCTCACTTATTTCTTTTTATAACTAGTTTTAGTCATTAATTTTTCCACAGGGACAACTTGAAGAAATATTTTCTTTAGAAAATGGCTCTCTTACCTCAGTTACAACAGTTTGAATCTATCAGCTACTAAAGCACACTAAAAATAGCTGGTCAGTCTTGACTTTTTGATTTCTTAAGAAATCTCTTAAGTAATTAAAAATATTTAATTAAAACTAGCTTATAAATACTATTTCTCACAAGTCTGACAGTATGTACGTGTACTTCCTTCAAAGCACAATAATGTATCTGTAGTCAGAAAAAGCAACAAAGCTAGCACATTTTCACAGCTAAACAATACAATCTCATCACTAAACCACATCCTACAACATTTTGTTTGTTTCTAAAGAAAGTTTTTATTTGATTGAGAATAACTTTTCATATTTTATCTATTTTCAGGGTATTTATGGAGTGCAACAACTATTTCTAAATTCAATTAAAATATGATGCCTGGAAGTCAGCACCCTGAAGAATACAGGATTGCATCACTGGTCTTCTACAGTTTTGTATTCGCAGTGGGACTGCTGGTGAATGCCACCGCACTATGGGTTTTCAGCTGCACTACCAAGAAGAGGACAACGATAACTGTATATATGATGAATGTGGCGTTACTTGACATAATTTTTATATTTTCCTTGCCTTTTCGGATAATCTACCACGGGAAAGAAACATGGCCTTTTGGAGATACATTCTGTCGGATAATCAGTGCTTTCACTATATTTTATCCAGCCATTGCTCTGTGGTTGCTCACTTTTATAAGCGTAGACAGATTTATGGCTATTGTCCAGCCCAAACATGTCAAAGAACTAAAAAATACAAAAAAAGCTGTGCTGGCTTGCACTGGAATCTGGATAATGACCCTCGCAACAACATCCCCATTGCTGTTTTTACAATCTGATCCAGACAAAGCCTCAAATTTCACCACCTGCCTGAAAATGCTTGATATCATCCATTTAAAGGAAGTAAATACATTGAACTTTTCTCGCTTGATATTTTTCTTTTTGATTCCCTTGTTTATCATGATGGGGTGTTACTTAGTTATAATTTACAATTTTATCCGTGGCAAAACTTCCAAACTGAAGCCTAAGGCTAAGGAGAGATCCATAAGAATTATAGTTACTCTGATTGCTCAAGTACTCCTCTGCTTTGTACCCTTCCACATTTGCTTCGCCTTCCTGATGTTGCAGGATGATGGTACAGCTTACAATCCCTGGGCAGCCTTTACCACCTTTCTCATGAATCTCAGCACGTGCTTGGATGTTATACTCTATTATATCGTTTCTAAACAATTTCAGGCCAGAGTCATCAGTGTAATCCTTTATCGCAATTACCTTCGAAGCGTGCGCAGGAAAAGTTTTCGAACTGGGAGTGTAAGGTCACTCACTAATATCAACAGTGAAATGATATAAAAAGAGCGAAAAAAAACGCAGGGGTTTATTCTTCTTCTGAATTCTAGCATTTTTACTACACTGAAAAATGTTCTATAGCCAGAAGAAACAGGTATGTTTGTTGTACTGTAAGTATGAGAGAAGCAGAATAATAATTGCACCTCTTTATATGTGCTCAACAGCTTTTGTAAATCTGACATGAACTAAAACCTATTGTCAGTGTTAAACTTTCCAATGCCTTTGTCATCTCAAAAGACTGTGAATATTGCCAGACATGAAATACTAACTATTAGTATAATAAAGCAGACAACACTGAAGAATTCTGATGCAATGTATATATTAATTTTTTATATTTGCACAACCAAATACTCCTGGAACTACTGTATATCCCGCACTTCTAAAATTAGCTTCATTCTCTCAAGATCAACGTTAGCATGACTTAAAGAGAAAGCATATGTAACATTTGTATTTCATTCAACTAAAAATTTCTTTGATGTAGATTTCTTTGTAATTGACAACACTCTGCAGTCATAGATAAAAATACCATCAAAAGGTATAATAGTCAAACTGTTCATTAGTTCCCTGTGGGTGTGATGTGCACATTTATTACACCTTACTCTTGTACAAAGTATCTTTTTACACAAATGAAAATACTGAATTTGTCCAGACACACTAGCAGCCTACGTCCCAGCTACAAACTTCAAGGAATAAACATGATGAATAACTGCAGTACTACTCAAGCTTTCCACTCCTTTTGAATACTCACGCACTACAAAAAGATATGTCTTCATAACGTCAAACATATGCTTGTTCTTCCTTATTAAATCAGCCTTAAAGAGACACACTAAAAAAGTAGAAGTAAAAAAAGCCTAGCATGGTGTTTAGTATTAAAAATTTTGCTCCAAGAGCTTTTATTGTGACCTCAGGGTGTACAACACATGGAAACTCAAGCCTGTGTGAGGCTGATGTCGCTTGTCCAAAGCTTAACCACAAAGGCACTGCAAGCTCTATGATTTACTGTAACATGTACAACTCTTATTAAGTGCAGAAATCTCAAATACAGATTACACGAAACTGAAGCACTCAATAAACCACCTTAAAGCTTCAAGAACTTCAAATGCAAGCACTAAATGGAGTAACATGCTCTAGCACTCAACTGTTGAAACACAAGCATACAAAATACCAGTATGGAATGAGTATAACTGCATATGCATTTAAAAGTGAACATAAAGATATGAATTAGTTGTGCTGTCTTTGTGATTTAAGAAAGAAATCAGCACCAACCTGATTTCACAGAATCACAGATTTACCAGATTTACCAAATCAAACAAAACCAAATACAGCAATAATTTGTGCACTGCCAGTCATGTTTCAATCATGCTGATAGTGGAAATAGGACTAACAGAATGGAAAGTAATCATTATATGGATAAATTATAAATTAATTAGCCACAGATCACAGCTAGGAAACCAGTGTTTGCAAATATATTAGTTGTGCCAAGAACCTTTACACTGTAGTTCAAAATTGTATTTGAATTTAATTTAATTTGAAGGGTTACACAAAGAAAGTTGGGGTTTTTTAAAATTAAAATCTGCACAAAAGAATCCCTTGAAACCAATCTATAAGGATCTACTTACAAACCAGAAGGCAAGCTGTTGATGGTGATGCCAAATATATACTGAGCGATTTCTACAAGGAGAAGATCAAACAAAGCTGAGAGCATCCAAGCACCCAATAAAAAGGACTGGAAAGAAAAAGTTTAATTTTAATTAATTCAACAATTTAAAAACAAGGTTTTAACGTATCTTTAAATAATAAAGAAAAAACAAGAAAATCACTCTATAGTTCAATTAAGACAAATAAAATCTTTAGCACAACATAATTCCACATCCACATGTCTAGATACTGAAGAATGGAGAGTTAGATTTGTTACCAAAATTAAATTCTATGGGTCTGATAACTTTCAACTGATACAGCTGCAACTTTAATTAGAATAATCCACTGCCTGCAAGATACTATCAACAGAAATGTAGATTTATGGAAACCAAATTCTCTTTAAAACCCTTTAACATAAATTTCTGTACAAAATGTTAGTAATAAAACTGCAATATTAAACCAAGACTACAAGACTCTAAACAGTGTAGAAAAAACTTTCTGTTTAAAAAAACGTAACTGGAACTTACTGAAAATTTTCTGCTGCCATATCTTCTTTCAAATATTCTAAAGTTGTAAATGAGCAGACTGCTGCAGAATGTGTCTTTCAAGTCAAGACATATTGTTCTCCCACATACAAGTCTCCAAATCTAGAAGGTTAAAGATTGTCACGTTAAGTCTCTCTTCCTTCAAGAAAATTCTTTATAGAATTTGTGCTCAGAGTGAATATAATACCAAATTCAGACAACAGGAATGCAGTACATTTAAGGAGGGAAATAAAGAAAGTAGAATGCTATGCAGAGTTCAAGAAGTCTGTTTAAAAATAAAATATTTTCAAGGAAGAAGTCTACCTGTTAAAATAAATCTACAATTGAAATGAAATAGTACTGATACCAGTACTGATCTTTGAGGGGCTCTCCCCTAATTAATACCTGCCAATTGGACTTTGCACTAATGACCATAACTCCATTGAGAATCCAGTCAATTTTCCACCCACCTTCTTGTCCAGTTACTCAGTACATACCTCACCAAT
Organism: Numenius arquata; assembly: GCF_964106895.1. Taxonomy (NCBI): domain Eukaryota; kingdom Metazoa; phylum Chordata; class Aves; order Charadriiformes; family Scolopacidae; genus Numenius; species Numenius arquata. Next base: position 82,880,038 of record NC_133576.1, read on the forward strand.
TTGACTTCAAGGATACAATGGGGTAGTGGGTTAAAGGCCTTGCTAAATTTAAGTATGCAAAATCCACTGACTCCCCCCTGTCAGCATGTCTGCAGCACCACTTGCCTCAGAAGAAAGCAACCAGTTGGCCAGGCGTTATTTTTGTAGAATCATAGAATGGTTGAGGTAGAAAGGGACCTCTGGAGATCATCTAGTTCAACATCCTCACACAAAACAAAGTCAGCTAGAACAGGATGTTAACTGACCATATCCAGTCTGTTTTTTAATACCTCCAAGGATGGAAACTACACAATTTGTCTGGGGAAACTGTTCCTCTGTTCCATCAGTCTTACAGTAAAAAAGCTTTTTCTTTAAATAGAATTTTTTGTATTCAGTTTGTGCCCATTGCATCTTGTCCTTTCACTGGGCCTGGCTGCCTCTTCTTTGCTCCCTCCCATCGGTATTTACACAACACTGGTAAGATCCACCTAAGCCTTCTCTTCTCCGGGCTAAACAATCTCAGCTCTCTCAGCCTCTCCTCATACATCAAATGTTCCAGCCCCTGACCATACTGGTGGCCCTATGCTGGACTCTCTGCAGTATGTGGAGGTCTGCTGTGTACTCAGGAGTCCAGCAAAAGTGACAGGACTCCAGATGCAGCCTCACCGAAGCTGAATAGAGAGGAAGGATCGCCCCACCAGGCATCCTTGTGATGTTCCTCCTAATGCTGTTGGCCTTTTTAGCCACAATGCTGCATTGCTGGCTCATGTTCAGCTTCATCTCCACTAGGACCTCCAGGGCCTTTTCTGTAAAGCTGATTTCCAGCTGCTCAGCCCCCAGCCTGTACAGGTGCATGGGGTTACTCCTCTCCAGGGGCAGGACTTTGCATTTGCCTTTGCTGAACTTTGTAAGATTCCTGTTGACCTTTTTCCCCCCTCTGAATGGCAGCAGAACTAACTGGTGTATCAACTAGTTTTACACCATCCACAGGCTTTTTGAGAGCACGCTCTGTCCTGCTGTCCAGGTTATGAATGAAGACACTAAATAGTATTGGCCCCCATATTCATCCCTGGTGTACACCACTAATGACTGGCCTCCAGCTGGACTTTATACCACTGGTCACAACCCTGCAAGCCCATCAATTCAGCCAGGTTTCAATCCGCTTCACTGCCCACTTATCTCATCTGTACTTCATCAGTTTGTCTGAGGATGTTATGGGACACAAGTGTAAAAAACTATACTAACGTCAAAGTAAACAACATCAACTTTTCTTCCCTCACCCATCAAGACAGTGATCTACCTCATCACAGAAGGCTATCAGGTTAGTCAAGTTTTCCACTTCATAAATCTGTGCTGATCACACCTCATCATTTTCTTCTTCGTGTGTCTGAAAATGATTTCTAGGAGGATTTGTTTCATCACCTTCCCAGAGACGCAGATGATGCTGACTGGCCTGTAGTTCCTCAGTCTCCTTTCTTGCCTTTCCTGAAGATAGGAATGACATCTGCTTTCTTCCAGTCCTCAGGAACCTTCCTTGATTGCAATAAGCTTTCAGACATAATCCAGAGTGGCCTCACAGTGACACAAGCCAACTCCTTCAAAATTTGTGGGTGTATATCATCAGGTTTCGTGGATGCGTGTTATCTCCAGTTAGTTTAAATGTTCCCTAACCTGATCCTCCTTCAGTGAGTTTAAGCCTTTGTTGCTCTGGACCTTTGCACTGATCTCAGGGGTCTGGGACTGCTGAAAACAAGTCTTACTAGTAAAGAACTGAGGCAATATCAGCACTGGATACCTCAGCCTTTTCCTAACCCACCCCTGCATGCTCGGACATTGTCTCCATATTCCTCCCAGATGGCTCGATCTGCTTCCACCTTTTGTGTGCTTCATTTTTATGTTTGAGTTTAGTCAGGAGCTCCTCGTTCATGCACGCATGCCTCTTGACACCTTTGCTTGACTTCCTGCATACTGGATGAGCCATTCTTGAGCTTGGAGGACATGATCCTTGAAAATCAACCAGATCTGCTGGAACACTCTTTTTTCGACAATGGTATCCCATAGGAGTCTTCCAAGCAGATCCCTGAACAGGCCAAAGTCCACTCTCCTAAAGTCCAGGGTTGAAATCCTGCAATTCGCCTTGTACCTTCCTCTCAGGACCCTGAACTTCATCTCATGGTCCCTACAACCAAGGCTGCCCCTGATATTCACATGCCCAACCAGTTCTTCTTCCTTGTTTGTAAGCATGAGGTCCAGACACAGTATCTCCCATCATCAGCTCCTTGATCATCTGTGTTAGGAAGTTGCTATCAATGGGCTCCAGAAACCTCCTAGACTACTTCTGCCCTGCTATGTTGCCTTTCCACCACATTATCAGGATGGTTAAAGCCCTCCATAAGAGCCAGAGCCTGAAATCATGAGGCTTCTTCCAGGTGTCTGAGGAACACCTCATTTACTTCTTCATGACCAGGTGGCCTGCAGCAAACACCACCACCAAAGTTGGCTGTGTTGTTCTGCCCCCTAATTCTGACCCATAAACTTCCTCATATCCCAAGACAAAGCTCTGTGCAGTCCTGCTGCTCTTTCACATAAAGAGCAAATTCCAGCCTTGGCTGTCTTTCCTAAAGAACTTGTATCTGCCTGTTGCAGCACTCCCATCACACGAGCTAACTTACCACATCTCCGTGACCCCGAGGTCGTAACCCTGTAGTGGCATATGACCTCTGATTCCTCTTATTTGTTCCCTATGCAACAGGCACTAGTGTACAGGCACTTCTGAGAGGCACCCAGTCATGCTGATTTCCCAGAAAACGTATTGGTGTGTTCCACATAATGCTGTCCCATAGGCATTATTTCCTTATTTACGTGCATACACTTGAAGTAGGTGCCTTTCAGTCCTATTCTGCTGATAACAAGATCCCTTCTATTCACATCACTCTACAGCCTCAGCTGGCTAAACCAGTCCACTGCCTATTAACCTGACTCTCCTTCTCTCCTTCCTGTGCTGTTCCTGTCTTAAAGTCCTCAGCAGGTTGGCCAGCCTGTTAGCAAAGATGCTTTTGTCCCACTCAGTCAGGTGGATCCCATCTTGTCCAAGTAGTCCTCAGAGAGGGTCCCATTGGCACAAAACACTGTTGCCCACACCAGCTGTGCAACCAATTATGACCCACAGGATCTGTCCACTTCACCATGGTTGGCTGCTCCCAGTCACCTCTGTGCCCTGCACGTGTTCAGAAATGGCTTCTAAAAAGATTTGCTCTGTGAACTTCCTAGGGAGCAAGGTAAGGCTGAGTGGCCTGATATTACCTGGATTTTCTGTCCTGCCCTTCCTGAAGACAGCTGTGACATTAGATTTTCTCTAGTCACAACCTTCCTTCTGCCAAGATCTTTCAGAGACACTAGACAAAGGTCTCACAATTACACTTCCAGCTCCTTTGGCATCTTCAGAGGCAGCCCGTCTGGTCCCATTAACTTGTGTGTGCATACTTGGGTTAGGTGATCCCTAACTATTTTTCTCAATGGTGGATATTGCTTCACTCTCGCAGACTCTGCTAGGAGGTTTAGGTACCTTGGAGGCCTGAAGGCAAAACATACTAGTACAAACCAGTAAATATATCTGCCCAAATATCTCAGCCTTTTGCATATTTCTTGTCACCTAGGTCCCCTGCCACAATAAGGACTGGGCCCATACTCTTCTTAAGCCTTTATTTTGCTGCAGATGTACTTAAAGAAACGTTCCTTGCTGCCCTTCATCTTCTTTGCTAGTTTCCTTGCTTTAGTTTTCCCTGCTCCATTTCTTACGCCAGAGCCTGCTAGGCATTCTCCCCTCCGTGGAAGTCCCAGTGCCAACACGCTACCTGAGCCTTATGTTTCTCAAGATCTTTAGGCCTCAACCGATGATTCTGCTTCTAACTTCCCCGGCATACCAAAGGATTGAACAAGAAGAAAGAAGCGGGACCTCACCCTTCTAGCTGTCTCATATCAACATGCCCGATGTTTAACCCCAGCCAGTAGCATGAGTATCACTCCTCCTGAAGGCCCAACTGGCAGGGCTGTGACATTGCAGCTCAACACTTCATGATACACATTAACTGAACAGCCCTCACATAGATTATGGAAGGCTTCTAAGCCTAATTGCTCTTTACTTCAGCCAGCTTAAAAAATACATAGGTCTAATGTAATCAAGATCTCCATTTTACACACAGCATCTTCATTGCTCTTGAGGATCCGCTTTATGGAGAACAAAGATTTTTTTAGTTTTGGACAGTACATATTTTACCTTCTAAATCAAATGCAGTCTTCTTCAAGCACACACTTTATTTTCTATGCTCTCTACCAGCTTTAACAAGTGTTAATATCCAAAATGTCTGTTCAGCCTCTGGAAAAATTCCATTCTGTTAAACTCATTCCTGTAGATGAATTTATTCTAAACAAATTTTAAGTGCTCTCATTTGAATATTAGCATTAGATGGGCATTAAACGATCTGGTCTCCCTGATCTCAGGGGTTCACAATTATATAGTATGGAGCTTACTCCAAAGGCTATGACAATAAATGAAACAACAATTTCAGGAAAGAAAAAAACTGAAACCCACAAGTTCCCCAAAGCATCACAATAAAAGTATCATAGTTTCTACAGATGCTTGCAAATGTTTATGCTTAAGACACAGTAAAGATGGATTCTTTGAATAAAATACAGCTACTACTGTTTTTCAGCAGATCAAACAAATGGAGAGGACTCTTCTAAAGAAAAACTGCAAAACAAACAAGCAAACCAACCCCAAACCCACAAAATTTCCATTTAAAACTTGAATAGTTTCTCAGACTTTCTCCTCCCCCTCCCCAAACACTTGGTTGTAACACTTTTAAAAAGGCAGACACTGATTTATGTATTTTTGCTGCACAGCTTTAGATACTTGGAAAATATTAGCAGTGCTTGTAATCTACGGCATGACAATAAAGCTCTTGTTCTTGACAAGAAAGATCACAGAGAGTGCAATAGCATGGAGAACCACTTGCTAGGCCTAATAATCTTTTAGGCTACACTCAGCATCCTCAAAAACATTAAGTTGACTACATACTTCTTGCTGATGTAACTGTAAAAAATGTAGGGTAAGATAATTACAGATGCATTTGCTGACCCTTCACTGTTGAGCAATAGTATGCCATTTCAAAAAAACCAAAAAGACCAAAAAATCCCAACAAATCCCCACAAAACTTATCTAATCTCTTCTAAGTGTGTTATTTTGACAATTACAACAGATACTAGGGGATTCTTAATTAAGCTGAGAACAAAACCTTACAAGATGCAACACCTGAAAGATGAAGTATCTCATTTTGAACTGGGAACATGCAAGAAATGTCTAGTAAGATAAAGAAACAATTCAGCACATTACTGGGAAGCATAGCAAATTCCCCCATCATGTGAAAACTTCATATTAGAAGCAGCAGTTCTCTTCGGCAGACAAATTCTAGTTTCCCACAACTAACTACAGCAGAAGTTACAGAGTGAAAGTTATGGCCTCTGTTGTTAGAAGAAATCATATTTACCGTCATATTTAACCAGAGTACCCAATCACAATAGCCCTCCTCAGCCTCAAAAACTAAGCACAATAAGATATTGACATTCATATCAAAATACTTATATTATTACATGGGTTAGATCACACTTTAGTCACAGCAAGCTTCCAAATGCCAGTGGCTGGAAAGAAAAATAAGACAACCCAAATCATTTCCCAGACAAAAGAACGAAGTGAAAAGCTACATTGATAGTTTCAGATCAGTTTGTCCTCACTTTTTCCAAATAGTGGCCTGCAGGAGTCACATAAAAAAAAGTTAAGAACAAGCTGGTCTACAACAGTGAACAAAGGGTCAGAACAGGAGGAGAAACAGAACCGGGGGCAGGTGGAATCACATATAAGAACATAGTTTGCAGTCTCTTTCCACACAAAGTGAACTGACTCTTACCTGAAAATCCTCTTTTATAGCTTGTAGGTTATATGCAAAGAACTTCTGATAATGTTGGAAGAGCAGAGTCAATAAAATCGAGATGGCACTTGGGACTAATAACAGACTCTTTGACAAAGGTGCCTTATCTTAAAGACAAAAAACAAACAAACAAACAAAATCTTAGAGAAAAAAAATTCTCACATTTAAAGAGTGACATATTTAACAGGTGATTGGAAAACATAATAGCAGTGGCACCTGACTTTTTATGTCAACAACTTCCCAAGTTCTCAGCAACTTGCAAATAGATAGAAAAAACACACCAACCAAAGGAAGTCTTTGGAGATACTAATGACAGATAAATATTAATGAGACCTTTGGTTTTCACCATTCTCTCATGAAATTAATTGTTTGGCTATAATTAAACTGAAACTCTCTGCACCTATAGAGGTCATGCACTCCTCTGCAGCCCTCCTAAGGCTCAATCTTGTTTCAGGAAATAAAAAACCCACTCTTTTTCACTAGTAAAATACACACACGCATCTAGTTAAACCACATACCTGTTTCCTTTGCATTAGGGATTAAGATTATCTTTTATTCTAGAGGCTATGACGCAGGAACCACCTGAATAAATGTCCTGAATAAATTGACTTTCTCTTCACCACACTTGGATCCACCGTTCAAGGAAACGTCTAAGTTAATGTAAGTGACATTCATCTTACTTCCATTCAGTCATTGCAATTATTAATAACAAAATTAATAAAATCAGGATGCTTGTGAAATGAGAACTTCTCTTCCCCTAGTAGCATGACTTTCAGAAAGGACATTCAGAAGAAAGCAAGCAGAGAACAGAGAAATCTGCAATACGCATTTACTAAAAACTGCTAAGTGGTACATCCAGCAAGAGCATACCCAGTGATTCATCCTAAATCATTGGTGTAGTTGATGCAACAAAATGCAAACTCTTGCCCAACAATTCAAACCAATACAGAAACTCTGAAATATTATTTCTTATATGACTTTTCCCTTTTCATACATGCAACTTTAATCATATTTACTTCTTTCCCAAGCATCCCAGTTACAGCACAGAACCTACAGATTTTCAGACAACTGCTTTTTTACATGGTATTATGAAATCTATAGCTCTGTTGTCATTATTCTTAGATAACAAAAGAAGCAATAAGACTACTTTAAAAGTATTAACGGAAAGTAAAGAGCAGGAGCACAGGAAGAACAAAACTGCATTAAAGAAGTGTAACGCAAGAAACATTTATTATGTATCCAGATAAACTGACCACCATAAATGATTCTGTCAACATCTGCTGCACGCTAGACGAGTGAACTGCTAGAAAAGAAAGACGGTAATAGGCACCAAAGCCAAGATTCTAATCATGGCACAATCCCACTGCCATCAAAAATATGGTTCTTACTACGTAATTTAAGCATGATCCTCATCCATGTACTAACAAATGACATCAAGAACTTTGATAGACACTGTAACTCTTCTCAATTCACGCCACCTTGAAGTCTGCAGTCTTCTGATGTTCGCCATGTGAAGAAAACATTTCTTCCTATGTATATTGTAACGTAAACTTGTACTTAAAACTCCTCTTTCAAGACCTTTGAGTTCGTTATTTACACACACAGTTTTCATTTAAGCAATTAATGCCTTGAAGAACTATCCTTTTATAGGATACTATGGGCAGTACAGGAACTAGGCAGTGATTTGGATTGACACAGGTTGATGTTACTCTGCTAACCATAAGCTCTACTCTTATGATTAGGTTTTCTCTGATAGACCTATCAGGAGGGCAGAAAGTCTGGTTGATTTTTTTTTTTAAATGCAATTAAATTATCCACCTTTCAATTTAATATCTTTCTTTGGATTTTTTTGCTCTCCAAAAATAACGTCTGTAGTCTTTAGATGTCCATTTTTAAAATTATTCATTCCTCTGATTTAGTTGGATGCTTCAAAAGTCTGAAGCCATCAGAGTAGTGTAGAACACTGCAGGGGAAAAAAGAAGCTGGAGCTGCCTGAAAGTTACTGTGCACACAATGCACACACATATTCACTTGAAACCTCAGCCAGTGCTCCTTTAGTTAACTTAACTTAGTTAAATTAACATTTCTTAATGTGAATAGGTCTGTTTTATAATCAGGACACAATAGATATTTGATAGTATAGCCTAAATCAGAACAACAGCAGTAGTCACAACAGTAGACATTTCTGAACCAAAGTTTAATAAAACTTGCTATTTTACTATCAAATACATTTACATTATTTCATTAGTTTTAATCAATTTTTAAAAGAACTCATTAATCCTGTAATAATTTTCACATAAGGATCATGCGACCAAAAAAAGTGACAAACAAATCACTAGATTTCCCACAGTGACTATGTATTTCTATAATGTATTTATATTTTACTGTAATCTTCCTATCATTAGATTATTTTTACATCACAGGTAATACACACTTGAACTACTTTAGCTTATCAAGTTCATTCCTAATTTGAATGCTTTCAAAAATAACCAACCAACAGAACCTTATCTGTTTTCTCCAAAAGTGTGAACACGCATTTTTATTATAAGCCTCCTTTTAGCTTTCAGCTTAGACAGTTTAAACCTTGCTATAGAGGAAAAGTACTTACTTTTAAGCGTGTCACCAAGTTAAAAACCACAGAAGTAACTAACCCATTAATGCGACAGTCACCCACAGGGAACGTCACATGAGTAACGGAAACTTCTACTCTCAAGTTTCTCAAAATGTCATCACGGTTGATAAGTTCATTCTTGCCCAGTGAACTTGAGAAACAAACTCTTCCAGATAAATAACACATCTCCTGAAATGTTTTTTCCAAGTGTTTCACTGTAAAATGCAGCAGTTTGCTTTACCCCTCAACAGCATACAGATCCTTATCAAAGACCACTGTGAGGTTACCAGTGAAGGAGCAACCCTCCCACTGCTGTCAAATGTCTCAACCAGTAAAACCAAAAATTACTAACAATCCCAGATACTGCACAATCAGGCATTCTGACACCCAAGTCAAATTCCTTACTTAGAATGTAAAGGTAAAATCAGAAAACAAAATTCTAGTCCAATGGATTTGCAACTGCGTGCAGGATGGAAACAGGTACTGCCAACCTATACTGGGCACCAGTGTCTACTGGCAGCACCAAGGAAAATGTGCACAAGGAGGAGAAAAACACAGTGCCTCTATACCACAGAAAGAAAGTAGAACGAAAGGATAAACTCTCATTTTGACAATGAAGAATTAAAATAAATCAAATACTATCTTCAAAGACCTTGGAATAAATTCGCAATCCCGAAGTGCTCCTTAAACACCAATTCTTTCAAACAACAGGCAGTAATAGCATTGGTGCTGCAACACAGACACTGAATTTCCATCTAAGTGAACAGGGTAATTTTGTAATAACCAGCAAAACACACCCATGCTATGAGGAAGAGCAAAGAACCAGCTTCTGCTACAGAGCTTTGCTTCCCTCTGGTGCAACGGAGAAGTTCTCCCCACAACTGCCCTCATAATCTAACAGGCAAATGTCACAACTTTTGTGCTACCACTGCGCAACGTGAGGCTGATCCTAACATGCAACGTGATTGAGAAAACCACCTGTAAGTCTTCACATTCCACCCCTACACTCATTACAAAGCCCATGAATCCTCTTCTTCCACAAGCTACTACTTTTTTGGTTGCCAATACCCCTTTCAAAGTAGAGAGTTGAGGAAGAGATGCGTCTCAAGCAGAAGGGAAGGTTTATGGCACAACTGCTCAGGTAGTTGCCACTTCAGAAGCCCCCATTGCACTAATGAGAAGAATATGAAAGTTGTGGTAGCAGCAACAGCTACAGTTTTTTAAACTATTTTCCTGTTCCCTGCCTGTTCACCACCCCCAGGTGAGAAGAGACAGCAGACGAGCATGGCAAAACAGCCAGCCACACCAAGCTACTGTTTCAGAAGGGCTTTTCAGGGAACAACTTCATGCCCTGGATTGCTATTCTGAGCCCAAGACTCACGCACTGACTTGGGCGAGGACCTCACTGCCAATGCCAGCTGACTAGCAGAGGCTGCAGAAACTCAAATTAGCTCAGATTAGATTTTGTGGGGGATCCCTACTGAGTTTACAAGAGTGCTGCAGATGAAACATGCTGTGTAACAGCTTATTTTTTGTTTCACTATCACCTGCAAACTTCCCAAACCCAGTTGCTATATGGCAGACACATCGCTTTCATACAATTAACTCCTGGGGGCTACTATGATGGCATGAAACACGCACAAAACACCTTTTAATGCTGATACACAAGATCTGTGAATCTTTTAAACCGTAACTGATGCACATCTGAATGCACGGTACTTCCCAAATGCACTGATGGAATCTGTATTTTGGGTGGGTTTGTTATTCCTGCATTAAGCTGTCATGCAGATATTCATCTACTGTATTCCAAAATCCAGCCAAGGACCTGCAGCAGCTTCATCAGCTAAAAGTAGCCAGAGTTTTCAAGGACTCTTGCCTACTATTTTCCCTTCAGGCGCAAGTTTCTTACACATCAAACAAAAATAGCATTTACAGCACAAATACCTCCTCCTGAATGCTTGAAAATCTTACTTGTCCTTTATTGTAATGGTTGATGAAACTCACTGTCAGATACTTGAATCTGAAAAGTAATTTTTAAGTGCTTCCTAGACACCAATGTGTGCCTTTGGGAGACGGGAGCAATCCTACTAGACCTGAGGAGTAAAAGCTTGTCTTTATTATAACCATGCACTAAGTCCTGAACAGCAGCCAAGAACAAATGAGAGCATGCCATGGAGGGAGGATGACAAGAGATACTGACATGTGTAATACTCCCTGAGGAATCTGGAAGACACCAGGAGACTGAGTGCTGACTGGTAGGATGGAATTTGACCATATGGTGATATTTTAGAGTTTGTTCAATCTAGTGTAAGTATTTTTTCAGTATTCCATCCTTTGGAAAAAAAAAAGGAAAAAAAAAAAAAAGCAATACCAAAGGACCCTGCAAAACCAGAGAAGTTATTGCTGCCTGAAAGTATTACATGATTGAATGAAAGCATTCTGGGTCAGGGAAGCAGCTCTTGCCCCTGGTCTAGGCACAGAGCACAGACACAGGAAGGGAATCCTGTGTTCAGACAGTCACTTCACAGCATACTCTGGTAGTTAATCATCATGATGCCTGCAAGTGAACACCATAACAAGAGTATCATTGCAGGAACAGTTTTCCATCAAATGCTTATAAACCTAATGCAGAAGCTGAGAGGTGAATAATGTTAGTATATATACTAAGAAAGCCAATACAGAAACCAACTGTGACCACGTTTTAAGCCTATTTTTAAAAGGAACTGGTAAGACTATAATCAAACCAGTTACCTATACATTTACTGTTTAGAAAATTGCTGGTTTTAGCATAGGTCACAAACGATAAAAGAATGAGGGGCTACCAAAAAAAAAGAAAAAAAAAAGAAAAAGAAAACCTTTGTTTCTAAAAGGAACATTTAAAAAGGTTGAAGTTCACAAAAACGCTTCTTTCTCCCAACCACAGATCATATTACCATACTACTATTAGTATACACTGCCAGAAATACCAGGTATGGCTACACCACAACACCACACAGAGATCCCCACACTAGCTTGAAATGAGCTAGCTCTGCAGCAGCAGCAGAATAGCCACATTTTTGTGGTGTTCAATGCATGGCTAATTGAACTGATGTGGCTACACTGCTCCCAGAACTCAAGCTAATATTTTGAACCAGGTTGCACTGTGGCATGCTGATGTGCAAGCTAATTTGTTTTCCCATACAGTACTGTACTGCATAATATTTTTATGCACCAAAGTCTGATATATATACTGATATACAACATATACTTCATTTTTCCTTCAGTGGTACCACAAAGCATCAACTCACACACCTTTATTACTTTCCTGACGCCCGTGCACGACATAGCTCCGTCTTGCAGGTTGTGAAAGCAGAGGAGCACAGTGTTCCCTTTGTGCCTTGGGGATTTTTAACAAATTGCTAGCACTGCACTAAAGGTTCACAGAGAGGTAAAAGCGTAAGTTGCATTAGCGGAAATGCTTACATGCAAGTTCAAAGGACTCTACTCCCTACTACTACATAGCATGAACAATATTGGAAAGGGGTATTACAATGTCTGCAGAAAAGTTTAGTGTTGGTCTTACAAGTTTAAGTTGTTGGAAAGGCCTTGGTGTCTTATAATGGAAAGCCTTCTGCATATGCTTCATGCTCCTGGGATGCAGCATGTTGGAGAACAAGCAGCAAATACAGCTAAGCAGCACTACAGTAAATCAAACAGCCAGCCCATTGCCAGTCTTCACGCACTCATGCTAGCCTTTGCCGTGCCACTGAAGTGTTTCAGCAGCGTTCTTCATGGAACTGGCGTTGCTGGCAGACTGCAACACAAGAAACCAGCCTGGGTCCGGCACCACAGCCCACCTCTTGAGCCCTTCCTGAAAGCCAGGTGGTACAACGTGCCTCCTGAACATACGGCAATCTTGTTTTAGAAGTCAACTCAACTGGGCTAGCATTTTGCGTTCATCCATGCTGTGCTTCCTACTATCCAGGGTAATTGGCTTTTTTTACTCCAGGGCATACCAGCTCTTCCAAGATTCCAGATAACAGAAACAGTTTCTCTTATCAAGGGCAAACTGTCTTTGTCCTTTTAAACGGTGTTCCTCCTTGCTTCCTGATTTCCGTATCTCATAGTTGTAACATGTACCAGGTATGGTTATTTTTACACCTCCTCATCCAAAACCATGTGTGTCGTGCCTTGAGCAGGTGTGCTACCAGCTCCCACAGCATCATCATCTGCTACACCTGATACTGCCTGTTAGGAATCCAGCATATCACTGCTAACAAAGGACCTACTTGTGTCTGAACTGGCTCACACGCACCTGGGGTTGGACTGTTTGTTTTTTGGAGGAGTTTGCTTTTATATATCTGCTTCTTATAATGTCACTTTTCAAGAACCTCTCTGCCTATGCATGTGGCTTTAAAGAATACTGAACAGGAGAGGCAGGAGGGGAGATTTACACCTGGAACCTCTTAAACTAGAATACAAAATATTAAAAGAAACACTTTATGCAAGAACTCAACTGCAGTGCTCGAAGTCATGAGACGTATCCTTAAAAGGCACATGGACAAGGTCAAGGACTTCACTACAGAGGCCCAGCTATTCAAGCGTTATTTACAATAAAGTCTAACTCCAATAGAAGCAATCAAACTTATGAGGAATACCTGAAGCTGAATCTATGGTAAAGAACTTAAAAGTTCCAAATATTCCTTGGAAGAAGACAGTATCATTCACCTCATTGAACTACAGGACATGAAATAAACTTTCCTGTGTAGCCACGTACCATATCATAGCATCCGCTGGCACCCATAGTACAGAGATGATCCATAAAGTTAGCTCGAGGTAAGTAATAAAGAAGTAGTTTGTACTTTCTAATAACTTTGAAAAATATTGTTTGTTCAGCATAGCAGGGGTGCATCTAGCAGAAATAAAATTTGGCCATCAACCAAGCAAAGACTCATGTAACAAAAAGAGCCAAAGACTTTATCTATGGCTAGATCCAGACGATGTTTTTAGGACCATTTTATCAACTGACTCTTAAATAATGTAACAACAACCTCACCCTGAATGAAGAACAATAACAACCAGGACAGATACAGTAAATAAGTGGACTTCAGAAAAGTTTGGCTGAACTAAACTTAAGTCAGTAGTAGTATGTCAGGGCCACCCGATAATACAAAACTAAAATGCATTTGTATTAAACGAACCTGACAGTATTCTTTGTCTAGAAATCTGGAATCGCAGCCACTCAGTAATCCGCACATAGCTAAACGCCTTTTATTGATGAAATTAAAATACTTAAGTTTTTCTCTTACTAGCTCTTAATATTTTGTTCATGCATGTAGCCAAAGATTTTCCCAAATAAATGTTACGAACAAACTGTGCTGAAAGGAAGCCAGAGTGTCTTCCTCCCACGTTCCCTAGAAACAGTACATCAGTATACTGTTAAGTGGCATCAGTCTACCAAAGTTCAGTCATCTCTTCTGCCACATTTTGTCATATTAAATGTTTGGAATACTAAACAATAACTTAATTTTAACAGGCATACAGGCTTTTTATTTGAATTATAAGCCATCTTCTCTTAAGCACAGTTACTGTGCCTGGGACACAACAAAAGACAGAATTGATTATAGGGTCAATCAAAGTTCCGTGGATTTTTTAAAGCTAGAGGAATAACATATAATGAAAAATGTCCAAAACTTAATATTTTAATTAAATTAGTTCTACACAATGGGGGTCAAAGACCAGTTTAGAATACATATTTAGCAAACAGCTTGAAAATATCGCAATCATGTCAGTGTCCCTATAGTTTAACAGAAAAGTTTTGTTTTCATCAAAACATCAAGAGATGAGAGAGGCTGGCTAGAAACACTGAGAAGACAGTATGCAAGAAGGGGAAAAGGGACTAATGGAGCATCAGTCAGAAAGAGACAGGCTTTGTAAGACGCTGATTACTAATTTGATCTATGTACTGCATCAAATAAAACATGATTCTTGAGTTATTTCTCTCATTTAGACCTCTAGTGACAACACAGACTCTTAATCTTTATAATGTTTCCACCATCTGCTGGAATTATACCATATAGTCCACTTATTTATTTTGGTTTATTCTAAAATTAGCAGAAGAAATAATAAACAAAGAATTCAAAGAACATGGACAATAACATTCTCATGCAAGATTCTATCACCCTTCATTAGATTAATACTACCAGATGGAGCAAAAACCTTTTAACCAGCTGCAACTGCTGCCACTAAGAGCCACTGGTTACTCACTTACCTCCTTCAGAAAAGTATTAAATGCAATTTCAAGAATTAACTAACCAGAAGAATTTACAAGAATCAAAAAACTTCAAGTGAGTTAATTACTTAGGTTCTGATAAGAAGTTTCAAAATCAAAAAGAAGTTTTTCTAAAAAGGTAAGCAGGCCCAAACCAGACTTGCTTCTAGAAAACTAGGCACAAGACTGTTTCTGGTACCCTTCTTAAAACACGTAAGAAGCCCAGTAAAAAAAGCACATTGCGAAAACCTAGCAGAGTCCTGGGGTCATTTATTGTTTGTTTGTTCGTTTGCCATTGCTAAAGAGGGAGATTCTGCAGAAAGGGGTGAAAACAACACAATAGTGAAAAGAAGGCAAAAAGAATACAGCAACCTCTGACTTTTTTACCACCACATCAGTGTCTGAAGATGCTAAAAGCCCTAAACTACTAGAAATATAATCAACAACCAGGTCACTTTTTAAAAGAACCTGAAATATACATGGCTAAAAAGAGCTTAGTATTACAAAGTTTTACCAAAAGGTATTGTGATACGTATTGAACCAAACTGTACGGATGTTAACAAGTCTGACACAGATGGCACACCAGGCTACAGGAGCCTTCAGTCTGACCTAGCACGATCATTCTTATCGCTGATGAACCAGGTGCCTGGTTATTTTATCTCAAGTCTCCGATACAGGTCCATTTATCTACCATTGCCCTTGACAATATTATTGTCATTGCCCTTCTGCTAGAGGTTACTGCTCCCAAGACTGAGGGGCAGAACAGAACACGGACGCACACGTGTGCTTCCCTGATGCAACATCAGGCACTGATTCATTAAATGTTTAAACCATCAAATTCTGCACATCAGTGACTGATTCCTGTATTGCTGCTGCAGCAGACAGTTTGCTACAAAGGCAGAAGCAAAAGTCTGAGGGCACAGGGACATCTTAAAGTGCCACAGTTGTTCATTAGGTGAGCGTACGTCACTGCCACCTAAATCTCTGCCTCTACTAGAGTTTGTCAGTGCCCCTGTACCAGGCAAGTCTTATTGTGAAAAATTACTATAGGTCAACAGGTGACTTCAGTAAAACTGTATGTTGTACCAGTTTCCCAGAAGAAAAAAAGGTACAACATTTACTTTTTGCAGAATGGAATCTTCTCTAGTTTTTTCTCCTAGCACAAGTATGTTTCTTGTGACTACCATTTTCCACTCAACCTTCTGAAGGACCTATCTTGGAAAAACTTTAAAATACTGACCGTGACTCTCCAGCTGTTCAGCCAAACAAGGATCTTTTCATCCCACCTTCTTGCTCATAAAATCATAGAATGGTTAGGGGACACCTCCCACTAGACCAGGTTGCTCAAAGCCCCATCCAGCCTGGCCTTGAACACTTCCAGGAACATCCACAACTTCTCTGGGCAACCTGTTCCAGTGTCTCACCACCCTCACAGTAAACAATTTCTTTCTAGTATCTAATCTAAATCTCCCCTCTTCCAATTTAAAACCATTACCCCTCGTCCTGTCACTACATTCCCTGATAAAGAGTCCCTTCCCATCTCTCCTGTAGGGCCCCTTCAGGTACTGGAGAAAGACGTGAAATTACAAAAGACACATGCCACTAACAGGTTGTTCTTTGACAGTATCAATTACTGAGGGGAAGGGGGTGGAAATTAAAAATGAGGAGGTGTGAATCAAGCACAGTGTTATCAGATCCCTCTGCTCTCCACTCGTCATTTGAATGCCTCAAAGAGAACACAGAATACGGCTACAATTAATAACCCTTCTTAAATGCCAGACTTATTCCTCCCTAGTCGGAGGGCGCTTTCACACTCAGATTTGGATTTTGTGCGAGGCACGCTGTTAGTCAGCAAAGTCTTGACTTATCATTTGTCCCAGAGCCTGCTCTTCAGGACTCTTGCGCCAAAGTCCACGCCACAGCCAGTCCGGTTCTTCCAAGTCTTCTTCTTCCAGCCCTGCGAACACCCTCGGAGGCACAAGCCCTCGATACCTGTGAAGTTTGTTCCGCGGGGAAAGGCAGGCCAGCGGCTCCCTCAGGCCCAGGCCGGGCGGCGGGAGCCGCTTCCTCCCCCACACTCCCCGCCCCGCTCCCCTCAGGTGCCTCATGGCGGCATCCCCCGTCCCACAGCGGAGTGGGGGCCGGGCCACCCCGACACACCCCTCGCCGCCGCCCTCCCCCCGGCTCCCTCCTCCCCGCTACTCACAGAGGCCGTTGGAGCCGGTGCTGGTGAACATGGCGCCGGCCCGGCCACGGCGGGCGCCGCTGCCGGAAACCCCCCCCCACACACACCCCCAACACACGCCCGCGTCCCCGAGGCCCGGTAGACCCCGAGGAACGGCGGCGGGACGCGGACGGCACGACTAAGGCGGCCGCGATGGGCCAAAACGCCGCCGTTCAGCCAAGCGTACGGCGCCCCCTGCCGGGCCCGCCGGGAGAGCGAGGTTTGGTGATGGCGGGCGGGGCCCGCCGCTCCCCCTGCTGCCCCCCGCTCCCCCTACTGCCCCCCGCTCCCTCTGCCTCGCCATTCTCCCCCCTCCGCTCGCCCGCAGGCAGACTCGCTGCCAGCCAAGCGGGTGGCCAGCGGTCCGTCTAGAGGGAATACGTTCCGTCAATGAACCCGCGGGGCAGCTGCGGGTGGCGGGTGCTGTCGGAGGGCGCTGGCAGGCCCTGAGGCGTGAAGGGCGGGGGCGCTGAAAGCCTACCTGTGCTGGATGTAATTACTCCTGTCTTTATGAACGCCATTTGAATTTGAAATGTGTAGCTGCCGCGGGGCAGACTGACTCACCCCGCTGCGGGAAACGCTGGCAGCCCAGGCTCACCCTGACTTTGTGGAGTGCACAAGGTGAGGGCCTGACTAGGAGCCGTGGGTAAAGCGCTTGCTACGGCTAACGGAGACGTAGTCAATACGTTCAGTGGAGAGCTTTTCGGAGCATCAAATGAAGGTATCACCTGCTTTATTAGGGTGAAATTAGTTGTTCTCTCGGCTCCACCGACTGCATCCCCGCTAGCTGTAACGGTAAGTTGGACATCTAGCTCTCCACCAACATGGTAGACATCTAATATAAGGTCAGCCAAATTCCCAGTTTCATTCAGATGTGGTGTAATAATAATGTGGTATAATTCTATAGTAAGGCTGAGATTACAGAATCACAGAATGATATGGGGCTGGAAGGGATCTCTGGAGATCATCTAGTCCAACCCTCCTGCCAGAGCAGGTCCACCCGGAGCAGGCTGGACAGGAACGCGTCCAGGCAGGTTTTTAGTATCTCCAGAGAAGGAGGCTCCACCACCTCTCTGGGCAGCCTGTTCCAGTGCTCTGGCACCCTCAAAGTAAAGAAGTTTTTCCTCATGTTGAGATGGAATTTCCTGTGGTCCAATTTGTGCCCGTTGCCCCTTGTCCTTTCGGTGGGCACCAATGAAAAGAGTCTGGCCCCATCCTCTTGACACCCGCCCTTTATGTATTTATAAGCATTGAGGAAGTCCCCTCATTAGTCAGGCATCAAATTTCAATTACATTTTCCAGTCCATGTGGAAATTGGAGTTTACGTAAAGAAGTCACGCTAGGCATTTAAAAGGTGATGATGCTCTGCTCTGCATCACAGAAGTGAGTATCAGGAAGCATCAGGCCGAGGTTTGTGCATTCAACAGAACCGAGGACCTCAAAGTCACATTTAGCGTACCGCAGTACCAGACTGAGAACAAATGTGACTTGTCAGCTAGGGTAACAACTTTTAAATAGGCAAGCAACGGAAAAAACTTTTTAGGTCAGTGTCCTGGGTTGAGAGACACAGGACTAACTTTTCTTCCAGTGCTGGGGAAAACTGTACTTTTTTAGAAGACTCTAGTGTCCGAATTCATGAAAATATTTACTTTATAGCCAGGCAGGCTCTGTGGGATTCAAGGTCTTAGTGTTTTCGAGCCTTGCCAGGTGCAAGGATGAGGAAGAGCAAGGCCTGGACATTTGACCCAAGCTGCCAACAGGATTATTTCATACCATGAATGTCACATTCAATATAAATTAGAAAAGTTTGCTGAGGAGTTCTCTCTCTCCCTTGGTGCCGGCGGTCCAGACAACTCCTTGCCCTGCTGCCGAACCCCTGAGCCCTTCCTTTCCTCCCGAAGCCGTTGCGCTCGCAGTGTCTGACATTTGCTGTCCCTGCTGGGAGTGCACAGCTTCCTGCTGATAGAATTGGCTGAGTATAATTCTTGTATATCTTATATCAGTATCGGGATTAATACTAGTTCTTTAATATTATTGTTAATTATTTAGTCTTATTCTATTAAATCTATTTATATTTCAACCCTTGTGTTTCTGTTCCCTGATTCCCCTTTCCGGGTGGGAAGGGGTCATCAGGTGATAGAGTAATTGTCTAAATGACAATAAATTGTTATGGGTTTTCTCAAATCATAACAGTCAGTCGTAAGTTTTTTAGATTCCATAAACTTTTCATACATAACACCAAATATGAATATGCATTTTAATAATTACATTCAAATGCAACTATCCTGAATGCAAAGATCCTGACTCTTTATAACAAAATCTCTCAATATTGTCAAGGGGACATAAAAAGATCTTAGCTTGCATCCACAAAGACTTAAGCTAAATTCAGCATATCAGTATGTAATTTTAAAATGTCCAGGTCCCAGAACTAATTTCAGATTTCTATCACTCCCTTGTCCTCTCTGTACAGGGCTTGCAGTCAGGCAGGTAGGAACGGGATTCACAGTTGGCTCACAGCACAGGAGGTATGTCTAAATTAGCCAGAAGGAAGGACCAAAACAGTGGTGCATCAACAATCCTGACTCTCTCCCAGGCTGAGGTTCTTTCCTCAGCAAAGAATCTAAATTGGATTCACAGCACGAAACCCATCGTGTACCTTGTGTCTTTGGCTGCAGTCAGCTGGCTTACTCTTTGCTGTTAAAGCACAGCTGGAAGAAGTGATTTGCTACAGAAATTCTCCTTCCTTTCAAATGCAAATGGCTCTGGCTGCCCGTGTTACATAGGCAAACTCTGTCTTACCAGACTGCTGCTGAATGCGCATAACTCTACATAAGTCACTGGCAACCCTCATTCCTAAGGAAAGAGAAGGTAAATAATGAGGTGCAAAGCCTACAAAGTTTGTCACAGTTCCAGTGTGAAACCTCATTGGGAAAAGCTTGGGTGCCTCCTGAAGCTTTAGGCATCTAATGAGGTACTCATGGATTGATTAATTAATCACCATTCTGGACTTTTTGGGCTAAGCTCCATTTAAAGTAATTAAGCCTTTTTGTGGATCTGGCTTTCACATAGGTGAGGATAAAACCTGCAAACTTTTCCAGCATTGCCTGTGTAATAGGCTTAGGATTGCTGTTTTAGTGCTAAAGATAAAGCTTGCTTTCATTTCTTTTCACACTCACACAGGAAGGAGTGACAGAGCAATCATTCATTTAGAGGTTCACAGTCCCAATAGCTGAGAACTAGTGTTCTGCTGTTTTATAAGCTCAGTTTTGAAGATTTCCCTAGATTGATGTCCTACAAGGTAATCATATTAGAGGGATTCTTTTCTGCGACACTGAGCCCTGGAATTGGATTGAAGTCAGAATTATTAAACATACTAGAGACTTACGCATGTATTTTGCTGAATAAGGATGCATTTGGGCAAATATTTGAGAGCTATTTTGAAAGCAGCTCTGTGGACTTGTTATCACTGACAGATACAGCAAAACTGAGTGAGTAGCAATAATTGGCAAGCTTCTCTCAGCACTATACCAAAATACTTGCAGATTTGTCAGTACTGCTGGGATATTTATTTGCCACTATCTTATTTAAGTACATACAAATTTATTACTGAGTCTGTGAAACGTCTCACGATATCCCCTGTTTCAAAAAAGATTTATTAGGTCAATTTTTCTGGGATTAGATCAAATGAGTTACACTGTTTTTGAGAAACTACATAGCCCACGCTCATAATTATAGTTTCACCTACTGATTGAATGGTAGAGGAAATGTAGGTTTTGCCCTCAGATACAGTGCCAAGCATGAGGTTTTTTATCCCAACACAGTCAGTGTCAACCGGTAGCTTGTCATAAGAATTATGCAAATTATTTGCCTTATTTAAATATACAGTGTTGTCCACTTTGGAGTTAAATGAAATCATCAGTCCTCATGCTTGCCTTGGAACATATCCCAGAATAGGAAGGCTAGCACTTATCTACTAATCTACTCAGAACAAGCTTAGAAGGCTTTGACACTGCTCAAATGTCAGCTTAAATATCTCCATTTGCTTATTAAATCTAGTTAGCGGGGTCAATTTAGTATGTTCAAAATAAAGTGATTTAAATTTCCTGCTCAGAAGAAAATCCCAGGAGACTGGAATGTATATTTCTATCTGTTTTCTGACATGTATAGATTGCTTTCTTCTCTGAACTTGTGATGTTTTTCAACCAACTCTTAATTACTAATTAATCTCTAACAGTCAGATGCTCCCCTGCCGTATAGAATGAAGGATAGTGGCAGAGTAAAACAGGCTGGAAATGTAACACCTTGCTTTCTGTCTTAACTCGCTGCAGGTTAATGATTCTGCAGGTTAATGGCAGGTGCAGGTTATGTCTCTCTGACGTCTGGGGTTTCCGTGGCATTCATAGTAACACCTGCAGCTATTCCAATTACCTGAAATATTAGCAGATACCTGAAAAGAGGTTAATGTTAAACTTGATGATTCCAGTAACCTCTCCCTTCAGTTTCCAACCCTTGTCTTCAGTTACAGAAGGCTGTAAAGAAGAAAGCTGTGCACCATACATGCCCTACAGAGGAGGCTTCTGTGGCAGCACAGCTTGCTGATAGCTGCTTGCATGGGAACAGGAGGAAGGGCAGAAGGCAGAGATTCACAGGGCTGAAATCAGACTGATTAGTCCTGTGCCTTTCCAAAATTAGGCAATTTCTCTCACTGCCTCGGAAGTGAATAAATCTTTGGATTGCAGCAGACCTGCTCTCCTCTTAAACTGTAATGGGTTTGTTTTATTACACGGATTTTTATTTTTTTTACTAGAGCTAGAAGATACGGAACATTTTCTAGATTAGTTCTTCCAACGTAGAGCTGGCAGGCTTACAGGTAGTGCAAGGAGCAACAGAGTGGCTAAAGGAGGAACTTTTAGGTGTTTCTTAAGTCTAAGGAAGTGTGCAAAGGAAGGCAATCTAGTGGAAAAATTAGCAAAAGTATTGTTTTTTATCTGTTTGGTTTGGGTTTTTTTGCAATTGATTTTGCATCACACTTATAAAAATGTAGAGTGCTCAAGTTTTCCATTTGTTATAGTTCCAGCCATTTCAATGAGATTTTTTGCATAATTTTAAACACCGTGTTAAACCTGAGCTCCATATCAATGTCTAGTAATACGAAAATGTGAGTAACTATTGCTTCAATAACTCAAACATAATTCAAACAGCACTCTCTTGGTTTTCAGCTAGAACCCCAGAATGGGAGGCAATCATGGTACAGGGTGTTTAAGGGACTGGCTCATCTGAAGCTGAGCCAAGTGACCAGCTGGTGGCCACCAGCAGCCACAAGCTCCTGCTCTTTGTATTGTTCACCTCCACCCCCAGCCAGGGCCTTTTCTTGCCTACTTCGCTGCTGGGTCCCTCTCAAAGTTAGCCACCTTCCAACAGCAGTCTCTGTTTTGTCCCAGCAAATCAACAGAAACATGCTGCATCTGCCCCCTTCTGGATTCATGCCATGTTCCTCAAATCATAGAATCATAGAATGGTTCAGGCTGGAAGGGACCTTAAAGATCATCTTGTTCCAACTCCCCTGCCATGGGTGGTAGGAGAACAATGGCGCAGTACATATTGCAGAGGTGAGTGGAGGAAGCACAAGAAAAAAAGTGCCTGCCTGGACCCGTGGAGGCAACCTTGCTCTCTTCTTCACAATGTATCTTTGTGGACTGAACACACACACTGACAGTTTTACACTGAAAGTCATTACCATCACATCCCTTTTCACAGCCAACCATGTGGTCCTAAGCACTGACACCACACGCACCCAGATGTCAGCATCTCTGTGTTGGGGGGCAGCACCAAGCACTTGATCAGCAGCTTTGGATCTAAATACCTAACAAAACACTCCCTTAAAGTTGTCATCCTTAAATTCTTTGTCCTAGGTTATTTCAATGAAGGTTGAGATCCTGTGAAAAACAAGACCATATGGTAGCGTAACCAGGAACTAGATCCTAATGCAAACACATTAGGAAAATGAGTTTAAGATAGGCAAATTGATTCTGATGTTTCTTAAGTGTTGATTTTTATCTCCGTTTTTATGTTTAGTGTTCTATGTTCACGTTCCATTTGATTTAGGTGAGACTTCGTTCTCGTGAGAATTAAAAATATGCTGGTTTGGCTGCTCTTGGCTGAGCAGCTGTCGCTGGATTTTAGATCGTTTATCTGAAGGGCATTAATTTACTACAAGGTAAATTGCAAAACATCAGTAAGCATCAATAAAATGATGAGATTTAAGCATAGTGCTCAGAAGACCCAATTAAGGAATCCATTAGGAGGGCAAAATAATATGCATAGCATTGCATAATGCAACATGCTTTGCGTATCTCTACTCTTTGATGCATATTAGAGATCAAGCACTAGCCATCTATTTCAGACTGAATTTATGTCAAAGAGTACCTTTGTGATGTGATCTGGAGTATATGCTAAATTACCCAAGATAACTATCAGTGACAGCAAAAACTTAAGCCTTTAAGATGCAATGAACAGGTTGCATTGTTCCATACAGGTATGCCTGTACTGAAATTGCGTATTCTGAAAATTAGATTTTAGAAGATATTTATAGGGGTATTCAAAGGATCTTTTTTTTCTCCCTGTTACCTACCCATATTTCTCAGATATCCTCCTCCTCTTGCTTCACATCTGTATTGTAGTCCTCTCTGTGTACCTCCACACGGTCCAAAGGTTATGAAATGCCCGTATTTACACTTGGAGGCAAATCTGTGTTTGAGGGAATAGGTGGCCACCCACATCAGGATGTTATCAGGCCTGTAGCATAACACTGCTAACAGATAAAAAAAAACAATTAAGCTTTAAGCAGCTCTTCTCCCCAAATGTCATTATCTTATTTGTATTTGATGTAAATTCAAGCATGAAGAAATAGTCTCGTCATCTTCTCCCCTAAGTCTAATTGCCCATAACAAAGGATGTTTGGGTTCTTATAATTTTATTGAAATACAAATGATCCCTCAGAAGAACTTGCACAAAGTTAAAGGATGTTCACCCCTGAAAATATACTTGCATGATATTTGCAGTAGAAGTATGTAGGCTTCCAGGAAATAAGCATTCTTGGGGTTTCTTTTTCCCTCTAAAAATATTAGAAATAGCAAAGCTAAGTGCCAAAAATATGTATCGTACAAAAGTGTAAAACTTCGCCCAGCTGTGGCCTTTGAATTGCCATCTGAAAACTAAACTGCTCTTCATTATCAGAAAGGGGAACTGCTGTAAAAAAAAAAAATCAATGTATCAATAAATCACATTTAAATACAGCAGAGCTCTTAGAAACAAAAAATATGGTTTATTACAATTATTCTTGATCCTATGCTATACTTTTTCCATTGTGGGCCATTTTGTGCTGGCTGCTACAAGCACCATTACGCTAGGGAGATTTCTAAAGCTGAGGATTAGATCTAGTCCAAAACTGAAATATAAAACTATTTAAATGCAAAAGCCAGCATTCTTATTGTTCCTTTAGCTCTCTTCTCTGCACGTAGGAAGTATTTATTGCTCAACACAGTTTAATATACTTCAATGTTTTTTTTAAATAGTTTATAAATGAAACTGATTTGAAGATACCTATCTGAAATGGATGGCTAGTGCCTGATCTCTAGTATGCATCAAAGGGTACACATATGCAAAGTATGTTGCATTATGCTATGCATATTATTTTGCCCTCCTAATGGATTCCTTAATTGGGTCTTCTGAGCACTATGCTTAAATCTCATCGTTTTATTGATCCTTAGTGACGTTTCGCAGTACTTTATAAATTGGGGTTGTGGTCACTACAAAAATCTGTGTTTGTGGGGCCGTTTGTAGCAGAAATCAGCGCCTGTGGCAAAGAAATCTTTCCTGGCACGAAGATGATGTTCTGGACCTGCACTCAGCTGCCGTTTTGGGCTCTTCCTCTCCTCCTTCACCTGAGAGGTGGGACCATCCCATTTTCTGGTCAGCCGGCACAACGGCGAGGGCAGTTTTCTACTGAGCTCCCAGGACAGACTTGACTGGGGTGTGAAACCAGAGAAATGAGCGCTGACATTTCATGCCATCGTAATTTTTGAGGCAAACCCCCAAATGTCTGGCTGCTGAAGCTTTTGGGGGATATTTGTGCACTGCTTTCAGCCTGGACAGACCAGCCCGGGCTCCATGCTTCCATGCTCTCGGGTGGCTCGGTGGCTCCTCTCCAGCAAAAGTACCCGCGCCCAGGGGAAATGAGGCAGCAAGCGGGAATTCATCGGGAGAGGAGGAACTGGAAGGCCTTGTTTGAAGGGGGTGTCTAAAATGCAACATTAATCTTTTCTATTGTTACAGGCACTTGCCACAGGCTCCTCTGGGGGCACGGACAACCGGCCACACCGGGCAGCTGGAGTCCAGCGACAGCTTACCTGCTCAGATACTCATCTGGCAGTCACACTACAGGTTGCCTTAAGGCCATTTTTGGCATGGTAATTGCATCAATCATGTCAAGAAATAATGATTGACTACAAAATTAGCTCATACTAAAACTCAAGTTTATTGTTATGTCCCTACTGTGAACTAAGTCAGCAAGTTTTTCAAGTAGGAGAGAAATAAACCAGCAAAGTCAATTAAGCTGATTCGTACATACAAGACCTGCATTTGCTCCAACATTTGCTCCTTACGTACATATTTGGTCTCTGAGCATATGTGCTAGTTAAGTATATGTTTACAACACAAGTCATGTTACACAGGTGACAAAAAGTTACTAGTGCAAACATTGGTTTAATTCAAAAATACTGGGCAGGACATAACTTTTGATTAATTTTATATGTGAAAGTATATTGAGAGGAAAGTCTTTTCAGTCATTTTCCTACGGCTTTGATTCTAGATTTCAGTGGGGTTAGTCCTTCCTCAGCAGCGTGGCTGGGGTCTCAACAGGGGTTTCAAATGATTGAAACATATTACCCATCCCCATGAGCAGGAACCGGTGTGTTTGTATATACGGGAGAAGCAGGCTGAAGGCTGACTTCAGCATCAGTGATCTCGCCGGCAACGTGTAAGTTTGAGGGCAAAAATTAAGCTTTTGTATCCTAGGATGTATTTAGATATCATACCCCAGAAATTTTGCTTAGTTGTAGGTGGTTTTCCTCTGAGGGTCATGGTGTAAAAGGGTAGACACAACATCCAGAAAAAGCACCAATTTGGGGCTTAAGTACCTGCATTTGATGCCACACTTGTGATGTGTCAGTACGTTACACTGTCACACAGGAAGGAAAAAAAATGACCAAAAAAAAAAAAAGAGTATGTCTGCCCCAGATGTTTTACGGCCTGTTTCAAAGCACCCTGGATTCAACAGCGAGAGTTCCTGCTGTGTTTGCAGCGGGGTTTGGCTGGGAAGGGTGCACTTTAAACTCCCAAACCGCAGCCGGCGGAGCAGCGAGCGCCGGGGCAGATGGAAATTGCCGGTCACCGCCGGGCTGATTCAGGGAACAGATGGGCTCTGCCGCCTTGTTTGGAGAGGGGAGCGAGAGGACGCGCGGCGAACGTGGCGTGGGAGGCCGCCTTTGCTCGAGGTGGATGGCGACAGCATGAAAGAAGATATTAAGGCCAGGACAAAAAAAAGAGAGAGGAAGGGAGCGGTCGGAGGGGAAGGCTGGGTGGAATGTGCGGAATTAGCACGGGGTGGAGCAAGAGACAGGGGAAGAAACAGAGGCGCTCTTGGGGTTATGCAACTTGGCAGGTCTTAAATCTGCTACTGACAGGGGAGGAATCCATAAAAAGCTCTGAGGAGGAGATGTGGCAAAGGGGGATTGACAAGAAAGGCGACACCAATGGGATGGAGCCCAGGTGGCCTGTGCACGGCGGAATGTTGACTTAAAAAAAAAAAAAAAAAGAGAGAAAAAATGAAAAAGAAAATGAGATAAAGATAAATAGTAAAAGAAGAGTTGCTGAATTATCTTGAAGAATTCTAGTTGCCTTTTATGTTGTATCCGTAGAGTTTCTTTTTCTTTAAATTCACGCAATGAAAAGGTTTTCTGAGCTGCACTGCCTAGCCAGGATGTCCTCTATCCTGGGTACCCTCATGTTCCACTTTAAGCAAAAAAAGAGGTACAGAAAATGTCTTACTTCTGCAAAATCCATATATTATAGGCCCTTCTGATTGTGTATGTGTGTGAGCAACACACAGCTAAACACTCCAAATAATGTGGAGGTAAGTAATTTTCTTGGGGCATGCTTGTCAATAAATATTCTGTGTACGTGCACATACACAACCACAATACACACAACCCGTAATCCGTGAGCTAAACTAAGGAGGTGCTGGGAGGCCAGCTGAAGACATCAGGGTACTGCTCCAGCAAACCCTCCATACAGCTAAAAAGTCATTTTGTCTAACGTTGATGCTTCTGTCATAGAAAGTGTTTAATGGAAACCTGGGATGATCATCAGGTGGCTATTTCATAGTAAGCAAAAGCAATGACACACACAAAAAAGCCTCATCAGCAGCTTCGGCCAAAGAGAATGAACCCTTGCCTGATACGAGTGGAAAATGGGAAGAGATCTAATTATGCTATGTGGAACAAATCCTAATATAATTCAAAACTCAATTATATAGACTTTGAACTGAAATTTGATGACTCACCGGTGTTTTGGTGACTACTACAAGCACTCTTAAGGAAGTTTCAAAGTCCTTTGCAAGTAAAAGGCTAATACTTTCTGAATCCACAGACTATACAACCTGCCTTCTCCTTTCTCTGAAAGAAGCTCAAGGAAGAAAATCACTAAGTGGATCACTTCATTCAAATGACATTGTGTAATCACCTACGGTAAGAATTTAGGGTGAGGCCTGAGAAACACTTCATCAAGATGAAAAATTATAAAGGGTGTGTGTCTTTCATCATGTATTGTATTTCTTCATTTTGTCTGGCTGATATAGTAACAGCCAAGATGATCTTCTCAGACATAGCCATAATGAGCAAGGCATTGGCCTGGATTCAAGAAAAGAGTGTTTTAGACCTGTAAGAACAGAACTGAGATCCAAATGGGTAGCAGATCTCTCACTGTTGAATGAAGACCTTCAAGGATTTAATTAGTGTGTGGAAAAAAATCAGGTGGTCTTTCGCAGTGGACAGAGGTAAATGTGGTGGTGCGGTATTCTCTCGTTTCCTGGGTTCTCACATCCAGCAGGAAAGCCACTATTCATGAGGAACCAACAGACAGTATCGTCAGAACCCAGGTACTAATATTGTCTTGGCTAGACCACAGCAATTATGATCCGTCTGTCATCACCCTGTCTGACTTTCCCATGGATCCAAGGAATGGAGGAGATTATAACATATTTACAAATAACGATTTAGTCAAGCAAAAAATGTAAGGAACTCCAGATTTTGGCCTGTCTGTTTGACGAGATGATTAAACAACAGTTGTTCTTGTCTCCTACAAAGGTTTATTGACCAATAACCCTGTCCCCTTAAATCATAGTGTACAAGTGAGTGTCTGGTATTCTATTCATGGGATGATAAAAAAACCCAAAAACGGGGTAGTCTGTCTGCTAAATCACTTCTATGCTTAGGAATATTTGCTGACAGATGTACTGCTTTCATAACCGAACTGTCTCCTGACCCAGCAGGGGTTATTTTGTCTCTTCCTTGCTGTGAGCGTGCTCATAATTTGATGGACTGATTCCGCACATTCCCACTGCCCAGGCATGAGGGAGCTGACTGCTGCTATGGTGTTGCCACGGTTTCTTTGCACAGATACCTAGTCTTTCAATCAGCCACGCAGCTTTATGGCAAGAGAGGAGCCTAATTAAATTATGTGGTCTCAAGAGATGGAAAATGGAGGTGTGGCCTCATATACTGTGTGACAAAAGTGCCAGGGGTCAAATACCTCATCCACCCTCTTCTTATGTCAAGTGACCTTTTCTTGAGGCCTGTCTCCGTGTGGCAAGTCTTGTGCAATAGGTATGAAACACAATTAGAGCTTAATAACTATTTAATATGTGCCCTCTGCATGGACTTTCCTATTTTGCAAGAAAAGCTGTCTTGAGGTTCAGCATAACCCAACGCAGAATAACTTTTGCAAAAAAAACACCAGCAAGAAACTCGATGCTATCGCTTGGTACACATCTTTCTAGCACTGCTTGTTTCAGGCTTTTCCTTCATGTAAACGTTTGGTGAAACTTTTCATAACTCACCAACCAGCAATATTTATTTCTGTCAGACACTTTTCATCAATCCTAACTAGAATGTATGCTGAGGTGGTGGATGACCAGTCTCAAACAGATGATTTATAATCTCACTAGACCGCTCATAAACTGAGAAGGACTTATGCAGGGATTCAGAAACAATAAACTCAAGAGCGACTGAATCAAGATTGTGATGTCCATTTTAGAAAGGATTTTGAGGTTTTACATTAACCAAGGATTTGGTATTCACCCAGATAAAAAAGGGGATCCAGAATGCTCACTGTTTTAAAGGACTCTTCCTTAGAAGACAAAGAGTGCACAAACCCCCGACAGCAGGGGTTTAAGTCTCAAAGCTTGGGCACCAGGAAAAAATACCCCGTATGAAAAGGGAAAGGTAGCCGACAAGGAGATAAACTGGGCATTATGCTAGCTGACACATCAGTTCCTAAATAGTGTTGTTGGTGTTTACAAGAATTATGGAGAGAAGGAAAGCTGAGGTGTGTGAAGACATGGATGCTGACCAGTGCCATCTTCCAACTATAAGGGATAAAAAGAAACCAAGGGACATCCAGGCATCTCCGCTCTGATCACAAGAACACACTGGGAACAAGGCAATGACAGTAAAAAGGTGACTCTCCAGTGCAGGTTTAAAAATTTACAAGGTTTAGAGAGAAACAAATGTGTGTGTCTCTAGCTGGGAGACTCTCTCTCTAGGTGATTCAGGGGGCTAAAGTACTCACTCACCTACTCACCACAATTACCTTCAGCGATCCTACCTCCGTGAGAAGCATGGCCTTACACAAGAGAGACACTGGTGTCATGAATGTAGAGCTCAGAAAGGGCTATTTCTGCATACTGGGTCAACAGCTTGAATGGCTCCGTGGGAATTTCTCCTTATCTGTAAAGCCCATGACTAGGTTATGTGCTGACTCTACTTATTTCCTTTTCTGTTTTGACCATTCATTTTGTAGACAAATACTCAAAAATTATGCAAAGGTAAAGGTTTGATTCTCCTTTCACATTCATGTGAACTCATATATATACACTCACACATATTTTCCTCATCATGACTGACAGCCCTGGAGCGTGGAATTATTTGTCTGGAGTACAGGTACGAACAGGCTGGTAGCAATGTGTGTTTCAGTACCCGCCTTTGCCATTCTGTCTCAGCACTAGAGAGGCTGCAAGATGAAAAAGTAGCCCAGATGTCTTACAGCATCCTGTAATTTTATTATGAGACTTACTATATTTTGTGGTCTTCTTTTAACCCCAAAGACTGAAATCCAGAGATTTCCTGTGAACCTCTGCTTTGATTTTTCCAAAGGAAAAGCTTTCAGGTCTTGACGTTGCAAAGAAAGATTTGAAAATTGTGATGCAAGTTTGCCACAGACACTCAGAAGGAAAACACCAAAAATGAAAAAAGGCACTTTATTATCTGAGGAGGCTGACTCATGTGCTTTGGGAAATGCAATTTTCAGTATTGTGTAGGGTCACTTCTGCCCTACTTCACCTATGCAATCACTCGTACCAAAAAAAACAATTATAAAGCACTGCTATTCTTATTTTGTAATATGCTTTGCTCCCTGGTCCTGACCAGCTATGCAGAGGATAGAGCAGTGGTCTTCTTTAACTTCTTGGGCAAGCCTATGCATGATCATAAAACACAGCCAGCCAACATGGTTCTTCTTTGGGGAGATCAGAAGGGGTCAGAGGCAGCTGGTCAGGTAGTGATTAATTTTAAGAAATGGATTGTGACTGTATAAATTCAAAATAGTTGAAAGCATACAGAAACTGAGCTCAGACTTTGTGTTCACATCTCTAGGTATTCTGGGGAGTATCATCTAGCCTTTGTCCTGCTGTGCACAGCTGACTTCCCTATTGCTATTCGCCCCTTCTTCGACAGAGACAGAGAGGCAAGAATTCTACAGAAACAATGAAGCAGTTTAGGTTGGATAAAATATCAAAAGGATGAGGTGTTTTTAAACAAACCAACCAACCCCAGGTGATAAAATCCTGCATGACTGGAATGGAGAGTAGAATTGTTCAATGACAAGGAAAAGGAAACAACACAACAAATCTAACAAAATTGGCCAACAGTTTCCTCAGTGTGTTAGTAAGACTGCTTTCAACACAGCCGTTCTCTCTCCCCCTGTCAAAATGAATTTCAGAGTTGAAAGTCTCGTGTTTTGTGGTTATAAAAAATGTGACGTGATCCCTACATGGATTAAGTCAATGTAGCTCCATCTATTCATTCCCTTGAACCAAAACCAGTTTGTTGCAGTTGAGGATCTGGCTTTTTCCTCCTCCACAACTGAGCACAGACACAGCTTCCTCTCACCACTTTATATAGAAGCATCTCACTTACAAAATGTATGAGTTTCTTTTAACTGTGTTAAAGTTCATTTTGTTGAAGCATGCGGTTCTCTTGCCTGAACGCAATATATGCAGCTATAATTTTTTGTGTGACTAATTTGCCCTCATAGTTGTGGGCGGTTAAATATGGCTTTGCCATACTTGGTTGGCAGAGAGGTAAGCACCTTTAAATATATTGTAATTGGGCCTTGGGTGGTTTTTTTTGTCTAGCCTTGTTAAAAGCTTAGTTAACACCTTTCTTGGAGCTGACTTCATGAACACGCAAATGAAAAACTTCTCTGAGTTGTTTTGTAAAGCACAGCTAATTAATACTGTGAAGTACAACTGCCTTAAGTAGGAGAATCAGAGCTCATAAATAAAGATAAGAAAATTATAAGACGTGTGACTGATATGTATCTAATTACCTGTTTGGGAGCCAGCCTGATCTGGAAGAACCAGAAGAGATTTGGAAGGCAGGAAATCCTGTGTCGTAATCCTCATTCCACCAATGACTCCTGTTGCCGGAGGCAATTTGCCGTGCCCCTCCTCCTTCCTCAAACGCTAGTCACTCAATGAGAGTCACATCCAGATTTATTACCAGAACAGACAAAGAACCTGAAACACTTAAAGTGTGATTTAAGTACTTAGGAATATTACATGGCAGAGATATTGTCCAAAATGAAAATTTTCTTGCACCATTCTCTGTATCTTGTTCAGAAGTGAGGAAACGGAAACTCATCACTTCTCACCAGTTGCTCCTTGAAAGTTAAACAAATCTGATTTTGGTTACTTTAACGTAATGGATTACAAAGCAGATTGCTAAAAGGGAATTATCACAGTAAGGTGCATGAAACTGAAGACGGTGCTGCCAAAGGGCTGGTGATAGCCCAGAATCTCAAGGTTTTCTGTCTCCTTCAGACAGGAACAAGAAATCAGTGTCAATCCTCAAAAGGAAAAAGGAAAAAAAAAAAAGTCTGTTATTATAACTCCATGTTAATCCAGAATTTTACTCAAAAGCAATGTTTATAAAAAGATAGCAACTCCTGTTTTGTAACATCTCACTCCTACAATAGACAGAGGAAAAAATATCTAAAGATGGGGAAATCCAAGAGGAAGTAAACTGGGGGCTGAGTCAACATTGTAACCATGCAGTCAGAGGGTAGAGGTAAAATCCTGAAATGCTTCAGGGAGCTTTGCTGATCCAGATGCAAATGCATTTAGACAGACGGGAGAGATTCCAGCCATCTCCACGGTGTTCCTCAATATTCAGACACCCCTCCCCTCCCCCCACTGTGTGTGAGGTGTCTTACAAACACAGCTGGAACATCTGTGTTTTCCCATGTTACACGATGACTGCCAATTTGTAATACAAGCTTGTGTATATTGTCTCATATTGTCTCATCGCTGTATCTTTGAAGTTATTTACCCACCTTGAGCCTGAACAAATCACCTTTTTAACCCGTTAGGGGTTAGCACGGGGCTGGTGAGAGGAGCTCCTTCCAGGCTACAGCCACCGATACACAGGCTTTTAGGACACAGGAGGAGGAGCAAACCCTTTTCAGGTTCCTTCTAGGACAGTCTGTAAATCCTTTCTCTTTTCAGTATATTTAATTCAAGGAAGATTCTTACCTCCGCTAAATTAATATAATTAATTTAGGCCAAGTCACCTCGCATACATGCTAGATAGACCATGGCACCGTGGCTTCTCTGGCCTCTCTATACCTCTGTAACGTCCATTCACAAAGAAGTCTTGTATTTCCTGTTAGGGTGGATAACTGCACCCTTACAAGGTGGAGAAACCGAAATAGGTTGACCTCTTTCATACTTTTCTGTTCTGAGTCATCACTGAGCAAACAAACACTATTGTGAAGAAAAGAAACTTAAGAAAATATCTGAGCAGGACCGTGGAGCTGCATGTTGGTCCACTAGCGCTAAAAACATCTGGAAATGTAGAGGATAAGTGGGCATGCTTTTAACCTTCATCTGGGAGTAAAACTCAGAGAGGTGCCGGTAAAAAGCCAGGCTAATGAAAGGTATTTTGCCTTTTTTTGTTACAAAATTTATTTCGCCTGGGTACTTGGAAGATAATGGCTCTAACAATACTACAACCACAGCAAAATGGAAACCAGCCAGGTCATAGTTTTGTTTCTGGCAAGGAGCTGAAGCACTTAATACCTTTGCTAGTGTTTCATGAAACCAGGCAGATGAATTATGAAAGAGTATTACAGAATGTGAAAATGTAAAAGGGAATTGAAGCATATAAGAAAGCTATTTTCATCAGAAGGCAGATAAAGAGGGTGAAACGCTGGAGAAGGTTGACTGGTCTGGGGCTGACTGTTTTGAAGAGTTGACCTGGATGAGGCGAGGCTATTTGAATCTGGAACATAAGATTCAGAATTGGAAAGCTGGAAGACTTGGGTTAAATGTTAACAAAACAACTAGAATTTGTGAAACAGAGGAAGTTACCTAGCCCAGCTGGAACGTACAAGAGGAAGGACAATCGCCTCGCACAGATGCCAACACAGAGATTTCAGAGCTCTCTGACAGAAAAGCCCAGAAGCAGAAAGACAAGCACAGATCAAATTTCAAATCCTTTGGAAGAAAACAATAATAATAATAATAATGAGGAGGATCTATACACATTGCAACAACCAACATGAGCCAACACAATGTCTGGCATGGGGATGTTGGTGTAAGATCTGCAGAGGATTACATCACTGCGCAAGAGCTTGCCAGCAGTAGCAGGTTGTGCACA
This sequence comes from Numenius arquata, assembly GCF_964106895.1. Lineage (NCBI taxonomy): Eukaryota > Metazoa > Chordata > Aves > Charadriiformes > Scolopacidae > Numenius > Numenius arquata. The sequence continues at coordinate 82,914,359 of NC_133576.1, forward strand.
GCAGGCTGGGAGGGATGACAGCAGCCCCGCCAGCTCAGAGGAATGCTTTGTACAAGCATTGAAGGGTACAGCGTGCCAGGGGAAGGAGCGAGCGAGTGAGGGAAGCGACGAAGGAAAGAAGGAAGCATTGTTCGGAGAACAAATGGGATATATTGCGCTCAGGTGTGCCAGCCAGCGTGATGCCACAGGCCACTGGTGCTCAGGAAAATCTAGAGCAGTAAAAGGCTGGCAAGGGAAAAAACCAAACCCTGTTCTCATTCTGGCTCGCTGATCGTCGGTAAAAGGGGTGCATGGCCTTAAGGAGAGTGACCTGGCAGAGACTGAGGCAGGACTATGGGGTGGTCGTAGGGAATCTGAAGACCCTCTCTGTGCAACAAGGACTGCAAACGCTGCAAGGCTTTCAGCAGAAGACTACCAGCATGTCTTTTGCATTTTGCTGTTCGCTCTATCTCTAGGTGAATTGGGAACCAAGCTAGTTGAAGGGAAATGTTCAGAGTCACCTTGGTATGACTCTGGTCACAGATTCCTGGAGAGACGTATTTAACGCTACTCGCTGCAGGTGGCTTTGCAAGCATCTGCAAATCTTAGGAGGTGAGGGGCAAGAGTGCTGGCATTCAGGGACTGAATCCAAAAATGGTAAAACAACAGGATTACCTCCAGCAAGAGGGGAATGCAGAAGAAACCTGCCATGAGAAAGGTGCCTTTGACAAGGTTTGTGAGGCTACAGAAACAGCGGCAGGCCAAAGCCCCCAGTGTGAGACTAATCAGCCAGGGCAGGATTGCTGTGGTCTTTACAGGACCACTGGTATTGCTCACCAAAGATGTGGCTTGTCCTGTATTTTCATAGCAGCTGGCCACTCTTGGGGACCATCAGTAAGCAGCCTTGGCACTTAAATGGATAAACCGTACACAAAAGCCATACCTCCAATACCACATGCAGCCGACCTTGTGCGTGTGCACTGCGTATCCAACCCATGCAGGTGCTGCAGTTAGATGGCCACACAGAACGGCTCTCCGTCCCACGGCACTCAGTTGACCAGGCTCCATCTTCATGCCTGCTGTGTAGACAATCCACATATGCTACAAGGCAGAGTAAAGGCCTTCACTATGCTGCCATGAGCCTCCAAAATCTTTATGAGACCCTCAAGTACAAAGTTCAGCTCACACTGTGTTCATGGTGGTGAAAAATAAGTTTTTCATACATTTATGGAACTTTCACTTTCCAGTGAAAGCCAAGGCTTGTCCCTCAGGAAGTGTAATATCGTGAGGGGCTGTGAAAACATAACAGATGCCACTCAGCCCACATCATGTCACCTTTCACTAGTTCTGTACTTTTCTTACCGGGCCTAAAGTATGTTGCTAGAAGAGTCAGCTTTTTATTTCAATGAAGGCTGCCTTTCTGGTAACCATTACATCACCTTGGAGGGTAGAGAAGATCCAGGGTCTCACGATAGCATTTGAGTATGCAGTATTTGCAGTATTTCAGTCAACCCTGCTTATCCCCATTTCCAGCTGTCTTTCAGTTTCATGAAAATCACTCACTCCCACATGTTGACTGACTTTCCTAAACTTTGCCTCACTCCGGAAAAGTAAGACTTCAAATACATGCTGTAAGGGTTTTCAGTTGAGACAGAAGAAAAATAATTCAAGGATATGCCAGTATTATTCCCAGAAGGAGAGAAGGGGAAGCTTTAAGAGGCTATCCACAATAACCTGATACCAAGCTGAGGCATTTTATGGCTGAGCCTCAGCTCATCCTACTGGAGTGCAGGCAGAGCTCTGTGTGCCTGTCCAAGCTCTGCCACCACCCTGCATTTGCAGAACAGGTAGGAGGACTTTCGACACCCACTTCCCAGATATTACTCCTTAGCAAACCCTCTCATGTCAGAAGCCAGTGCTTTGGGAACATCTTGCAGTCCTTACGTAGGGTACCTGTTATTCGGCGACAAGCCATTAGATAACTGTGTGTTACCACCAGGAACAGAACGTTTCTGTTAACATTTTTTCTTAATGGAGAAAAAAGTAGTGGCAATGTTTAGAGAAGTGATACCCATGCGAGGCTGAAAATCCCCTTCTTTCCTAGTGCCAGAGATTCCTTCAGCTATCGGATCCTTTACTGGAGGGGAAGCCAAATGATGATTCAGCCTGCTCTGTGTACTGATATTGTTCAGGGTGGGAGCGCAAGCCCCTGCTGGCACCACCGTCGAGTTCATGTGCACGAAAACCTGTGGGGAGAGTTTTTAAAGACTCACAGTTATTGCACGAAAAACAAAACATCTTTTTTTATTATTTTATTTTTTTTTTTATTTCCTGACCATATCTGGATGTGGATGCAGTCAGCCCCGGGTTCTGTCCTGGTGTTACCTGACACAAAACCATCCGTCCCACGAAGCCCTGTCTAAACTCAAGCTATCGTGAGTATGATAGCAAACATTTTAAAACATGGTTACTTTCAATTCTGTGACATGCCCTTGGACTCTGTTGGATAAAGCGCTGACAGAGTCAAGGAGCTGACACCAGGCTGGAGGTGGGCCTTCTGGCTTTTTTTTTTTTTTCCCTCTCTTTTTACTATTTTAGGCACCTAATAGTATCTGAGCTGCAAACCAAAGCAGATGTGATTATCTCAGCTGTCACTGGGACGGAAGTGGTATTGTAAATAGATAGGATCCAGACCACATAGCACTTTAAAGATCCAATTGCAACACGCCGACATACAAACAGTGACAAATAGGAAACCACTGCAGCCTTTCAAGCATCAATGCAAAGCTTTCACAGGGACTATCACCATTGTCAGCTATTTCATTCATACCTCTGAGTACCATCTTACGTAGAGTGTGCTGCAAAAGCTCCTTCCCAAAGCTACACGTTCAGCTTTAATGAGAAAAGGAAATGGTAGGCAGAAATAAAGTAATTGAACTGCCACAGTTACGGCAACCCTAACAGCGGCTGGATCAATAAGAAGTGAAAAGTATATTATGGGTGATGGAGATTTTCAAAAGGAAGAACATTATTGAGAAGGGCAAGGTTAGAAATTCATCATTAAAACTAGATTTAAGGCATAAGCAAAGACCCAGTCAGCCTGAAAGAAATTACCTTCACACAATCAAGCACATACTTAACTGGACTTCTTATACAACTTAGCTTAAACAGTTTTCCAGTACAAGTAGTAATTGTTCTTATCACAGCAGACATTCTCTGAAATTTTGTGTCAGTATCCATTGTAGGTAAACCAACCTGTCAATGGAAAAGTTCCTTTTACAAAATCATAGGGCTTCTGATATCTAGAACAATGAAATAAAACATACAGTTTTGCCTATTGTTGTGTATTTATAAGTGACTGATACCCACAGCACATCATTTGTTGGTAAAATACTTCCTGAATGGTTAATTAATTTTATACTTGCAGATAAAACTATCATTAAGTCAAGTCTGATTCTGCTAGAAATTCTAATACCCTAACTTTATATCTTTTTAGGATTATTACCACATTTTCCAACAAATATTTATATTTCAAGGGAACTTTTCAGGGAGCAAGATGCTTCTTGGTGTGAGTAGAACTGGCAACACTTTTCAGGTAGAGTTTAATAGTAAACAAATCACTGAATTTGCTTGATTTCTCTGAATGTTATATGATGCTTGATTTATTTATGTAACAACTTACAGGAATTTATTTTTACATGCTATGTTCAAAACTGTAAGTTTAAATTCTGCTAAGTCTTTGACATATTTATTAGAACCAGAACTAGTTATGAATAGGGATAAGTCATTCTTTGATGCTTCCATTGAAAACTTATCTGCAATAAACTGTATTATATAAACCCCCAAGTTTCATTTTCCCAGTCAAATAATTGAAGTACATGTAATATGCTTCAGAGCCTAACGTTACTAAACTGTGCAAAATCTATTAACAATCCACAGAATTCTATTAATGCAAATACTGCCATAAGTAATTTCCCTTCCTTTTTTTTTTTTATTTTCTTATTTTTAAAAATAAATTAAATATAGATACCCGATCTAATGAAGCCTTAACAAAGACTACATGGCAAGGGTGTTTTGTTCATCTGTATTTCTGAGGATAAAATAGAAGAAGGTTTATTCCATGCTGCATCTCCAAATGAAAAGTACAATTGAATACATTTTGAAGTGCCAAAGGAAATTACTACTCAGGAAAAGTTGAGACCACAATCTTATGTTTGTCCTGTAAGGGGGGCACAGGTTACATGCACTGTGCTGACCCCACTGACACGGCTTTACTGACTAGAGAAGCTATCCCGTGCTAAAAGGATAGCTCAACCTCCCTGACCAACTAAACCTTATATCTTTTTGCAATAGATGAAGAAATTGCAAGAAGAAAACTTAGACTCTTCTGCACTGGGGAGGCACAAGTGTGGAAAACTCATCGATGGAAAGGCACCCCAATTTTAAAAAGTTTTACAATGAATTTTGATTGCATGGTGCAAGCATGACCCATCTGTATCCTTGCCAAAGTTCCAGTTTTATACTTTCATTCTCCCTTGGGCTGCAGCTTGAGAGAGAATCTCACACAAGACAGTTGTAGGGAGGAAAGTTAGGTATCTCAAAGATGGATATCCGTATCTATACCAGTTGCATTATACTGCCTTTAGTGCTGATAGCTGAAAAGAGACACCTCCAAAGAGCAATTCATCTCACTCTAAGGTAAATGGCTGAAGTAGATCTAATGAACTGCCCTCTGGAGATACTTGTTGCTGTCCTTCATCCACATAGCCGGCTTTAGGCAATGGTTTAGGTGGTCAGATGTACCTCAGCTTCAATGTCTATGCTGTTTTGAGAACAGAAATGAACCCTTTAAGCCATTTAGGCCTTCATCAAGTGGGAGTCACATGCAAAGCTTTTGGTGGCATCCCAAGGTTCCCCAAGACTGCAGCAGTACCTCTCCAGGACTCAGCGTAAACCCAAATAACATGACAACCCCTCTAGTGAACACCTCCCGGCTATTGCCGTAGCCAAAATGGTCTCTGACTGTGCTGCTGTCTCACAGTATTCTGATGAGGCATGATGGTGCCGTTCTGCCAACTCTTTGCCACCCAAAAAATAGTCTTATGATAATAAAAATCATAGGTATAAAAAGCTTTGTTACACATTTGTGTGAAGACAGCTCACATAGGCTGTGGAAGCCAGTACCTGAAGTTCAGATTTTGCAATATCCAGCCATTACAGCAGGCTTTTCCTTAGCATTTTTTACCAATATACCACGTCTGGCACAGCCCGTGGGGTGCTGCAGATCTCATCAACTTTTCCACACTAGAGCTTACAACCCTGCTGCCACACCTGAAGCTGATAGGAGTACAGCTTAAGAGAAGCTTGGTCCATCGAAGGGGTACAGAGGGTGGAGATCTGGCTAGAAGCAACATGCTGTAACGGCAGCTGGTGGCCAAGAAGAGCTGGTGGGCATGACATTGTTGCAGGACAGCCCCATATCCGTGCTCACACCCGTGTTCAAGGAGCTGACCGTTAGTTTTCATTAGCTCCTCTGGCTACTGGAACAAAATACACTTTTGAGCGGAAAGGCATAGCCTCTGCTTCTTAGGACACCTGCTTATGCTGCTCTTTAAATCAGAGTTACAGAATCACAGAATGATATGTGGTTGGAAGGGACCTCTGGAGATCATCTAGTCCAACCCCCCTGCCAAAGCAGGTCCACCTACAGGAACTTGTCCAGGTGGGTTTTGAATGTCTCCAGAGATACAGACTCCACCACCTCCCTGGGCAGCCTGTTCCAGTGCTCTGCCACCCTCAAAGCGAAGAAGCTCCTCCTCATGTTTAGATGAAACTTCTTATGTTCCAGTTTGTGCCCATTACCTCTTGTCCTGTCACTGGGCACCACTGAAAAAAGACTGGCCCCTTCCTCTTGACACCCACCCTTTTAGTATTTATAGGCGTTGCTAAATAGTTATTCAGTCTTTTCAGTCTAAATTAATACAGACTTGTGGACAAGGGAATAGTTAATTTTTGTAGGAGAAGGTGACATAGGACAGTAGTTTTTCACAGGCCTGATCTCAAACAAAATTATAATTTTTTTTCTGTTTGATGAACTTGTTCTTTTTTAAGCTCATAGTTATTGGACCTATAACCATTTACCTTGGTTCACTGCAGCTTTATAAAACCCAGCATGATGTACTTTAAAAAATGTACTAAATTCAGATTTCCAAGTTCATTTTAGCAGCAAGCAAAATGTCTGGCTTGCAAAACATGCCTTTCAGTAGGCTGAATGTGTTTCCGTGCGAGGAGTTTCCAGGAAACTCTTAGGTTACAATTACAAGAAGTTAAAACTGCACTAGCAGAATTGTTAACTGGAAGTCAGAATTTCCTTTACACCATTCCTCCTATGCTTAGTCCTAACTGGACATTACTAAGTGAGCTGGCTTAAATACTTTGTTTCTTTTCCTTTTCTGTTACATTGTTTTGGTATTTGCATGACTTTTTTTTTTTTTTTAATATTTTTTTTTATCCTAACTTCTACTTATTTGTTCTTTGGTCTGGTTCTTTTACCTTATATTGGATTATCTACTTAAACCAGCACTTTCGAACAACCCTTCCAGGTTACGGGATCACTCTTTTAAATTTATTAGGGATATGCTCAATTTTAAAACACGTTAAAGACATTTTTCTTTTAATTCCTTTCCAGGTTTCCTAATTACATGGTCAGTAATTTAAAGAAGAATGTAAGCAGGAAAGTCTGTGATAAGAACAATAACAAGCGTTTGCTCTAAAGAACAAAACTGAAGGAGAAGACCATGAACTATAGGAAGAGAAAGAAAGTAATGGGTGGATTCAATTGGAGGAAAGACACAGGGATTTTTCCTTAAAAAATAACTTAGACAATGATAAACTATGAGTGAAGATAACTAGAGCATAATAAAAAACTTGAAGAAAGAAATGGAAACATGATTTGATGAGGCTCAGCAAACAACAAATCTAGGGATGATGCTGCAAGACAGATGGTATCCCAAACAGATCCTTGCTCCGCAAACTCAGATGACCCCTTTTCTTAGAACTCAGATGCAAGGAGATGACCCTGAGAAAGTGAGAAAGTGAGGAAGGCCAGGGCTGGAATGCTGGCTGAGCCAGCCACAGGGACAGAGGACAGTTTGTTTGATCCTATCTGCCTGTTATTTGAACAGAGATCTGAAAGATGATAAGGACTGAGGACCTATTTTTCCCAATGTATTATGGATTTCTTTGTACAATAAACGCAAAGCTTGTTGAAAGCAGCAGCATTTATATTTAGTCTGATTTTACTCTTATCATAGGATTGAACAACCATGCTGAGGAATGGAAACAAAATTTGCATCAGAAGAAACGATGCACAAGGCTTTACGTTTGCTTACTTGTTATATATATAAAATACAAAAACGCTTATGTGGTTGTTTGTATAGCAAATGTGAGGTTTACAGACGATTTGTCACGGCTGCAGCCAATGGAATGTGCCAGTAGATCTGTAGCCCCGTGTCTCCTTACAGCTGCTTTTATATTTGGAGTATAAGCCATGTTAGCTTCCGAAGGATTTATCAGTTTAGAGGACAGCTGTGGAGTGTTTAGGAGAGAACCTAAGGACGACGTGGCTCCAAAATAAATCTGTGTTTGGCTACTCCATCATCTGACACGTGAGACTTTTCTACAGAGACAAGACTTCCAATGGAGGAGCCAGAACCTCCCAGGAACCTTCTGCAATTTTTTCCCCACTCTGCACCACAAGCTTTGAAGGCTTCTTTCTGTGAATTTTTCCTGTCTAACAGAAAAAAGAATATGTGGATGGATGGATAGATGAATGGATGGAATATGTTTTATTAAAAAACATTCAAAACATTCCAGGAGACAGACTCTTTTCTACGAGAAAAAACTATGTTAGTCACACTGTTTAATAAGCTTCTGGAAGGCTCTTAGATGTTACGGTTGCTACAGGTAGTACTGCACAGAAGAAGGTTGCTGTAGCTTGCAAATAGACAATAACTTGATCATTTTATTGACAACTTATTTTGCTCACAAGTGCAATTAAAATTAAATGTAAGGACGGTTTGGTAGTTTTTGGAAGACAGAAGAGTAAAATCTAAGTGATGTAAATCCTCTGTAGCAAGCAAGACCAGTTCTGAATGTAACTTTCTTTTCTTTGTGTGTATGGTTTGTTTTTTTTTTTTAAGCAACATAAATACATACTAAATGGCACATCAGGAAAACCTAGGACATCAAGTCTAAAATGACCTTTTTCCCCTTGTCCTTGCAAAGGAAAGCTGACAAATGCTCACGAGCTTCCATTCATCATGTTTCATAGGAAAATAGGAGACAGTAGGCATCTTGGGCTGGTCTATATTGATTCATGCACAGGGATCCTCCTCCAAGACCTTTGTGCTTAATAGCTAAGCACATTCCAATTGCCCTTCTAAGAAATCAGAGTTTCATCCTAAGTCACACTGATAATCAGTGACATTTGAAAGGTTCCAAATACCTATTTGAATTATTATTTTGTTTAGGAGCTACTGCTTTTAGGTAGTATTGCACCAGGTTATAAATTCCAAAGTCTGTCGTATAGTCCAGGATTGCTTATGAAGTATTTATCTTCATTTCTTGGAAAGATGTCTGACTTTTGCCCTTTCGTTTTGTACTAGCTGTGATAATTTCAGCGTTCTGTTTTACGATTTTCTTATTTACACCACATCCACAAATTCACTCTTGCAGCTGTTCCTCACGTGATTATTTCTAGTAGTTTCATTGTGGTTAGCCACGTGAATGAGGCTTATTGTTGTGGTATACCATCATCATTGTATGCATATACCATGCATACAAATATGCAAAAATTATAGAGGGACAGGAAACTTTCAAACCCTTTAAATAATTTCTTTTGGGTTTGGATATATATTCCTTTTTGGTTTTCCTTTTTTGTTTTGTTTTGTTTTGTTTTAAGATTGCCCTGCAGCTATTTAAAAATAGCTTTAAAAGTTTAAAAACTGCTTCCACTGATTTACTTTTAAGTCAACCACAGGACAGGAATCAGTTTCAAAATCTGCCAAACCTTTAGCCAGTAGAAATTAGCCATTATGCAGTTATTTTTATTAGCTGCATATTGTATAAAAATATAAATATCTATACAAGAAAATATTGTACAGGTTATTTTATTTTATGACAGTATATGAAATTGACTTGTAACAGTATAACTGCTATGATTATTATAAATTACAGTCAGATGAACTGGCAAGGAAGAAAGCATAGGAACTGAAGTCTAGTATTTTGGAGTATATATTTATACTGGAGAAACAAGCTCCTAAATACACTACTGTAATTAAGATACTGGACAAGCTTGCACTATACAAAAAAAGTCTGGTTTCCTTTTCTTGTGAACAACATATGGTCAAAACTGTTCCCTGGTGACAGCAAAGATCTCTGCTGCATCAGTTACTCTGCCATGGAGATAAGAACTATGAGGTTTTGGACTCACATACAGTGTAAACAATCACTGCTTGATGGCTTTGCTGAATACAGCTCCCATCCTATTAGTTATTTCTCAGCTCACATCTTGGGACTGTATCTAAATCAACCTCAAAACAAGGAACATTTATCCAAATTCTTCGTGTCTGAAGATGTTGCCTACTCAGAATGAAAGACATGAGCGATGCCAAATTTGGGGAATGAGCAGCCGAGTCAATAATGGAGGATTTGTGGTTATGAAGACTACTTTCAACTACAGTGTCTGCAGATCTTTTCAGTACTTTTATGCCACCTTCTCCATGCTACTCGTAGTTTAAAGTGGGTGGGGAGTCACAAATATTAGCACTGCAATAACTATATTGCTGGTTTGTGTAGTAAAGGATGTAGTCTCATAATAACAAGTATTGTACCTGAAAACTGAAGAACTAAAGCACTAGAATCATTCTGCAGTTTTAATGGAAACATCTTTGACAGCATCAAGAAAGACCGATTACACATAAGAAATCCAGGAATCAGCATATGGTCTGGCTTAGCTGGAAATCTCCACCACTACTGAGCAGAAAAATCCTCTTCTAAAAGCTACAACAACCCTTACACTGATAATAAAAGAAAGACGTGTCCCGTGGTATGCACTTAAGCCCCTGCTGGTGGTCATGACATGAGATAAGGCCTCTCTTGAAAGTGCACAGCAACCCTAGACAGCAGTTCAATGGAAGCTGTGAAAATAAAAATTTTAAGTTGTAGAAGTTAAACTGTAAATATTTTAAAAACCTGAGTTAATTGGTACAAAACTTTATGCATCCATTTTTACTTTTGTTAAACATAGCCTTCATTACCTCAGTTTAACAAAAACTATCCAACCTGAGGTTAGACAAACCTAAATAATCTAAAACAAATTCAGAGTAGCTACTCAGAAATTCTGCCTCACTTTCCTATCAGGTTTAAAATCACACATTTTTTGTACTTGAAAATGTTTGAAATTGAACTTGAAATTGAAAACTAAACAAAATCATGCAGAATTTTGTTCACATTACATGACTAACTCCCCCAAAGATGTTACTAATACTCAACAGTTAAGCTCTTAGAACTAACACTGAAGAAGGAATATTATGCCTGAAGCCTGAATTAAACTGATTAATTGACTGATAAACTGAAAGAAGTGTCATAATCGACTCGTGAGTCAGTGGAAAAGACAGGAATTGAATTATTCTGTATCTGAACTTGCACAGGAATTCATTTATGTAGAAATACAGTTACCCTAGTTGGAGTCCAGCCAGGGCATGAGAGGTAACACCACCACTGCTAAAAAAAAAAAAAAAAAAAAAAAAAAAAAAAGAAAGAGACTACATTTGTGCCATACCTCAATGCAGAGAAAGATTTAGTTGCTTATATCTTATATTAATCCTACAATACCTCTGCTGAACATGAGAAATATAATTGGAAAAATGAGCTTTTAGAATTGCACCTGAAAGAAAGGTGCAAGGTAGAAAGGTTACAGTGCGTGTACTTGGTTCTTCCTCAAGTTTCTACTGGCAGGGTTACAATAATCAAGCCTAAACCACAGGGTTACACTGAAACTGATTACCTCATTCTGCAGTAATGCATGTAGTTTTATGAACAGTAACATGCTGGAAGTTCCTGAGAAACTTCCACTTCATCTTTCTGCCCTTTACCACATGATATACCAAGACTTCCAAGTAAGGAATAAAACAGAATATTGTTTGCATTTCCATTTAGGAGCAACAGACACACATATAGAATCACAGAATGGTTCGGGTTGGAAGGGACCTTAAAGGTCATCAAGTTCCAACCCCCCTGCCATGGGCAGGGACACCTCCCACCAGACCAGGTTGCTCAAAGCCCCATCCAGCCTGGTCTTGAACACTCCCAGGGATGGGGCATCCACATCCCCATATGTGGTCTTTCTTACTAATATAATCAAAGGAAACAACATCAAAGTAATTTATGGTGTATTTACTCAGTGGAAATAAACATTTTCTCTTCCTTACTCTAATAGTACTCACAATTACATTTTAAGAGTACTTAATAGTACTCTTACTAAATAGCCGGTTTCAGATATTTGAATTTAAGATGAATAAAAGACTTTGCAGACCTGGGGACTCCATGTGATAAAAAATGATCTTAAGAATACATATTATGGATTTAATGGAGTATATCAGTGCTGTATAATAAAAGTAATTTGTAAATGTTTCTACATTTCTGTACATAAACTTTGGCACGCTGTTATATTCCACTGGAAAAAACAAACAAACAAACAAACTAAAAACTGCTATCAGAAATATCTCTGTACGCTTAATGCATAATATTTAGAAGGATAGATCAGCTGTATCTGGGAAAAAGTCAGTCGTAGCCAGATGCAGAAACCCCCCTCCCTTATTCCTTTCAGGCATTGGGAGAATTTTAAAAAGGACCCCAAATCAACCTGCTCCAGCACGTCATTGAATGGGGTAGTATGTTTGAAGATGCTAAGAAAGCCATCCATCAGTGGTATTGTTCTACTTTATACAGAACTAGTAGCTCATTTTAAATGAAAATACTGACAAAATGCTATCAAAATGTAGCTTTCTATGCTTCTGCTTTTAAAGCACAAAAAAAGCAATGCATCTTCTCTGGATTTTAAGATCCAGTTCTAAGTTGTTTATTATCTGTAAAACCTCCAGACTGTCTGCATATCTAATGTTTAGTGAGGACTCCCTTGCTTCCTTTATTCTTTTAGCACTTACTCTGACCACATAATTTGTTACGATTTGGTGGCCATTAGCTTGTCAGCGCTTTTCCTAACTGAATGGATCTGCAGACTAGAAAGGTTATTATGATCATCTAGCTTGACATCCATAGCAATATAAGCCAAGACATTTTATAACATGAATTTTGCTTTGAGTCTATAATTTGAGGGATGACTTAGAGCCCAGGATTTAGAAAAGATACTGAGTCTTAATTTAGAATTTCGGAGACAAGTTTAGTGGGTCCTCCAGGATATTATACCAAACAACTCCTCTTGTGGCTAAAAGAAAAGGATCTTGTGCTTATTCAAAGTTAGTATAATTTCACCTGCCAGTTACTGGTTCTCACTGTCACCTTATCTGACAGATTAAGGAGCCTTTTAATATTTGAAATCTTCTTCTCTTACAAATCCTAATACATTATGATCAAGCTCTTGTATAAGCTAAACAGATGCTTCTTCAGTCTCTCACTGCAAGGCAGATTCTCCTGGCTGTCCTGTTTTGTCAATTACTTGCGTTAAGATGCAATATCACTATTTCAGTAATAGTTTGATGAATGCCATGTATAACAACAGTATTACTAGTTACTAATATTTCTCTGCTTTTACATCCAAGATTTGTACCATAAGCCATTTTTGAGTTGTTCATAACCACACTATAGCTCCTCTACAATTTGACTTGATATATATTGACATCTCCCTATAAATATTTATAGCTGCATCTATGTTATTAGAGATTATTTTGTGTTTTCTTTACATAAATTAATAAAGATTATGAATAGGATTGGAATAAAACCATATCCTTGTTGTACTTTGCTAAACAGGCTTCCATTCAATTATGATTTTCAAGATATAATTACTTTTCAGATCTAGTGGGCAATTTTTTTTTATGCAGAGAAATATATGCTGCAAGTGTTATATAAAAATATTTGTAAATAGAATATTGCCACTAAATAGGATATTGCGTAATGTTTTCATAGAAGCTCAAAAACATAGTTACATTTGCCAGGTGAAATACTAATCCCATTAAATAGCAGGCCTAAATTCCAGCCCATCCTGCTGATACTAGAAACTCAGTAATTCTCTAATTCCTACATGTGATTCTTATATTTGACTTTCATGATTTTGCCAAAGGTTCTTGTCATGTTATTTTAGCTCAAATAACCTTTTGCATCAAGTCAGTTTCTCTCTTTCATTTCTGGAACGAACACACAGAGGTTGATTATCACCAGGAATGATTCAGAATCCCATAAAATTCTGGGATATAACTTAGTTGGTCCTGAAAGTTTAAGTGTTTTTACCTTTACCTGTTGCTATTTAGCATCATTATTAGGTAACGATTGAATAGCACATATGCAATTATATCCATAAAGTATTACTGCATTATCCAGGTTTCTGGATCCACTTTTCCACATCAGTATTCTCACGTAATAATTGAAATATTTTAAAGTAGCAGGGAAACAATGCCACTGCCAAGATTTTTTTTCTTGATCCCGACATTTTAAATAATGTAGTCCCCTTATCCTTTAGGCAACAAGCCAAGACTTGTCATTCATATATTTAGCTAGTATTAGTCATTCTCATTGTTTCACAAGTGCTAGCTTATCATTTCTGCTTATCAGCTTCTTTGTTTTTCATTTTGTTTTATACACATTTTAATTGTCGCTTTCATTTTCTTTCTTTAACTGAATGCATTCAGCTGAAAAAAAAACTTTGATGACTGTGGTAACGTCATCTTTTGGGTATCCTGTACAATCTTCCTAAATAAACTACCGTTTACCTATTTGATGCATTTTTCCTATGCATCTCTACTTATACAAGTATCATTCAGTTTTCTTCAGACTTGGAACACTGTCCCTTTTCCAGCAAAGCTGCATAATACATACGAGAAATATTTATATATAGCAAATGTAGTTAAATTATACCATTTTACATTTAAGCAACCATAAATTCAGTAACTAGTCTTTTTTTTTTCTCTCAGAATTCAAAGCACCTGAGTGCTTTGAAAATAGCATATGATTTTATTTTAGAAAATGATAATCTATTATTTATACAAAATCTAGGACATGTTTACTTGTGGAGTTTTGAGATCTAGACACACTCTACAGATTGAGATAAAAAGATGATCCTAAGATAGCTCATCCTAGGCACTCTAGTTCAATGTTTACATAGCTGCTCATCCAGTCCTGTATTCCGATAATCTGTCTCACCCAGTATCCAATTTTCGGATTTATCAGTCTAAACATTGACTCGTAAACACACCAGGTCTTGGATTTGTGAAATCAGGGACTCTAAGTATCTTTAATGAGTCTGATGAGTCTACCTCTCTACTCATTTGGTCTTTCTTAAAGAGGGTATAAAGTAATAGGAACACTCAAGTTGTGACAGATACCCTACTAAAAAAAAAACATAGGTTATGCATTTGAATAAATAAGCCTTAGGTACGGGTCTGCAAAGTATCAGTGGAAAGATCCTTCACCAACAAAAACTTCCTTGGCATAATCTATACATTTGTGTATTTGGACTTTTTATCCTCCATCTTCCTGACAGAATTGCATCAATTATTTGGAATCCTATTATTACAGATGTATTTGTGAAGCATCCAAAAAAGGAGGTCCTTTCTCTGGCAGGCATCTCTTGAGTAAGCAGCCTTGGATACAAGGACTTTGTGACCTCTTTTTTCTACCTGAAAGGCACCCACCCCTCCACCTCCCCCACAGCACTCAGCTGCTCCCTCCACCAGTGGCAAGCTGTAGGCAGTTCCCTGGGGAAAAGCGTTTTTAGTTTACAGAAGGAGATGCCTAAAAAGATGAAGGTGTGCAAGCTCTGAAAGGCTCCCAGCATTTAAATGTAGCCAGGAGGCGCGCGATGCCCGTCTACCCTCCGAGTTTAACAGCACCATTAACCACCGCCTCGGAAGGAACTCACAATAATTAAAAGAAAATCCACGCCACGCACACTTTTATGCGACTGAGCACGCGCGAAGAGTTTCACCCAGAGAGAAAAACCGTACGGAGGCAAAAAAAAAAAAAAAAAAAAAAAAAATCACCTCAAAAACCCGGAGCTTCATTGGGACGCACGAGCGGCGCTAAGGGGACGCGCTCGCGCCCAGCTGCGGCTGCCGCAGCTCCAGCGCCCACCTCCCAACTCCTTCCACTTCCTCGCGGCATCACGCGCCTATGCATAGACATAGGTACAAACACGGGCGGGGGCCGCTGGCGCACAAGCCGGGCAAAGCAGAGCAGGGCCGCCCCGCCCCGCCTCGCCTCAGCCCCCACTTACAGCGCTTTACCCCTGGCCCTCGGGACGCGGCGGCGGCAGTAACAACCGCCCGTTCCGGCCGTGCTTTGCCACCGACTCGGGGCCAAACACGGATCCCCACCACATCGCGGGGGACGCGGGACAAGCTCGGCTTCCCCCAACCCCGGGCCCGCCGCCACCGGGACGCTGAGGCAGCCCCCGCCGCTCCCCACAGCCCGCCCCGCCGAGGGTGGGGCCTGCCGGGCAAGGGCGGGAACTTCCGGCTCTAGCCAGCCGACCCCGCCCCTCACCTCGGCCTCAGCCCCACGCCTAAGCCAATGAGGGTGGGGAGTGGCAGCCGGGCAGGTAACCGGCCGCCCAATCGGAAAGGCGCCGCGCGCGGGGACAGGTGGGGGGCGGGGTCTCGCTTCCCTTCGTCCCGCCCCCTTCGCCCCGCCCGCCAATCGGCCTCGGCGGCGGCGGCAGCGCGCCCGCGGTGCTGTGGTGTGGAAGGGTTGGGGGGGGGCGCGGCGCGCGCCGGCTCCTCGAGGGGGAGGGGCTACCTGCCCGGAGAGCGGCGCCGGCTGCGGCACCCGCCGGCGGGGGCTCGCGCCCTGCCCGCCCCCCCCCCTCCCGCTCCCCTTAACGGCCGTCCCCGCCTGAGGGGCCGCCCGGCGGCTGGGCCGTGAGGGCAGCGGGCGGCCCGGGCCAGAGGAGCGCGGAGGCAGCGGCGGGCAGCGGCAGCCATGGCACTGGTGGCCCCGGAGACTCGGAAGTTCACGCGAGCGCTGAGCAAGCCCGGCACGGCGGCAGAGCTGCGGCAGAGCGTCTCCGAGGTGGTGCGCGGCTCCGTCCTGCTGGTGAGTGCGGCGGGGGGCGGGCCGGCAGAGACTACGCCGGGGCCTCTCGGCGGGGGGGAGCAGGCGGTGGCCCCGGGCCCTTTGATCCCGGCCGGGCTGTCACGGCGGCGGCGGCGTGGTGGTGGTGGGGTAAGGTCGGCGTGGCCCCGCGCCGGGCTTGCGGCTCCCTACCGGGCTTGCGGCTCCTCGCCTGCCCCTGGAGGCTGCAGCGGGCGGGGTGGACGGGGACGCGGAGGCCGCCATGGGATGCGGCGGGCACGGCTGGGAGCTCCCGCCCTCCCCGCGAGGCGAACTTCTCCCGGGCGTGAGGCGATGCGGGGCAGCCCCGGGGCCGGCGGAGCTCGCCGGGGAGCAGTGGCAGCCTCCTGCCGGCCGTAAACCTCTTCAGGCCGGGCGGAGGGGCCTGGCTGCCGCCTGTCTCCTCCACCTGTAGCGCGGGTGCGGCTGGCGCTCGGCCTTACCTGACCCAAGTGCTTTCGCCTGTCTGAAAACAGTGGTGCAAAAGTCCTTTTTCATCTTACTCCTGTCTGCGCGCTGGACAGCTAAAGCACATTTTTTTGTTGCTTGTATTGTACGGAATGAAAGATGAGTGCTGGCAAGTGTAGCAGGAACACTTTAATATGTTGTTTGTCCCCACTGCCTGTGCTGTGCTAGCACATAGTGGTTGTTCTTGCCAGTTGCCAATTGGACGCATTAAATTAATTTAAACTGCTGAAAGTAAATTTGTGTGAAGGTGTTAGATGGTGAACCGAGGCAGCTGGGACGGAGAGAGAGGGAGGTATGTTTTTTTGGCCTGGCTGTACCCAGGTGAGGACATCTTAAACAGCCTATGCAAGATTTTTCAAAGCTTCTCCCTTGGGGCTTTTATTCATGGTATGCATTTGTTTTCCATGTGGTTTTGTTATCTCCCAGGGCAATGTTTCAGCAAGCATTTAACCCTGTGTAAGTAGAGAGGTTTTGTTGTTGGCATTCCTGATACTGGAAGCTGATCTGTCATTTGTTTTTCACTCTTGCTAGTGCTAAGTGTGGTCTCGTCTAACTTTTTTAACTGCCTGTCAGAAAGTTGCTTGTCTTGTCATAGCTATGTGTTGTGACTTGCAAATGCTGTAGCTGTAATTCAAATACCTTTCTTTAATAAAACAATGAATCTAAAATTAAATTAAATATATGATAGAAGACTTAATATGCATAGCTCAGGGTCCACCTGAATACTGACAGCTTTCCACAAGATACTAGCATGTATACACGTAATGAACATCCAATACATGTTAACACTTCTCCAGGGATCAAGTCTTTCCTGAGAAGAGTGGAAGAAGGATATATGTTTAAAAATATTTTTCATATTGAGAGAGCATGAAAGGGATTTAGGTGTTTTTATGACATAAGTACATGTTTCTTTTGCGGTAATCATCAATCCTGCACTCCCTCTCTCCTCCTTTAGAAGTTTTTTTTTCTTAGTTCACTTATGACTAGTGTCATTGAGATAAGCTGAAAAATGTCTGTTGATTCTTTCATTCATTCAGGTTGACCAAATACATAATAGGACGGTACTCACTAATATTCCAGGTATTTTTGCCACAACAGCATATTCGGCAGAATTTTAAGGAGGTAAAAGAAGTGATGGTGTGAAGTGGTGTACTGGCTCAATCTTACTCTGGATAAGGTCTTCCATCACTATTTTAGAAAGCAAAAATAGTGACTTACCATTCATGTCAGGTTTGTGATCCTTTTCTGTTAGCTCAATGCGTGGAGCAAAATCACCATCTCTCTTCCATACAGTCTTGTGCTGAAATCTTGTTTCGGCCTTATCTTGCCCCTGCTGTTACGTCTTTTCTACTATCATAAATGCTGTTCGTTTTATCACTGAAATCCTACATTCCTGCTCACACTGTTCAAATTGTGAAATAAAAGGCTAGTGATTGCAGGTCTACCTTTACCATCTTACCTTTTCTTTTTCCTTTGAATGTACTGTAACTCTGTTTGTTGAACGTTGTGATGTTTGGAATGAAATTGTACTTTTTTTTTTTCTTTTTTTTTTTTTTGAAAAAGGAGTTTAGGTGGGATAGTATTTTTCTTTGCTATAAAAGACTTTTAAAAATATTTACTTTTATAAGTTTGACAGGTTGATCTGTTTCTTAGCTGTTAGAGTTTCTGGGTTTTATTATCTGAAAAATTTCTTAGGCTGATCTGGTGAACATAGAACTGTTACCAGTATTATAGTAGTTGTGGAATTCTCCATTCAGATATGTGGCTTTACAGAAAAGGAGACCCACTTTCTTTCCTAAGTTGCCTCTCAGACCTGTTTGATAGAGCACCTCCCCAGGATTTTTTGAACCGAGTTGTCAATAAAATGTCTTGCTTAAAACATTGTTCAGCATTGTTAACTAATGTGACCTTGCTGTCATAACTTGCTCATGAACAAATGCTGAAGTTTTCCAATACCGAAAAAATACTGAAGCTTTTTTCCATTGGCTAGGCTTGCAGTGTAGAATCTGGAGATAGGAAAGAATGAATTCAAACTAGCAGTTCTTGGTGGGTGATCTGTCCAGTTATGTACAACCAAATATTGCTTCTGACTGTACATCTCCGCAACAGAATGTACTGAGCAGGGATGCAAATCATCCAGTCGTTACTTGCAGTAGCAGATAAAAGTGAACTGCTGATACCTCTGAGGTTGTATAGCTTCTCTAACTTGTTAATGTGGCTAGTGTTCTGTCCATTTTTACCACCAACAATGTATTGCTAGACTTTAAAAAAAATATATAAGTAATTAAAAGGCATTTCCCATCTTTAAAAGAAGTTTAGTAGATCACATTTCTGAAATATGCTTGTCTTTTCTGCTTTATAAATGTTGTTAGGATCATACTGATGAAAGAGGACTAAAAAGAGCACACCAGCACAGCATGGTATATCTTAAATTTTCAGATTGCCCTTCAATGAAACTAAACACCAGAGGTTTTCAGCCAACTGACAGACTAAATAGCTTGGCTGAGTAGTAAAAAACATTAAGCAGATGTGGTCAGCCAAGCTCGTTTTCATCACAGAATGAAGCAAGCTATCTTGTCAGCATTTGACATCTCATACATTCTTTCTGTTGGTTTTAGTTTGCTCAATCAACAAGTACAGTTTGATTGGCTGAGCTGAAAACTTCTTATTTGGCAATCAGCTTTTCACTGTGATATAAGGCACATAATGTATATCTTGATTATTTGGGTTCAGGTATTCCTATTTTTAGCTTGACAGTAGCATGCCTTCTGAGTATCGTCTTGGGCATTGTTGATGTTGTTTTGACTTCAGACGAGCCACGTGACTTAATGTGATGCCTCTGGCCACCCAAATACACTTACGTCTGGGGAGGAAGACTATGGGGATGAGGAGTCTGTCTCTTAAACCAGCAATCTTACCAAGAGCTGTTTTCAATGCAAGTTTGGTCTTACGCATAATTGGAAGTAGTCTTTTTAAGTGGTGATGAGTTACCTGAAGCATGTTGTATGGAGATCAGTAGGACTTCAGGAGGGGTATGTGGTGTCTTGTTAAATGACATGTTAATGATAAATTATCTCAGTGACAAAACAATGCATTCTATCCTATGTGAAATTAAGCTGACACTTAAGGATAATAAGCAATTAAGAGAATGTTTGGCATACCAGATTTGGTCTGCTTTCGCCTAGCTGTCAATAAAATGCCCTTATCAAATATGCACATGATGAAAAAGTTTAAATATACCAAATAATGCAGCAAAAGTTGTTTCCCCTATGTCAAAATTAACATTGTACAGAAGAAACTTAAGATATGGGAAAACAGGGTAAAAACTGAGTGATTCCCAGATTGTTCTGTGCAGTTCTCAGTTTAGATTTCGGTCTATAAAATAGGTTTGAGTATTTGAAGGCTGAAATCATCGTGTCTTAATACAGTCTTG
Organism: Numenius arquata; assembly: GCF_964106895.1. Classification (NCBI taxonomy): domain Eukaryota; kingdom Metazoa; phylum Chordata; class Aves; order Charadriiformes; family Scolopacidae; genus Numenius; species Numenius arquata. The sequence continues at coordinate 82,934,583 of NC_133576.1, forward strand.
GGCTTTATATGTTAACTTCAGGTATGTGGTAGAGCTCTTCAGTTCTAAAAATCTTGCAGAAATTCAGCTTTTCAGATGTGGAGGAAAATCGGTATACCATAAAGACAATGCTTGGATCTCCTAACAAGTCTTTGATCTCAAACTCACTTTTTTTTTTTTTTTTTTAAAGAAGACTTATTCTTGATTTTAACATGTCAGCTCTGTCTTTCCATTTCTGTGAATCTCAACTCCATAAAAAAGATGGATAGGTGTACTCTACGCTATGTTATTACAATGTTTTTGAAATAGTGTTTTTCCAAGAATATAGTTACTGGGAGGATACTCATACATAGTAATACATACTATTAATTTGGTTTTGTATTTTTCCTTTCCGATTTGTGTATCCTTTCATATGCCCCATGCACAGAGGGATTGTGTGCTGTTCTGCAAAGCAACTTCTCTGTAGATGATGAATGGAGTATTTGGAACCTCATCAGCTGTGAGATTTCCGTTGCAGTGTTTGTGTAGAGAGAGATAGTTGATGGCTTGCTTTAGGAAAGTAGGAATTCATAAGTGGTATGTAATGCTAAAGAGATGAGAGAGGACTGGGATCTTTTAGAGCTGATGGGTACAGAAAAGTTGGAAACACGGGTAAAGCTTGAGCTTTCTGTAAATGGAATGTGAAATTGTTTACATAAGGAATTTGGAAGAAGCAAATTGTTATGAATGGATGAGTGAAAGCAGGGAGATGCGAACTGGCTCTCAAGATTTTAAAGGAAAAATTGCTGCTGACAATGAACATCATCCTAACACATCTCATCTTGGAGGAACTCGATGCGGACAGTAACGCATATTCTGTCACTCTCTGAACTGTTGAACTTTCTCTTTACTTGGGGGGGAAACCTGATACTCAACCTTGAAGAAGTTATTTTAGTTTAAGGTATGTACTGCTTACCTTTCCAAAGGAAATAAAAATTGGCAGATAATGAGGTCTTTTTGATAAAGGTGCTAATTTTATTTTAGCTAAGTGCATATAAACCCCTTTGAGATTGGATGCAAAATACTAGTACGAAAACTATGTGTTACTTCTGGTAAGTCTGATACTGCTAAGAAGACTTACTGAGTGTGATGGACGTTTCTGTGGTTGTGAAGATTCAGAGGCTGGACTATAGTACTGAAGTTTCTATTAATAAATACCATTAAACTTACTTGAATTTTGAATGTCGGTAAGCTTCTTGCTCAGAAATGGAATGTGAGGGGGGAAATACAGGACTGCTGATTTTCTGTGTGAACAAAAATACATTTAACCATCAACAACATTGGATCATTCTTGTTAGCTGCATCTTATTTCTATATTATTTTCTGGAACTTTTTCTATCTCACTAGATAAGGGTAGTTATGCTTAACATAGAGGAGTAAGCGTCTTAAAAATAGTTGTTTCTAATACCGCAAATGTCAGATGTAGGGTGAAGCTGGATTGGGTTTTCAGTCTATGGTGGCAGCAGCTCTTACGTGGCATGGAATACCACAGTATACCTTCTCTTTCCTTTCTTCCTCCTACTCATGCTTTAGATATGTGATCCTGATTGCCTATTTGTATTTCAGTGGAAGTGGAGCTCATTACACCTGAATTTAAACTTGGGAATTTCACAACTCCATGATTATTTTTATTTTTTTCCCATTGAATGTCTTGTCCAATAAACTTAAAACTGCATATCGCACTTAAAGTAATTTGATTACGCTGCGTTGTGCTTCTATGCAAATGTTTCAAAAGGGTCTGTAATTACGCTGTTTGAAAACCAGACCTTTAATGTCAACTTTCTGTTGCATAGGTGTAGATGTTAAAGGTACTTTTAAGCATATATGGTTATTAGACTGAGTGGTCACTTGCATGTGAGTAGTGTGTGCCTGAGATTAGATAACCATCAGGTATATGCATGTATATGCAAGCTCAACAATTTGTGAATTTGGCAGTTTAACCAGATATTAGCTAGTGTTTATTTTGGATTTTGAGGCTGAATGATCTCAAGTACTTCACTTGACATAGATACTGAATGCAAAACTCCTTCATTAGGAAGAGGGTAAAGACAAATTCAATCTCCCTCACCCTCCTTAGCCATGAAAAGCATTAATTATGCAGGGCAGAAAAGGCATAAAGTTGCACAAGTTGTCTGCATATTGCATAATGCCGGTCTCATTCAAATATTTTTCAAATAACTTGTATCTAAAGATGAGAAGATACTCCAATAATTCTGAGAATGTAACTTATTTTAGACCTTAATTGAGAGGACAGATAGGTTTGTGAAGGTAGGTTTACATTCTGTCTTAGTCCAGAGGCACTGATGTACTTGGTATCTTAAATTTAATAATTTATGAAATAGTGGTAGGTAATACATAATGAGAAAGCTATGGGATTTTTTTTCCTTTTATTTTTCTGTAAGGGATCCTTAAAGTTCTTTTTGTGAGAATGAAAGTGAGCACATATTGTCTCAAAATAGAGACTTCCTGTAATATTAAAAAGCCAGTAAATTAACAGTCTTAGAGGCCTTAAAAACCAATCTGGTTAACATTATGGACAATATTTCTTTTACTAAGCAAGGGCCAGAACTTCATTGGTACAATGGACTCTGCTTTGGAACAAGTTTACAAGATGTCTCAAGGTCTTCAATTGAGCAGAAGCTCTGAAGGGGCTTTTATGAAAAAAATGTTCTGGAGCACAGGTTTTGTCGGAGAAATCCAACATCTGTAGCTTAGGTTGTCTCCTACAACACTCCCATTGTGACTGGTTGAGAGAAATAGCAGCTTTGCTGCAGAAACATTAAGGAAATAAAAAACTTAATCTGACTGCAGGAGTGGGAGATGAGATTCTTTGTTAGCCTAAGGATGAATTACTGCATCTGTTAGAACACTCTGTTATCTCCTCATCTGTGCCCAATGAATCAGATATGAGAGGAGGAATGGGGAATCCAGAGACTGTCTTCTGCATTTTCCTGCTGTGTCCAGAGATTGCTGCCTGGTTTGGAGACTCAGACAGTTCAAGTGAGGGAAAAATGAGAAAGAAGAAATCAAGAGCCTTTGTTGAAAACTCTGTCTGGGTTCAGCACCTCAGACTGATGAAACTAACTACTCCATTCTGTGAGTAGTGCTCCATTTATGGTACTGGTGTTGCCTTGGGGCTACTGGTGAATATCCAGAATAAAAAAAACTAAAGCAGCAGGAAAGATCTCTCCAAGGGATGTGGTGCAAAGGGGTGCTGTGTTTCTCTCACACTGTGGGGGGGAGTTGAGGTTGGTTTTCTGGTTTTGTTTGGGGGGGTTGGGGAAGAGTTGCATTTTAAAGGATATTTTGGTTGCTTAGTTAATTTTATGTGAGGTCACTTGGTATTCCCACTGCATGAACAACTATGTCTCTTAGCAAAAGAAACTTCAAAAGGGACTATTTGATTTCAGCTCCTAGGGACTGTTTATGCACAAACTCATTCGTCCCTGAAAACTTCAAACAAGTTTAGAAGAGTGAGGTATCATTTTGAAAAGCGAATGTTTTTTTTTTTTTTTATTTAGTGTCTCATATTTATTAATTTCTAGTATTTTTTCCCAGAATCATCACTAGAAGAAACTTTTTAAGAGTACTACAAAAGCAATTAGGAGGAAAAAAAAGACAGTCTAAACCATGTTCCCTTGATTTGCTCAGAGTTACAAAGTTGACATTTCTTCCAGAACTACCAGCACTGACAATGGTGTACATAACAAGGTCTAAGTTACACTTAACCTTTCCACAGAAATCCAGTGAATCATTTTTTTCAGACAACGTTCAGCCTCAACTGACTTATATCTTCCTCCTCATTGTCTCAAGATAGAAAAATGATCCAGATCTTTGATGGTCTTTTTTGAGGCAATAAATCCAGGGGCTGAATAATAAATTTCCTTCTTACGCTACCTGACATCCTTTCCTTCAGCTGGTGAGCAGAAAGAAATTCTGACTGGTCCTCTAATGGGAATGGACCTTTTTACTCAGAGAGGGCCCCAAACCAAAGCTTGGCCTGGGCTCAGAGGCTTAAAGCAAGAATTCCAGATAAGGCCTTGATTTACACTGACACCACCAAGTACTCGAGTCTGAATCATCCTGCAATCTGCTTGCTTCCTCAGCACACAGAGCTAAGATCACTTTGTTCTTAAAAAGCAAACTGACACCTTAGAGAACAAGTACACAGAAGAGTCCAGTTCTGGGCTCCCCACACCATGGGGAGCCACGGACATACTGGAGAGAGGCCAGCAAAGGGCCGCAAAGATGATAAAGGGACCGGAGCATGTCTCCTATGAGGAGAGACTGAAAGAGACTGAAAGACTCTTCAGCCTGGAGAAGAAAGGGCTCAAGTGGGATCTCATCAATGTATATAAATACCTGAAGGGAGGGTGCAAAGAGCCAGGCTCTGCTCAGTGGTGCCCAGTGACAAGACCAGAGGCAGAGGGCACACACTGAAACTCCCTCATCAACTCCCTCATCACACTGAGATTCCCTCATCAGGAAACACTTTTTTACTGTGAGGGTGACTGAGTGCTGACACAGATTACCCAGGGAGGTTGTGGAGTCTCCATCCTTGGTGATACTCAAAAGCTGTCTCGACACAGCCCTGGCCAACCAGCTCTAGGTGGCCCAGCTTGAGCAGAGGGTTGGACCAAATGACCTCCAGAGGTCTCTTCCAGCCTCAGCCAGCCTGTGATTGTGTGTGATTGTTTTCACACATACACCCCCCCACCCCCAATGCTATTTAGTGTTGTTTGTTCTTTAATGTTGCATAATGGTTTTATATCCTTTAGTTTCAGAAGTACTGTCCTTCACTACAATGCTGATACTGACAGAGAATCTGCTTGCACTTCACTTGATTCCTTTCTAGGCTCGTTTGTCAGCATGGTTGTAAGTAACTACAACCGAGCAATAGAATAATACAGAACTGAAGCTTTGTGAAAATAAAATTCAAAGTCACCTCACCTAGCCCATTCCTCATTTACACCACTACAGTAATGATGACATGGTATTTCAGACCTCTTTCTGCCAGGCATATTTGCACCGACTTGTGCTGGCACGAATACTTGTGCAATGTAATGTCATCTGATTTAGTAGGTGCTCTAGCTGAAAATTAGTAGCGTGTTTGCCTTTAAGGAATGTTCAAGGAGGCTTCACTCTTACTGTTTGCTAGTCCAAGAGGGATTTTAAATTCATGTTGGACCTCAAACGTCAGTGAGTTTAAAAAGAGCATTCAGGTTAATGAAGAGATGACACACATCATAATTATTTGAGGGATGCTATTCTAGTTTCCTTCAGAAATTGTCTTGGGATTCTTGCTTGCCAGGCTTGTTATCACCTCAGAGTTATTTGCCTGGTATTATATAGGGTCTTAGATGGCTGAATAATGTTGTATATTAATTTCTTCCCAGCCAGAGTGTACAGCATGATCCAGTAGGTTTTTCATCACATGAAAGATGAGGCTTCTAATAAGAAAAAAAAAAGGTCCTGGTAAAGTTCAAGGGACAGTACTTCAAGCATAATATTTTGGCAGCTAATGGTCTGCTGGAGGGGAAGTTGGAACTTGTTCCTGACTGGACTAGGAACAAAGGGAAGGAGAAAGACCTGAATCCGAATAACCTCCATAGAAGGATTAAAAGTATAAAAGCATGTATGACCCCTGAAGTTTCTGGTGCTCTTCCCTGAACGCAGTAAGGTTGCTCAAAACCTGGGTTTTAACATGTTTATTTTTTTTCCTAGTCTACTGTACTGTTGACCATTATTTATTCTGTCATGGTTTCATCAGTGTTTCTGAAAATAATACCCTATAATTAGTGACTTGTTCTGTAGCTCTCTAATAATAATAAATTTCTGTTGTTAGTTATTTAAGAGCCCAGAATAATCACTTCAACTTCAGAAAGCTGAAACTTATGTGACCACTAGATGGAGTCCAGTGAGCATATTTCAATACTAGAAATCCTATTTTATGGCTTGAAATGTAAAACATCTAATAGGGTTAGGTGTTTAATATCTCATGATTAAGAATAAATGTTCATCTGTTCAGTGTAGATTGACTTGGCCAGTTTCCTAAAGTTATTTGGGTTATTCTTGGCATGTCAATCCTCAAGGTATACTTGAATTAAGTTTGAATTTAAGGTGCATGCTTTTCTGGCAGCTCCCAGTGCTCATTTATGGATGAAAATGTGTTGTTCTTCATGTAAGAATGGACTTGTGAGAAGACTTACCTTTCTGCAGCTGTCAACTATGTGACCTAAAACTATTAGCTATGGTATTTAGTGTTTTGTAACTAGCAGGGTTTTAAATTTGTGTTCCTCTCTCCATCAGCACATACGTAATACCGTGTACAAGATTAAAATCTCTGGAATAATATTTCTTGGGTTGCATCATTTATGCCTCTTTCCCACTTCTCTAAACTTTCCCTTGTTTGTCAATTAAAAGAAACTTGTGATATTAGCCAGCTATGTCAGCTTCCTAGACTAGATAGGACAGAACTAAATCTTGCTCCAATTTTTGTAAGCATTATTTTTTACTTTTGATATGATCTTTGACATTAGGGGCACCTCATATGAATGATAAACTGCCTCTGGTCTTCAGCCTGGTGGTATACTTAGTGTTTCTAATGTCACAGTAGTTTTTTGTTTCTTTTGGATGCAAATCTCTTCTTACGGCCTTGCTGAGTGTGCAGATTCTTTGTCAAAATTACATGAGAAAATCCAAGCATGTTGTTCTCAAGACTACCTCTTGGAGTAATCATACCAGCTTTCTTCTGAAGGATGGAATTCTCTTGGATCTTTTCTCTTTCTCTGTCTCTGTGGTTAGTGTGTGGCTACCCAGTGTAATGCCACAAAATCATGGAAAAATACATGTTAAAAAGAAAACCTCTGGAAGTCACCTAGTGCAATCCCTTGCTCAAAATAGATCTGGTTAAAGCAGGTTGCTCAGAGACTATGCCAGTCTGGTTTTAATATCCACAAAGATGGAAATACTTTAACCCCAGTAGCTGACAACTCTCATGGTTAAAAGAAACAAATCCTTTTATGCAAATGGAATATTCTGTGTCTGTTGCCTCTTGTCTAATGACTGTACCTTCAATAAGAGCCTGGCTCTATCCTCTCTCTACTTTCCCATTAGGTAGTTGCAAATAGCAATAAGATCTCCCTTTAGCCTTCACTTACAGCTGAACTATCCAAGGTCTCTTAGATTTTTCTCATACATCATATAATGCAGCCCCTAAACCATCATGATGGCCATCCATTAGACTCAGTCCAATATATCAATATCTTTCCTGTACTCAGAAGCCTGCTCAGCATGTTCAGCTTGCTGTGCAACAGGATATCATCCTTATGCACTCATTCAGACCACATCTGCCTAATTTGGCTACAAGGATGCTATGGGAGACTGTGTCAGAAGCCTTGTTTTACTAACATTATTCAATGTGCATTGCTATCTCCTTGTCCACAGAGCCAAACAGCTCATCACAGAAGGCAAGCAGGTTGGTCAGGCATAATTTGTCCTTGGTAAATCCATGTTGTCTAGTTCGAACCAACTTCTTATTCTTTATATGTTGGGAAGTGGCTTCCAGGAGGGTTAGTGTCATGATTTTCCTGGAGACTGGAATGAATCTGACCAGCCTGTAGTTCCCCAAGTTCTCCTTTTTGCCATTCTGGAAAGTGGATGTGGGGGTTACTAAGAATAATTCGTATCCAAACAGGAACTCTGCACTAGTTTTGACAAATCAGGTGCTTACTCTTAACACAGAGTAAAACTCACTGTTGTGGCCACAAAATGGCTTTTAACATAGTTTCTTCTTTCTGAAGAAACATGAGTTCTTGAAGACAATTACCTGACAAAGCTCTTCTCTGAAATTTGCATGAAGCAATCATTGCAGAATCAGTCCTTGCAACAGGAACCAGCACCTGAATTTTCTTCTTCCTCTTCTCTAGGAATTTTCCTTTTAAGTGTGAACTGTTATATATACACACTTCTTTTCCCTCTTGCAGGGCTACTGAACTTCAGTTCTTTCCTGTAGCACATCTTTATCAGGCAGAAGTGAGCATGTTGGCTTTGATATACTATCATCTGGTTGTTAAGGCACTCCAAAGAGAGCTAAGCGATGTTGGTTTTAGTGTCTTTGGGCTGAGGAGGCTTTAGGCCCACGTCTCTAGCGTTCTGAACTGATATACAGGCAGCTGCCAGATGGAAGGTAGTGTTCCACCTACAAATACTGTCATGTTTTGTGAAAAGCTGAGTTCAGTAAGGATGTCTTAAGATTTCTAAGGAACCAGATGTTCACTCCTGTCAAGATGGCATCAGTTTGGACATGTTAAATATCTAGTACAGCCTTGTAGGGAAAAATGTAAGTACCTACTCCCAATGTTTTAAGAGATTAAGAGTATTTGTGGCTGTTGTGATAGGACCTAGATGCTTGAATCCTGCCTGAAGTGTGTTCTCTTGTAGATATGGGCATGTGTCTTTATGAAATGTTTTGCTTTAGTGGTGGCATGTTTGAAGACAGAATGTCCATGTTGTTTTGCAGTAACACATTCAATTGGAAAGTCTCCCTAGTTTGATCTGTATTCTTTCAACTGTTCAATTTCTGTCTAGGTGCCTCTAATAAGCTCTTATTTTGTTAGTGAGAATTTTATAGGATCCCCTGAAGATTTTAAATCGACCCAGGTAATGATTCCCTGGGTTAACATTGCAAATGTTAACCAATGTCAAATGAAAACTTGTAAGCACTGGTTAGAACTGTTGGATTTCTAGCACACATGTTTACTTTGTACCCGTGTGATTATGCTTGTTGGAACTCATTTGGCTGTGAAAGGGTTGCTTAACATGTTGATTTGAAGTCCTCCAGTTCCCAAGAAAAGCGATTATTAGGCGTTAACTGTAATCAGAGGAGGAGACTGGTGGTTAGACCCTTAAAGCAATTGTGTAACTGTACTGTTAAACAACTCCCAACAATTTTTTGGAGGGGAACTAGAACTTCTTTATTACCTGTCTAAGAGAGCAGGTCTCAAAAAGATGTGATTCTGAACAACTTGGAGTTAACACAACTAATTAATCTTTTTGTCTTTGGGAATCTCATCGTGCAGTCAGTACAGAGTCAATATAGTATATAGCAAGGAGGAGCTTGTTGTTCACCATCTAAACAGGCACTTTGGCCTAGGAATGTAATATTTGCAACATATGCTAGTTCAATTAGTTCTTCGTAAGTCTGCATGCTTTCTGTTGCAGACCCTTTTTGACAAACCAAGAGAAGACAGGCGTTAGTGATGCCTCCCCTTTGCAGCCTTCCTTTCCTCCCCTCCACTCTTCCTTAGGGAATAAGGCTTTTTTGTAACCCAGGCTCAGCTAGGGGCAGTTGCAATGTCTAGCTTGCTGCTCATGTGATGTACAGTCCAGGCTTGTTCATATGTTGATTATTTTTTTTTTGGGTGGGTTGTTTTGATGTTGTTGTTGGTTTTGGTGGTGGTGGTGGGGGGTTTTGCCACCGGGTTAAGAGGTCTATCTACCTTAGACCGTCTTTTAGCTCTTGTCAGTTGGTAGAGAAAGTTCTGTTAGCCCTTTACAAGATTTTTTCCAGCCTCCCATTTCATTTTGAGATGTAATACTATATGGGTAATATTACATGGTGTCACATTTCTGTCTGGATGTTCACTGCTTGTGCAGTGGGGTTGCTTATTACAATTGCAGGAGCCTCCTTAGTTGAAGCTGGAAACTTCCACTTTGTACCAAATTAATGTCTTAGGAAAAAGTCTGCTTGTTGGCAAACTGCTTTACATTGCATACTATTCAGATTTCTCATAATATTAATATTTAAGCATCTGGTCAAGCTCCTCATCCCTGTGGTTTCTTCTTGCCCCTCGTGTCCCCATACTTATCTCCCTTTCAGTCTCTGTTTGGAATGCTTTTTATGTCATTGCTGTTACCATTGTATTGATCTAAGTCAATTTCAGTTGTCTTTTCTAAAATAGTGTAGAAACATGATGCTACGTTTATTCAAGATAATATATTCAGAATTAAATTTGCTCTTAATTGGTTTTGAATTAAAACACCTCCCAGGGTCACTTCCAACCTGACTTAGTCTATGATTCTGTCATGTATTTATTTTTCCAATCTTTTTGTCTTCCTGTTTCTCCACCTCCTACCTAGTGCTTTAAAAGTGAGGTCATTTTCTAGGTATTTGAAGGAACTGTCTAGTGCATGATAATTTGTTGCAAACTTACTTATTTTTCTCGTACTCTCCTAAGGCATGAGCTACCTTCTTTTTTTTTCCTAGAAACATTTCCTAATATGAAGTCGCTGAAATTGCACAGAAAACCCTCTAATCAATGCTTTCTTTTAATGATCTCTTAACTTTTGATGTCACGTTTGGAACCTGAACTTTGTCAAGTCTCTCTAATCCTACATTCCAGGTGGGAATGAAGTGGGCTTCTGCACTAGAAACAGTTAACTTGAATGTACTTTTTGGGGGTGCCTTCCACGGTAATTCCTATGACTCTTTTTCCTCACACGTTTACAAGGATGTATTTAGCCAACCTTAGTGAATGGGGCAGAGGCATTTCCCTCACTGACCTGCTTCTGGTTTTCAAAGAGGGCAGGATAGACAAACAGAAAAAGGTACTGAGACATTGCTGTGCAAGGTTCATGGTTATGTATGAAGTATCTTTGCCCTTCAGAGTAGAATTTATGCCAAATTCTTCACCACTGCCTTCTTTTTTCTCCTCCTCCTTATTAACAGAACTGCCTTAACAGAATTTGTATTTCTTACAGTATGTGAAATGTGCTAACTGCTGCCTTTGAGAATATGAGACTGGCAGGAACTACTTGGATCACTGTCAAATATTGATTTTGTTGTGTGTGTTTTTTTTTTTTTTTTTAAATCAATTTGTCTGCATGTTATTATGGTGTATTTAGGTTAGAAATGTAATGAGGAGCATACTGAGATATATTAACTAGCCAGATGCTAGGGAAAAATGCTAATAAATCTTCAATATTTCTTCTGAATGTCTCATTATAGCGTGCAAGTATTTCCTTGAGATAAGTTAACTTGCATGGGGGCAAATCTGTAGCTGACATAATTAATCTGTTTATTGCCTCCTTTCAAGCTTCACTTAAGTCCTTTTAGCTTAGCTTGTTTTAACTCCATTGCAACTATTTTGAATTTGTAAGTTCACTCTTTCATCCAGTTTTACAATTTGGTAAGTAAATAAGTACATACATCTCGGTGCTTTCAGTTTAGCAGAAATATAGAACTAAACTGCAATCTCTGACAGGGTGATTGATACTGTTATGGTGTGGATTGGGGCAGTTATTTTTTGCAAATTCCTTGCCTTGAAAAGTAATTTAAAAAATTTAACACTTCATCTCAACATCAGTTAAAGATATTTACATATGTGTGTACAACCAGTACAGTATGTGGTGTAGAATCCTGTAGTAATAAATTCAATCAGTACACATGTGATTCACTATAAACCCATGAAATTTATGTATTTTAGCTTTCATTGTGTAATTTTGTTTTAGATGTGGATGTTGATCTGAACTAGAAGCTCAGTCAGATGTGACTTTTTTTTTTTCCTTTTTTTTTTTTTTTAATGACTGTTGACTGTTTGCAGTCAAGGACTACATAAAGCCAGTCTCTGGCAGGTGGGAATTGACTGATCACTTTGTGTGTGAGGGAGAAAGGAAAAAGTAAAGACAGCCCCTTGTGGTTTGCCTGCACTGATAACAGCATGCTGATAACATATAGATTTGATTGAAGTAGCTTTACATAACATGTTGGGGTTTTTTTCCATAGCAGCAGTGATTTAAGAATTTTCCCCTCGTATTTTGAGTTTTTTATTTTGAAGCTTTTTGTTTTAAACACTAAAAAGCACATATAGGTCAAGTGAAGAAATGTTTGCCAGTACGAACTCTGCTAAGCATTCTGGGAGAGTGCTTTCTTGCAGCAGATGAGGATTCTTTGTGGCTGGCAGCAGAAACTGCAGCAGTATCTTTGCAGTTTCCTTTCATCTTTGATTATGTTCTAAGGATCTCTGAAACATAGGAGCTCTTTCCCTGACCCTCTGGAATATCTTTTCATCTCTGTTGCGGAGTATAGCACATGCTGAAAGCCTCCTATCTTCTACAGCTGAGGTATCCTTTGCTTTTCAGCACTCCCTGATTTTTGTCTTCTGCGGCTGGATTTTTGGCAGTGTTTGGCTTAAGCAAATAGGATTATATTTCAGTAGCTGATGGTTTCGAGTCGAGGAACATACTAAATGTCGGACATAATGAAGATGGTACAAAGAAATATTTCTGCGAAGCACAGGAAAATTATTCAAGCTGAGCAAAGGAAGAAGACATTCTGCAAATGCAATCAGGGCTGCTAGAAATGCAAAATTCAACAGATTTGGAATGGGTTGCACTACAAGTGTGGTTCTGTTTAAAGGCATTCGTACAGTTTTTGAGAGAAACTGTGGTTATATTTGCAAACAGCAAGGGGAAAACAATGCCCTTGAATACACAGCGTTCAGCTTGCCAAATGAAGATTCAGGAATATTGGTTCATTCATCCCTGGTAAATACAAACTTGTTTCGTTAATAATTTTATCTACTAATTGAAGGCTAAACTAAAAACAGTATACCATGTTTATTTAACATCTACTGTGTACAGACAGGAATATATCTTGTCCTGGTATTGTAGGATGGTAGTGCATCTATGTAACATGTAATACATGTGTGCATGCAGTTGTAACGTTAAAGCTTATGATTTATATTCATTATATCATTTAGACTTGTATTGATAGCTCAGTCCATAAACAGGATTGTTATAGAAGATCGTCTGCTGTTCGATCTTTCTAAGCATACTCTTGGAATGTATTTGGCACTTCAATTGAAGAACAACAGATGATTATGTTATTTGGAAAAACTAAGGAATGCATTGCTGGGACAACAGTAACCCAGGATTTAAGGTTTATTTTTTTCAGATGGATTTGAGTACTTTGTGTTTTTTTTCTTTTTTTCCCTGAAACTATTCTATTTCTGCTTAACTTACTGAAAGGGATACAGGAGCATTCTAGAAGAAAAAAAAATGGTTAAAGGGAGTAATAACTGTTTTCTGAACCTGATTTGCTCTCAAAGGCTTTTTTAGGTGTTGCCCGATGCAAAGAAAACAGGCTTTAAAGTGAGACTGTCTCCTTTGTACCCCCCAGGTTAATGACGCATTTGTGCGTCAGATGTATTGCATTTAGGCTTGAGGGGGTGGAATTGCAATAGCTAATGTGCACTGCTTGCTTCAGAATTAGGCTAGTTAAGGATTTAAATATTTATTTAAAATAATTTGGGGTTACTTGTTAATTGCTTTGTCACTGGCTAGGTAGTTGGAATAAGAGGGATGTGGTACACTGAAATAACTGGATAGATTTTTGACAAGCTTGTAGTGCCTGCTGGCATACCCACGCTGTGCAACTGCAGTTACGGAAAGCCTTTAGAAATTTCACAAAGCTTTGTTGTTCAGGTCCTTTCTTGCTGAACTCAAATATAAGAAAAAAAGGATGTGTGTGTGCATGTATGTATCTGTGTGTACATATATATGTATACACGTGTGTAAATATATATGTATGCATACACACATATGTATGTATTTCTATACACGGATACACACTCATAAGCTTCCAGGAAAGAATACAGAATAATCTGAACTATCTTCAGAAGGTCATAATAACTTAGAGTATGTATGTTACCCTTCATGATAGTATTGCATTTTATGAATTCTTAATATGGTTTGATATTAAAAATAAAATGGCTTCCTCTAGATATTAGAAGCCTTTTTACACTGTTAGCCATTTTTAAGTTAGCCTCACGCACATGGTTATTAGATGTTTGTTAAACTCTGGACAATGAATACTTTCAGTAACTTTTGTACTCCACTGAATTTAGGAACTAACACCTTTCTGGCCTTAAATTCTACATATAGTTAGATGAGTGAATTTAGAAATACTTCTTCAAAAACAGTATGAATTACTGTCACTTGGAGGTTGCAGGGAAATTTTAAAAATTGTTTTAATTGTGTTTTTTTTTCCTCCTTTATTTGATGTGATGTTGTTCCAGCAATAATTTCTCTTTAGTTTAGTCCTACAGAATTGGTTTGCAAACTGGCAAGATTAAGCACAAAGTATGCTTAGTCTACCATTTACAACCTAAGTTCCACATCTGTCACTTAGGGTGTTTTTTTTTCCAACTCCAAAATTCCTAGATGCTTTTAAATGATGATACTGGTTTTCTGGATTTTCCCATAAGGCTTTGTCAGCTTGGTTTAACTGGAAGTGGTGGATCAAGATAAGTTTCTTCCTGAAGGTTAGTGTGGAATAGTGTGCGGAATTGAGGGGTCAGAATGAGTTCCTGCTCATCGTACTGGACTGGTGTAGTCCATAAGAACAAAAGTCAGAATTTTACAAGAAATAAAACAGGACTTCTTTAAAAGGTCACACTCTTGGTAATCAAGAGCTGGCACTGGCTATCGCTTTCTGAGATGTCTGAGGCTGGGGAGCAGTTACTACTGACTTGCCCCTGAAGAGTGGAAGGCAGGATTCTCTGAAGAGTGGGAAGAGGGGAAAGATAACTGCAGTCCTGGCAACAGGGACAAGTGATTTTATGAAATTTGTCTAAGTATATACCTATAACTCTTAAATTATATAGTATTTGTACTCTGCTGTAAAACCTAATTTGGCCAGCTCTTCCCCCTCTGAAGGGTTGCTTTCAGGAGGAGAAATTACTTTGGTTCTCACTGAGAAGCCATGCAGGGAGGTGAAGGCTGCAGGAATCCTCTCCTCTGAAGAGAAGCTGTACTGGCCAAGACCAAAAGAAAGCAGCAGTGCGTCACTTCCCTGAGTTCTCTTTTGGTGGTTCTTGCAACAGATGCAAGCGTGGGTGTATGGCTTCACCTATTTGTCTGTGCTGTAACACGTATTTGACCTGCAATTTCTCACCTCTGCCTTTTGGGCTGTACCTGCTCTCTGGTCTATTTAGCTATTTTGGATCAAATATTTCCTGATATGGAGCTGTTGTCAGAACACCAGTGAATTTCAGGGAGTCCTTTAATTTAAGGACACAATGATTCTCTTGCAAAACCAGTGTTGAAAATCTGTGAAGATTTCCTGTGAACAGAAAGCTCTCAGGAAGGAAAAATCTCCAGTTCTGTGAAGAAATAAGGAGGCAGAAGTAATTGGTTTAGCATACATTTTTATTATTTACCCTGAAATCCAGAGATCAGGAGGTTATATCTAAAGGCTAATTAAAGTTTTATCTTAAGCAGGTCTGCTCTTTTGATTGCTCGAAGGAAAGATAGAATGAAGCCTTGGTGAGAACATCTTCTCAGGAGTACAGTTTATTTCTATCCATCTGATGTCGTTCAAACTCACGATGAAAATGCTGTATCTTATGTTTGGGAACATTTCTAGCCTGTGACATACACTTAATCTTGCGAGAACACAGCATATCTTAGGACCTTTAGCTTCACGTGGATAAGAATCAATTATTTTAGTAAAAGATTATAAATTTAGTTTGAGACGCTATTAAAAGTTGCATCAAAATTAATGAAAATATATTTTCCCCAAATGTCCACCTAGGGCATATTATTTTCTGCGAATATTGAGAAAACATTCTAATTTGTTTAATTTTGTATTAAGTTAAAGGATACAGTTTCAAAATATTGGTTGTATGCTTGATCTACATTACTTTGTTTTGATTTTCCTGTGACTTTTTAAAAATCATTCTCAGGATGATATTACATGTTATTTCTGCTGTGCTGCAGTATCTTAGATTTGAGTGTTTTTTTTCATGGCCTTTATTTTTATATTCAAATTCAATTTTTTGGTATTCATAATATAACTAACGACTATCTAAGAGTGAAGTATTACTTGTACGGTTTAGGGCCTAAGCAGCTGTTTCGGATGGTAGGCAAAGATGGAAAATGAGCAAGGGAGAATGATGTGGTGACAATAAAACTAACAACATTTTAAAAGTTTGGGGTTTGCTAATAAGCCCCTTGAAGTATTCAGTGAAGGAAAAGACTAGGAGAGTGTGCTAGCAACGCCCATGCAGGAGACAGAAAATTCTACTGAGACAGACTGGGCTGAAGGACATTAACATTTTTTTTTCTTTTTATTTGTCTAAAGATTGCAGAAAGCAACTTGCTTTCTTCCCATGCTTGATATGTTTTCTGCTCAGTTTGCTTCTAATGGCCTATTTAACACTGCCATTTCTCTCATTAAACTTTAGCATCTTGTAGTTTGGTAAACCTGCTTAAGGTAGTTTAGTAGCTCCAGTGTGTGCAAGCTGTGGCCTAGTTATTTTAAGTAGTCTTTAAATTTATTAAGTCTGATGTGGAAAATATCCTTAATTTGAATAACTATTACTTAGTTTGTGCGTACACAATTCTTGAAGAAATGCAGGGCATTTTGAAAAAGTGTATGTGCAGCTTTTAATAGGGTAGATTCAGGTATTTGCTGGAAACAGAACTGCTAGCCTTATATTTTAGTAACTGCAGTTTTTTAGTCCATGTCACCTGTTAACTTGTTGGCAACGTCATCATTAGGTGTTACAGAGTTTTTGTGTGACTGCTGTTTCTGTGCTGCTCATGAGTCACTTGGTTTATTAATAAACTGTGACATCTTTAAGATATACCAAAGTCTGTGAATGTGTGAAGGTTGATTAATGCCAGCAGTGAGCTATGTCATTCCAGAAATAACTCCACAGTAGACACTCAAGTTGTAAATATTTTTATTTCAGAATACTATTCAATTATATGGTTTTATTACTGATTTTTTAAAAAAGATTTTTCTTGATTTAACTGTGAGGTGTTTCAAAATAAACCTTAAAACCTTAATTTAGTAAAAAGCCTTATATTAAGGCTGTCTGAATTAACAGATTAATATCAATTTGTTGAAAATTTTAGTAGAAATAAAGTAGAAATTTTTAAAGGAGAGAGTTCTAAGGAAGTAATTCTGCTGAGTAAGTGGAAGTTGGGGTTTTTTTAATGTGCTTAAAGAGCTTATGCAGCAGTTCTCTAATGGTATGCAGGTAATTTGTATGGCTTAGTCTGTTATTTTGCTCTCATAACTTGCTTCAACTTGTAACTGTATTACAAGTGACTTTTATTCATCAGCAACTGGAGCATTAGACCTCATTAGGCCTCTTAATAAGGAAGAAACAGACATGTATGGGTACAGCATCTAACTATTGCATAGTTTTTCATGGGTCAGTTGAATGAGAGCATTTCTTTAATCTTCTTTCATCTTACTGCTTTGGGTGAATAAAAAGCTGATGTCTTATGTGCTGGCTTGTGGTTTTGGCTAAATCTCCTGGTGATTTCTTTAGACTGTGTGTTTGTTTGTTTTGACCTTTCATTAGATTCTTTTAGGAAGAATGCTCATATGTCTCTCTCTGGTATCCCTCTGCCCTTTCAGCAGGGGAAACTGCAGCACAAATTGACCAAACGTGTAGCTCTTCAGCAAATGTGCTTCTTGGAAAGATGCACGTTAGAGGAATATCAGATATAGGTTGGCAGGGCACTCACTGCACTGGCACACAAAATGTAAGATGAAACATTGTATCTCCAGGGAAAATTCTTTAAGACTGAGGATAAAATCTGAGGATAGTTGGTCCAGTCTAAATGCAAAGCCTTTGTTTGTCCAAGACAATATACGTTGGACTAGCACAGAAAGACATGCGACCCAAAAAATATGGCATTAGGTTGCATCAAGGTAGAAAGCATGTTTCCTTTGAGTGTAGCATCAGGGGACCTTAGGGGTCTGGATATCATGTTTTGAAAGCAAACAAAATGTCTGGAGTTAAAAAAAACCTCAAACAACAACAACCCCAAACAACAAAAAAATCCCACACCCAACCTGTGAAAACCCCCAAATAGTGACTTTAAAGCCTTATATGATCTTAAGGAATGGGAAGAAGACTCATGTGGTGGAGAAGCTGCATTGAGTGGTGCTTTTGAGACTAGAATCTAGGTTTAGGGAACACACGGAAGTGAGTTGACTTCTCTGCTCTTTCTTTCTGATTAATACTTTCTTCCACCTGCTTTAGGAACAGCCTGAAATGATCATTTGAATCATCTACAGATCCAGGTAACCTATTCTGTCATAAAATTGAATGCAATTAAAATAAAGCTGGGAGCCAACTGCGAACTCTTGCAATGTTCTTGCTTCTTAGAACTCTACAGTGTGAAGTCCAAGACAGGTTTATATTTCAGTTTAGAGGCAAATCAAGATGTACTCTTACTTTAGCCCAAGGACAAAGGTGAATTAACAATCTCCTCAAGGAGCAAATTGCTACTGGAAAAAGTCTTGTAAGATTGGTATTACACAGTGGGAAGACCCCTACCTCAGGCTTGCTTGGCACAGAACTGCTTCAGTTTGCGAGATCTTCGGAAATAGGGTTCTGACTTGCTTTTTGTCTTTGGTTTGGTGTCCGTGCTGTCCTATTAGTTTCTGATAATTGTAAGGTACTGTCCAGATAGGAAAAGAAGCCATCTTTAGACCAATACTGTTCTCACAGTCAGTCTGCTTGTACACGTCCTGTCTCTAAGGAGGCGTGTCAGAATCACATGGGGTTGGAAGGGACCTCTGGAGATCATCTAGTCCAACCCCCCTGCCAGAGCAGGTCCACCTAGAGCAGGTTGCACAGGAACTTCTCCAGGCGGGTTTTGAATGTCTCCAGACCTCCCTGGGCAGCCTGTTCAAGTGCTCTGCTACCCTTAAGGAACAATAATTAAATCTTGTAGCAGAAGTGCAGTTTTAATCTTGAAGTCTCTTATCCTTACTAAATTCTACTGATTTCTCTTTTTTTTCTTTCGTTTTTCCTTCCCCTGCGACCATAAGGAAGTCAGGTTTTCCCTGAAAACAGAAAGATGCCTCCTAAGATGGTATGAAATTAACAGTCACCAGTGAGTCAAACAAGTGCATCTTAAGTTGATACTTCTTACATAACAGTATGTGAAACTGTGACATGTTTCAGTTAATCTGTATTTTGCTTATCTCTGCTGTGATTTTAAACTATTTTAGTTTGCATTTGCCACAGACTGAGTGTCCAAACTAGGGTACTGTATCTTATCTGACAGATAGTAATGTCTAGCTGACGGATATTAATGAGACATGCCATGTTGGTGTTAACAACTTTAGTCAAGTTCTTATTCCATGAAATAAAGAGCTTTAAAAAATGCATTGTACAAAAACATTATGGACCCAATAGAGGCACTGATTGGGACAATCCTTTAACTTTGTGCTGCCACTAAAACAGGCAGATCAGTTTTTTAGTCCAACTTCTTGAGTACTAATACAGACCTGTACATTGATGTTACCTTTTTTCATCAATGCAACCTGCTAATGTAGAGACCTCTTCAATGTGGTATCTCAGCATCTTTGTCCTGTTCAGACTACTTGAATCTCTTCCTAAAAATAATGTTTTGAGAGTAATTTTAACTGTAATCCAAACTTTGAGATTTGTGTGATTCATTTTGGTATAGAGATGCCTCTCCAAAGAGGGATTGTGATTCTACCTATCCCAGAATGAGCTTAATTCTTGCTTTACCAAGGCAAATCAGTGAAATGGGATTATTTTAGTTATAATGTTGACAATATGAAAAGATATGTAATACGTAGCACACTCATACTTGTCTTATGCTTTTATCTCCTTTTCTTTTTTCCTCCTTCTTTTTTTCTTTTTTTTTTTTTTTGATCATTTTCTTGCTGAAGAACGTACTCCAATATTGGTGTGACTGCAAGCTAACGTTTGCAGTATTTGATGTAGGAGGAATGAGTCTTTGTAACGGACTTTCTTGTGACTTTGTATTTCTTCTGAATGTAATGTGTATGACAAGGAATCGGCAGGTGAATTGCATGCTGTATTCCATCTGTTATCAGCTGTCTGAGCCTATCTCTTGTACTTGAATATATATAATGTGAATATATTCTTCCAGGGCAAGTACATAACTTGGTCACTTAAGAAAGTGCCCAACTTTTGGCAGTATTAAGATATGTATAACTGTAACACGGAATCTTCCACTGACGTGAAATTTTATGCCTTTAATACAGCTGGAAGGCAGACTGCCAAGTGTGGGAGGTCAGTGCTAGAATATCTTTCTAGTACAGATGAGAGCAAGAAGTATCGGCTTTTAATGATGCTTGTCATTCTGATAAAGTGGGTCCATATTTTCATATCAGCTACTGCCCTAAAAACCCACCCCAACCCAAAAACCAGCCAACCAAAACAAAAAAAACAACCCACCCCAAAACACAGCATCAAAATCCCTCCAGTCATCCATCCTTCTAATTTTTGAAAGTTATTTGTTAATAGATGCTGTGAGTTGCCAGGAATTTAAAGAGCCACAAAGGAGTAGAGAACAGATGTAGGGTTTTAGTAAATGATGTTGCCAAATCCTTCTGTTTTCACATATACAGGACATGCAAACCTTCAGCAGGATTATTCCTTCCTCCCCTTCTCCCCCTGGTTGCTACAGGTTAAGCAACAGTTCTTTCCCTAGAACATCTAATAGAGACAAGTTTGATGGCTGCAATTATAGCTGGTCGATTTAGTGAATGCTCATATTGGCCACTCAACACGGTTCAGTGATCTTGATGCAGGTTGTAAGTGGGACTTGGAGCAAAAGAAGTGCCATTAAACCGAACTGCTCAGGTTTTAACCTGTTCCTGCAGTGAGGCTGGGTAGTCATCCTTTTTTCCCTGGAAGTTCAGAGGAAATTCTCTGATGCCGCCTGTTCTGTTGCTATCACTTATCTATTCATTATATGGTATTATCCATTAGGAAAGCAAGCTCTTGGAGTGAAAAGTGATTTGAAGGAATAAGAGTGTGTATGTGGGGAACTTGTCTTTTGGGCAGCAAATTTGCTGGATGAATCACAGAGGTACGCTGGGAAGACTGAGAACTTTTTTTACCGATATAATTTTGTAAATACATAGGTAATTCCTTAACAGTATATGATGCAAGAATAGAGACACAACTTTTTGGCAATTGGAGCTAATATGAAAAGTACTGTTGTTAAAAGTACCACGGGAAGTCCTTCAAGCCACTGTGTTTGTAAAAAGATGAAATGCATTGTTTCCATAAAAATCTGAGTTATTTTGCAGATAGGTCTTGATTTAGCTGGTAATTTCCTGCAATTTTGGGAGCCATATTGGAAATGCAGTCAAATAACTCTTGTACAGTGATATTCTTTTTTACATGCACTGTTTTCCTGGATTCTCTGTTGATTCTTATTCAGGTAACCCTGATATAATGACAAATTGAGGTGTGTGGTTTTTTTTTTTTTTTAATTGCAGTTAAATAGTTTAAAACTACAGGTCATGTAACAAGGTGATAAACTTTCCACATGTCAAAGGCCGGTTTTGCATCTTTTGCTTTTTGAATGTATTATTGGTAAAAATTTTTAATACACCTCTTTAATAAACTAACTTACATCTTTTTGTCTGTGGGGTGTCTGGCTAAGCAGTATATCTTTTTTTTTTTTTTTCTAAGTATTTTTCTGTGAATTAAATTATTGAGATAATCACTAAGTCCTCAGTAGAAAATAAATGTTGGAAATGCACATCAATTTAGCAATTAAGGTCTGTTTCATGCAGGATGTAGCTCCGGAGGTACTGCTTCACGCTTTTGTTGTTGTTAAATAAAAGGACCTCGTCTAATGGTATATGTGCATTAATGAAATGCAAGCTAGAAGTTACATTAACCATTCAGTAGGAAAAAATAACTTCTGTATTTTTAAACCAATGTTAAGAAAATGTTGGGTTATTGGCCTTCTTTTTGTCCTTCATGTTTTGAGAAGAATAGGGAGAATTATGAGGACAGAAGGTCACGTTTATACTAAATTAAAGTATATTAAAGATGCATTCAAGAGAATCACCAGGCCAGGATAAAACAATGTTGTAGTTTAAAAGTAGAATCCTTTGCTAAATTGGCCAGAAGAAATACTATTTAAAGTGTATAATATTTTAAAGTCTTTATTAGTGTGAGTGTTTGCAAGTGCCTTGTGCATTTCTGGTTGCAGTTAAGTATAATTGCAGCCCATCTCAATGAAACAAATTCCTGTTTGGCAGCTGCATCCTCAAGTAATGGTATAATTTAGTCTAAGCTGTTCTGTACTTCCGTTTTCTGAAAACAAAAAGGGCTGGTGCAAAATAAAAGTAAAGTGTAACTGCATGTTCTTGAACTATTGTCTACCTTAATTTACACAGGAAGATCTGTTTTTGTAAAATTGACTGAACTGCTGGTTTCCTTCTTAACTCTTAAAGAAGCTTTGTAGAGTGTTGTTTTCTGGAGTTCTGTGTCTATATATTAGAGAGACTGCTTAAAAAGTGAATGCGTTGAACTTCTTTTTCCTAGAGAAAAAGACAGAAGCATTGTTATTGTAAATCGTTACTGTCTTGACTAATAGTTAAACATATAATTTCTTTCAGTCCACTCATTAGAAATGTGCTTGCATTGTGGATGGGATGGGCAAACTCTTGGTCAGACTCAATTTCATGAAATTACAATAACAATATCTTATGCAGGTGTGAGAGCAGAGAGAAGGGAAAGAGAGAGGCTTATTAACATCTTACGCTAGGTCTGAATGGTAAGAAACCTGTGCCTGAAGTTGTGCCTTCTTAAAAATACTAGCAATAAAAGAGGATATTTGAGCTTCTCCGTAACTCAATCTGCTTTCTGCGGATTAAGGTGACTTTCTCTTCTATTAGAAAATAGATAGAAATTCATGTCAAGTTAAATTTAGGATGTCAGTTATATTGAAGTGAGATAATTAACTGTCCAAAGAAGTGGAGCAGAATTGAGAATTGAATGAAGGTGGTGGCTTAGTTTCCACAGCTGTCTGGCTGTTCTACTGGACAGGGAGTCTAAAATAGGGATGTGCTTCTCTGAAGAGTTGAATTTTCTCTCAGATATATTTTTGTTTGGTAAATACAGCCACTGAGGTTTGTGCACTTGGAGGTTGCAACTCATTAGTGTTAAGAAGAAACAAAGGGAAAACCAAAATACCCCTCTCAAAACCTGGAGAAAACTGCTCATCACAGTTTACTTTTTTCAGGAGGAATTTAACATACAATCATATGCTAAAACTACTGCATGGGAGAGCTGGTTAGTCAAACCTTCAAAATTACCAAAACTATCAACTAGGTTGCATGCAAAGTTGCTTTGCAGTACAGTAAAGAATTGTACAGGTATGATCACAGTAAAAATTGCTGCCTCTTATTTTGCGAGTGTGTGTACGCTCAACAGTGTCTGTAAGTAGCAGTATAGTAGGAGAGTAGATTGGATTACAAAAGCAGTGTTGAAGCATGACTGAAGTTTATGTGGCAGTTAAGGACAGGAATGAAAGATACTAACCACCAAGCACTGTGTACCCTTGAATCAAAAGGCCAAGAGACTCTTCTGAAAACTGTTCAGAAGTCAAAGGAGACACACACACCCACCCACCCACCCCCAAGTGTCTTGTATTGTCAGCAAAGAGAAAATCCTATGGAACCTAAAGGCAGCAGTTCATGGCTGGAGAGCTGAGGTTCTCTCAAGTGACTTCAATCAAAACATGTGAAGATTTTGTTGTGTTTTCTTCTCAGTGGTTTTTTTCTTGGAAGATGATCAGTGATGGATATCTACAATGCACGAGGGAGGAATAAGCTGAGAGCATTAATAATGTACAAGACCAAATTGAGCTCAAGCAAGGAAAGGCTGAGGGAGACTGAAGTTAGTTTATTTGGAGAGTTAAGTGCTTAAAAGTTGAAGGTATAAAGGGTGGTGGTGTGGGGTTAATTTTATTTTTGAGTTAATATGTTTGTAGAGTATATAAGATTTTTACTGTAAAGATGATTTGATGTTAAGGTAAATTTTTAATGTGGATTTAGCACCAAGATTAAAAGAGCATCCCCTCCCTACTCCTAAAAAAGAGCATACTATCTGTTTGGGGCATTGGTCCTGGAGAATGTACTTGGTTAGTGGCTGGTTATTGATAGTACCCGAGTAAGTGATATTAATGTAAAAAAAAAAAAAAAAAAAAAAGTAACACTTAGGGTTTTATGCTTCTAAAGGGGCCCAGTTGTCAGTAAGGGGCTAAATTTTACAACAAAACCAAAAATATTTTAAAATATTGAAGCCTTGATCTTAGAAGTGCTGTGAAAGACTTGAACTGTTTTACGTGCTCATTTTAGAAATGCACAGTCTCTTTTGTGTTTGACTCATAACCTTAAGGCATTAAAATGGATCCACCTTTTTTTTTTTTTTTTTTTCCAGAGGAATACAACGTGCTTAGGGGCTGGCCTTTGTCTGTCATGCGTTCCCACCATGACAGATTTAGCAAACTGCAGCTGAGAAGTTACACTAGTTTGTACTTTCTGCTCTTTGTGCTGTGGAAAACCTATTGTTTTCACTGGATCACTGGCATGTTGATTACTTTGATGCCAAAAAGCATAGGGTTTTGCAGCTGTTTTCATTTTCAATCAAAGAATGCAGGCAAGAACAAACAGAAATCCTAAGAAAGAGCTTGTTATAGAGTCTCCGCAGCAGTCCAAGGATGCAGGTCCTTGTGAAGCAGAAGCGGAGAGTCCTGTGGTAGTGCTGGTAAGAATTGATTAAACAAGCTATCTCTTCCCTTTAATAATTCCAGTTCTGACTGACAGTGAAAAACTGCTTAATCTGATGCTAATGAGAAGTTCCAGCATTCTTACTTGTGAAGAAGGTGTGTTTAAGATTGAGGTTTGATTCTTTGTGTGTTGTCTGCCTTTTTAATTAATTTTTGCTGTTCTGGTTTACCAAATCTTTGGTTCTCCCTGAGTGTGACTTTGGAAATTGGTTTTCATACTAGCTGCTTTTCAGTGTCTGTTCTGTCTAGCATAGTTGTACAGCTCTTTGAACCTAGCTTGAAAACTACTTATGCTTTAGAATCTGTTGTAGCACCTCTGTTTTTTAAATGCCCAGCACATCTTTCAATTAAAATATATTTGAACTCTCTAAAGACTGTATGTGCAGTGGTTAAATTTTACTTATATGTTCTAAGAACTGTCTAAATAGTTCAGGTGTACTTCTGTTAAAGGATCTATTTTCCAATGCCTTCAATGCACGTTATTTAGGAACTGAAAGTTTAAAGTAGCTTCCAGTGGGGGAAAGGGGAATATTTCTATATGCGGGGGAAGTAATCAGATAAGAACATGTTTTTTATATATCGCTACACACTTACTTCTGTTGGAATTTTAATAGTACAGCAAGAGAACATAATAAGCAAGCTGTAATGAATCCACCAACTCTCTCCAGCTAGGACAATAAACCTTTTCAAATAACAGAGGAGGATTGTTAAACTAATAACTTATATATCAGTAGAAAGGAAGTCTTTGATAGTTCTTACTAAAATTCCAATTTTACTTAGTAATATCTCATATTTAATTGCTGAATTAAAGGATGACAATCTCCTCTTTATTTGTTTGGCTGTGGTTGAAGTTAGTGGGAGCTATGATGCTCAAATTATGGTGTCTCCCCCCTTATTTGAACTTCATGCTATGCATTTAAGAATTGAACTAAAACATTTTGGCTATCTATATTTAGTAATACACATCTGTAACTATATGGGAATTGTTACTGTATATAACTGAAAACTTAAATGTGTGTTAGTTAAGACAAATTTTGTTTTCCTTTACACTGTTTTCTGTAGTTTCATTCTATTCAGAGCAGTTCTTAGTAAAACGTGGGGTTTTTTTGTATGGGTGTGTTCTGATTTCTGGTCCAGATTTTCATCAGTACAATATGAGCTAATCTTGTGTGTGCTTTCCTGCCTTTGGAATGTTTTACTTTATTTAGAACTGTTTTTATTCCCCCATGAATACTTGGAGAGGATATTAGTGTTTCTGCAGATTACTTAGAGTACTGCAGTTGATCAGCAAGCATATGTACTAACTTTAAAAAAAAAAAAAAGTATAAAACATTACTGTGTTTACTTATAACCATTTATGAAGTACATCCTTATAATTTTCCGGGTACTACTTAATTTAATGTTCATGTATTAATATAGCTCCAGTGTTTGCTCTCCCTTTTTTTTCATTTTCCGATGAAGTGGGTGTGTTCAAAACAAAGGTCAATATTTCAAGGGAAGAACATTTAGGTTCCACATAGGTCACGTAAAAAATGTCTTCGCTGTCATTTCAGTTGCTATTTTGGTCTTAATCTGTTACATATATAGACAAGCATATATATGGCATATAATTATAGATGTTATAATATCCCTTTTTGCTTCTGCTTTTGTCTAGTTTATTGAGGAAAACTAGATGAAATGGTGCAAGGACACTTGGCACAAAGTGTACTGCTAGGCACGAAGCAAAAGTAGGGCGCTATGTTTCATTTAACACCGACATTTGGGTCTGTTTCTATTTCATTGAGTTGTGATGTTGCAGTAGATTTTTACTGCCACAGTAAAAGTAGGTGTTTTCTCACTGCTATGGGGTGTAGTAAGGTAATAAATAAGACTGATAATGTTGCTTGTTTTCTGGGTTAGAAACCTTAGAATTGTATTAGATGGCAATACTCAAAAGCATTTGGAACAGGAGGCTTCTGCCTTATTCTAGTAATACTTCTCATCGACTATTGCCTAAAACATTCTTTTGAGTGTGGGTGTATTCCTTTTGTATGGGTAATTTTGATGTGATTTATGTAGCACTTGAGGTTTTAGAGTATTCTTTATAAATATGAGACAGAATCAGCTGTCAGAACTCCAAGGAAGAAATAAGCTTTTTGTGGTGTTCATTTAATTCTTTTAAACTTAGTTCACAGAGAGTCCGCTAGAGTATTGAGAGAACTGAGTGTAACTTTAAGCCTCCCATGTGATGCTGAAGCAATGTTATTTGATTCAGTGCTGTGTCTAAATTAACTTTCCCAGGATAGGTGTATAGGTTCACAAAAAGAGTCATCTGCTGTTTTCAGTGCCAGTACGTTAGTAGGTATTTTCTCTCGTTTTTCTGTGATTTTAATTATATTGTGTCATAAGTTTGCTTTTGAGGTTAACAAGCAAGAAGAGCCCATGGAAAAAGCATTTAGATTTTCCGGGTGGTGCCTCAAAACCTTACTTGGGATGAACTGCTATTGTGCTAGCTGTTGTGGAACTTACCAAATTAGCACACATGCACTTTAATAGTCAGAAGTAGTAACTGCTTATCAAATCGGATGATGTTTCTGGGAAGTTAGAACTTCTGGAGGCCATTTTTCTTCTTGGAAACACACTGGCGTATGAAACGTAAGATACTCAAGCTCTTCTGTCCAGCAGAGAAAGCATTGCCCAAGTGATTCTAGTGTTAGAAGTTTTTGTGATGATAAGAGAACTTTATAGAACACAACATGCTTATTTTATGTCTGAAGGCAAAGCAAATTGCAGAGAAGGCTAGAAATTAAACAACTGGAACTGCATCCATATTAACAATGTGAGGTAAATACTGCCAATACAGAAGATCTTGTCAAAATGTTTGAGCTCTGAAAAGTGTTCTTGTGTTTAAATGGACCATGTGTTTAAATGACCTCTTATTTATAGGAGCACAGTGCTTTGTAATTTAGTCTGTGTTCACTGAGTTCTGGAAGCCCGTATTCTCTTCTGTTACAGCCCCCTGAAGACTTGGGTGAACAATAGAACAAGAATTTTCAGGATTTCAGGTTAACCTGACAATAAATAAATAAGTAAATAAATAAATAATAGTTTTTTAAAGAAACATTGTGTAAAAAAGCCTGTATAACTGTCTGCTCTTTATATGGTTCAATCTGTGTCTGTAGCCCCAGTAAGCACTTCTGATCTGTTTATGTGAGAACGGGTGACAATGCATTTCATTCTTTCAAGACCTAGAGATTTAAAAGTTTTGGATTTGTCAATGAAAGCATATTGTTGCTTAAATATATGCATAGTGGTAGTTTTTCACATAAACCTGTGGCAGCTTATTCCCTCCCACTGCCTCAAAGTTTACATCACAAAGTTAACCGTACCTAAGAAAGGGGATAATGAGAAATGTAATATTTAAGAATATGCTCTAGGATACATACAGTTTTTTGAATGGATTTTTAAGTCGATTAAAAAAAATAATGCAACCTGGGCAATTTATTTTGAGTTTATTGTAGTCATGGGCCAATAAGATACAGGGAGCTCTTACCCATGTTTAGTATTAAATAATCTCATTATTTGTCCAAAGTGGCTTCTCTCAAGACAATGTTGAGAAATATGTAAAATCATATACTCATCAACTTGTATGCTGTGTTGCCTGCTAGTGCTTGTAGCTCCATTCTGCTCTTCATGGGGACTTGTTAATTTGCAGGTGTATGTGCTAAATATGCTTTTATAAGGTAAAAGAGGTTCTGTAGCATGAGGCTAGCAATACTCAGCATGCTTAACCTGACCATCCTTTGTTTTGTGAGAAGGCAAGAGGAAGACAACATTTGTCTCAATTTAAACATGCAAGAAAAAATGTACTCTATTATTTTTTCTGTAATATATATTGTAGACCATCATTGAACTCTGAACCTAAAATTCCTTTTATCTGATGGCTTTTGACACTGCTTGTCCCAATATATAAACCATAGTCTGGCAGATTAAAGTCATTACCAGGCGGGTGTCATGATGGCTGTTTTGAAATGCTTCTTATTTCTGATAAGTTTCCATACCTATAATACACTGGCAAAAATTAAAGTGGTGTGGCAGATACTCTGCTGTTTTATCTTCCTACATACACACATTGGCTAGCATGAGTGCTGGACCCCTGGAAGCCCTATGCTCTTAGCATTTTCTTAGATTACAGAAATAAAAATATTTGTTGCAAATTAATAGGAAAAGTTAAGCCTTGTTTGAAAGACTGACTTTTAATGGCTGTAAACTTGATTTTTTGCAGTTTTGACTGGGCTGAGTTTTATCTGTGTCAGCTGGTCCATAAATCATATTCAGCAATACTGTTGTCTTTTATATTACATGAAATAACAGACCGGAAAATCTTTTTTTCGGAAGAAGAGCTTGAGAGAGAATCTGCTTCCTTGTGGTGTTGTAGATTTGGCTAAATGCCAATGTCACTGTTCTGTTTATTGTTTTCTTTTTTTTTTTTTTTTTTTTTTCATATCTGGTTCAAACTGATAAAACATCCTCTTCCTTTTGAATCTGACAAATGACTAAGAAAGAAGTGAGTAACATTTTGGAGAAACTTAGGGAAGCAAATTCTTCATGAAGTTTTATAGAAATGATATTTCTGCAAATCAGGAACTCTAATGATTAAATAGGAAGATGGTGTGGTTTTCTGGTACCACTATCTTTGTGTCCCACTGACTTAGAGGAGAGGTGTATATTCAGGACCTCAGCTCCAGTGAGCTTTAAAAAAAGCTCATTTTCTTTTAAGATTCTTTTTTATCAATTTTATGGTTGTGTGGACCTGTTTTGTGACTATAGGGTAGAGATATGCATTTGCAATGAATTGGATGCTTTCTGAAGCTGCAGTACATGCATCTTTGGTTTTAGAATTGGCTGTGCTAAAGAAGTGATTTGCGTGTGTGTGCAAAATATTGAAATAATTTTAGTTATGCTTCTTGTAAAAGTAATCCTTTTCCTCTATTTTTTGGTAGAATGAGAGGAGACAGAGCTAGCTTTCTTCCACTCTTCACCTGTTGCCTTCCCAAGGGAATTAACAGGAGGATGGTCATAGCTCTGGTCGCAGCACCAGGGAGAAAAGATGAAAATGCTGATCATGTGCAGCACCATGTAAAAATCCATTATTCGTTTGAGGTGACAGCTGTCCCTTGCTACCAATTAGTGGAATTGGTGCTGTGATCTATCTGCTTGCTAGTTCAGACAGTAGATGTCCTGCTACGTGAACCTTCTGACTATATTGACCATGTATACCTTTCTTCTTTCCTTTAAAAGCCTTCCCAAATTGCATTTTAAGTATATTAAAATATGTAGCCTGAATTAATATTTTTAAAGACATTTTAAAAATTGTGAGCTGCACTGAAGCTGAGTAACAGAATTCAAAAATGCTTTTGGAACAGCATTTAATGAGGATGGAGTTTCATGTTCTGCTTAG
Organism: Numenius arquata; assembly: GCF_964106895.1. NCBI lineage: Eukaryota > Metazoa > Chordata > Aves > Charadriiformes > Scolopacidae > Numenius > Numenius arquata. Next base: position 82,964,665 of record NC_133576.1, read on the forward strand.
TAATCTGAATCTCTCCTGCCTCTGAAAGGGTCCCATCAGCTCCCATCTATTGACACAAGTGGTTATACAGCCATCTGACCAGCATTTCAGAGACCCAGTCTGCCTGAAACCTCACTGGTTGGGAGGAACCCTCTAAAGCCAGATCACTCCTAATCTGTCTCAAAAAACAACTGTTTGGTTGTTGGTACTAGTGTGAGAAGGCTTATGAATGTGCCACGAGAGAGAGTGTCCTTCTAGTGTCAGCCCTCCTTTCAATTAATTGAAGCCAATTGTGAAGCCAAATCTTTAGCTAACAGAAGAGACTGATTGTATACACAACTCAAATGGTCTTTCTCCCCTGCTCATTTCTTAGACTCAATTTAATTTTGAGTATTTTTTTTTGTTTCTCCTAAAGATCAGTCATCCTGCACCACACTCATATCAATCTGTCACTGCAACACATTGTGTATCGTTTCTCATGACATACTCTTCAGAAGGAATGGTCACCGGGTAAAGGCCTCCTTGACCAAATGGACTGACCTGGCTATAGTACTGTAGTAATAGTCTCTAAACCTTGTTTTAATGTAAGAATATACTGCACAAGAGCTCAAGCTCAGTGATTGACAGGTGAGCATCTTGCTTGCCTGGGTAGGCAGAGAGGACCTGTTACTTAAGTTGAAAGTGGGAGAAAGGCGAGTAAAGGCTGTCTTGCTTTCTGAATGAAAGCTTCATTTGTAAAAGTAAATTTACTTCAAATGTAAATGTACTTCATTTAAAGAGCAGTAAAGTTGGAGGGCCTCTTCATACTCCATGTTATCCCTGTCTCGTATGCCTAAGGAAGCAAATTTATACTGGGCAGTTACTGCCTTGGTGAAGAGTTGGAGAGTGTAGGAGAAGTTACAGGAATTTCTTTGGAATCAGAACTTGTTATGACAATCTGGCACAGTGGGAATGTTCAACATGAAATTTTGTGAAAGAGTAATTTGGTAGAGCTTGCATCAAGGAAATGTGTGAAATAGTTGGGTGAAGAAGGTGCATCTAGCCTTCTGAGTACTAAGGAAGCTTGGAGCGCACCATTTCAGTAGTTTGGGATTCATTGCAGCAGTCTGAATATTCAGTCAGACTTAACAGAAAGTTTTCCTGCAATCAAAATATTTTGTAGAAGTCGTATGTTAGAGAAAATGTCACCTTTTCTTTTACATGCTTCTCTTATACTTTTCTGAGCTGAGTCAAGATGGTCCAACCACTTCAGCACGAAAGGCTTAAGCCTTTTCTCATGGACACTGGTGTTAATTCTTGGCTTTGTGATAAACCCTGTTCATGAATGAGAGGAGAAGATGTAGCAGCAGCTGTGGTTCAGGTGCTAAGCTCTCAAAATGTGTTGGGTTACAATATACAGTGAACCAAACAGCTGTTCTCCATCTCTGAGGAGAAACAAGGCAAGCTCAACGTAGTAATTTTCCACTGTGTCTCCTAGCTGTATTGGGCTGTACTGAGCATGCTGTTATATAGCTTATAAAATTTTAATAAATTCTTCCAGTGTGATTGTAAATGGTAACTGTTTTTGGTGATGAAGCTATGTTTTGTTCGTCATTTTCTGGTGGATTTATTTTTCAGATTTTGCTTCTTTGGCCTTTTCAGCTGTTATGCTCTGTTATGTTCTTGTATTTTGCTTAATATTAAAACTACCGTGTGGTAGATATGAGGGGATCTCGAGTAACATTTGAGTAGCCTATGAACTAAACCTGAAAACCTTGGTAATTTTCTCTGACTAAAGCTTTCCTAATTCCTTAAAAAAATACATTATTTGATTCACTTTTGGATGAAGAAAACACCTGTATGGTTTCTCAGGAATATTATTGATATACTAATGATTAATAGCAGTTACTTCTAGACATAAAGTTATCTCTTTTGTGTAGTACAGCTGGAATTTGAAAGTTTATTAACATATGTTATGCAAAAATACGTGTAAGTCTCATCTTGTCTGATTAGCTGTAATAATGGTATAAGCTGGACTTGCTGATATTCTTATGTTTAATGTACCTTACTTTGAAGTTAGTACAATTGATCTCAATTGGAAAGTCTCTTATAATTGCCAATTGAAAAAAAAAAATAAAAAAATGGTGGTGTTGTGTCTGATACTGTGATGCGCAATTTTAGTTGCAGAAAGTGCAAGCTAGATTATAACTCCAGTTTCGCATTAGTTTGCACACTCTAAGGCAGTGCTGCTTCATTGAGAGCTCTCTCTAAACCTGATTTGCCATCTGAGGACTTAACAGAATGCTTGGTGCGGGGAAGGTTTTTCTCTGTCTGATTGTGCACAGCCAGCTGTAATGTCTCAACAGCGGTATAGGATTTAAATGTTGAATCAATGCATAATAACTGAAGAAAGCCACTCAGACAATTAAGAGGAAGGAGATGGCCTATGGGAATTTTGAAAAAAATGTAGAGAAGGAGGAATGTCAATTAGCCTACTCCTGCTGCAGGTTACTACTAAATTAAAATGAAGCTCAGTCTTTGCTTTGAGCTAAGGTTGTTTTAATCCCTGCTAAAGCCAGATCAGAGCTTGCTGGGCAGTATTAAGCAAAGATAATCATGAACATAAGAGACTAGTAATTTCTTTATAATATTTCTTGCAATGGGATTATAATAATCATACATGATTATTCTGATAAGCTCTGACCTAGTGTGTTTTGTGAAATAGTTCAATTTCTTCTTTCTGAGGCAAATAGCATGCTTGCCTCTGTAATTATCAGTGCACTTGTCTACGTGGTATAGCACAACATAAAGTCTGCATTGTGAATACTGTAAGTTTTGATGTAGGTGAAATCTCATTCTGCCAATTTTTTAAAGAGTAACTTCTTAACATGAGTCAACAATTGTAATTTTTCCTCAATATACCTGAATTTGTTTTCCTTTTTTTTTCTCTTTCCCTAGGCAAAACCAAAGCTCATAGAACCAATAGACTATGAAAATGTCATCGTTCAGAGGAAAACACAGATATTGAATGATGCTTTACGTGAGATGCTACTGTTCCCTTATGATGACTTTCAGGTAATTTAATCGTCCCTCCCTTTTGTTTGTGTTTTTTTTTTTTTGTTTTTTTTTGTTTTTTTTTTTAAAGACAGATTTTTAGCAGTAGTAGTCATGAGATTATAACTTCCCAGTTCTTTGTTTTTAACTCTCTTTAACTACAAAAAAAATTTAAAAATCTTTGCCATGAGTCCCTTTATGCTGCTCAATTTATTCTGTCAGATTACAGGAGAAGAAATAGCACAATTTCTTTAGATTATAAGGTCTACTTCTGCAACTCTGCAATTTTACTGCCTTTTGAAATAGGTGATCAGTCATTTTTAGATATTTACCCCCTTTCTGATGTAGGAAAACATCATATTTGTTCAAAAAAAGCACCTGCTTTTTGTCATGCTTTAATTCTTAAACTGATTTGGGTTTGGTTTTGTTCTCCTCCCTGCCTCCTCCTTAACAGTAAAAGGCATGAACCTGTTCAAGTGAAAACTGTTACTCTCAGCTGCACATGAGCAGCCAAAATTGGGTTTTGGCAAAATACCCTGTGCATAACAGGGCTCTGACTTGATTAAGCCATACTTTACCAAGATTTGTGATCATCTTGATATGTTTCTATAAGACAACTGTGTTCATTAAATAAATTTAAATTATTTAAATAACACTTTTAAAAATCTTAGTGTAGATCCAGTTAGGATAACCACCAAACATCTTAAGAGACTGGTGTTGGTGTAAATAGTGAGGAAAGTCTCTCACACATGCCCATACCTGCATTCAAAATGTCTACTTATATTTGAAAAGTATGCAGACACCTGAACTGTCTGTAAATTAACTGCTTCTGGGGACTGTATCATAGTTGAATACCTCAGAATTGTTCTGCAAAAACCTACCTGAAAAGCTAAGTGCTTTATTGAGCCAGGTAGTTGAAGCTAAGTTTGTGTTTATCATGGGGAAAGTTGGTGGTGATTTGGTATATTTCTATAGAAGGGCATATAAAGTCCCATAAATTACACATGTTGAGTTTTTCATTAATTCTCTTTAGCATATTAAAGTATTTACATGAGTGCACATGGCCTCTTTTCAATATAGTCTACATGCTTGATTGTCACTGATTCTTACATGAATAACTCTGCTTGTAGCCTTCCCACTCTGAGCTAAAAATTTTCTTTTTAGCAAGCTACAGAGAGTAGTTTGCGCTTCATGTGTTCTCACCCACATGTGAAAGTTTTGAAGGACTGCAAGTAAGACTTCTTACAAAACGAAGTAATACTGCCTATAAACATTATCTAATGCTACTAGTGGTCAAATGCTAGACCACTCGTGATGATGCCCTGCACCAGGTATTGGGTTTGGGACTGAAAAGCTTGTGTGGGCTTTATCAGCTGGATCCTCTTCTACAGTGTGACTTTTCAGTATCGCAGATCAAGAGGAATCAAGGGTACTTCTGCCAAGTGTACTCTTATCTAATTGATTAGTTCAATTACCAGAGGTCATTCTGGTGAACAGCTCTGAATTATCAATGGAGAGGAAACAAACCTATCAAGAATATCCTCAGGCATTTTGTTTGAGCAGTCTGGGGGATATCTGAAGTGTTTAACTGTTGTTTCAAGTGGCCTTTTCTGCAATTCTTAACCTCAGGCCTATATGACTGAAGCTAGAGCATAGGTCTTACTCTGGTCCTTTAGAGGGAATGACTGAATTTTGTTCAAGAACTGTAATGCCTTTTGTTATGCTTTCTTTGGATTCTATGGTCAGATTTTCATTGAGGCAGTCATTAAAGTGTGTGTTAGATCAGAGGCTTTTCTTCAGGTAGTCACAAGTTTGGAACATAGTCAGATTTCCTGTTTCTTTATCCCTCAGCAGTGTAATATCTGAATACATTTTCTGAGTTTCCCCTATATAGTCTTTGGCAGAGTCTCATTTTATACTTGATTTATAGGAAGACTGGTTTGTACTATCAAACTGTATTATTATACTATCAAACTTTTATTTCCTTGTAGGATTTGCTGGTACAAACTTACTCCAAATATTTTTATTGTAGACATGACTATCCAATACCACTTTGATCTATCTGGCTTGTTTTCAACAACACAATGCATTTAAATCTGTCGTTCAATGTATAAAGAAAATACTACCGAGTCAGAGAACAGCAATCCCTTATGTGCTTATTTATTATTTTGCAGGTTAAACTTCTTAACCTCGTGCAGTTTCCCATAATCATATTTACGGTTTTGAAACCGTTAGTCTTGATACGGTTGCCAATATAATTTGAATAATTTAAATAGTGGCATATTATCTGTATTTGCTGTTCTGCTACACATATTATTTTTTTTAATTCCTTTTTTTCTAATTTGTTGCTGTCACACAATGTATGGGCAGCTCCTGGGTAAGCCTTGGCTCAAATGTTTGATTCTGCCCTCATCCCCTACAAGAGGAGTTTAAAATAGTGAGCTGCAGTATTTAGAACTACCTGTATACACACTTAGAACAGTTTATAGGTGGAAACTCCTACCATTGTCTAAAAACCTGTTTAAGCCATTTCCTCATAGAGCATTTAGTTTTTATTTTTACAAAGTTTTTCCTCATGCTTAGATTAAACTGATTACAATCTAAAAAACACTTGCCTAAAAAGGAAGCCAAGCCCTGATAATTTAGAAAGACATTAAGAGTAAGGTTATTTTGTTACCAGCTTGGCCTAAAAACTAGCACTTAAAACAGCACAGAAAATACTTACTTTTCAGCACTAGATAACACTGCTACAATTTTTGGTAGATTACAAAGAAGTTACATAGTTTTAAAGAGGCAGATTGATAACACTATTGAGTATGTGCTAAAGTTGAAATTATTTGGGGAGAAATTGCAGACAAATGTTTGTGCATAATTTGGATGACCTTTTTTCAGGTAATATAGTTAGGTAACCGAAATGTAATTTAATTCAGTGGGTTTTTTTTTTTTTTCCTATAACTAGTAATAATATTTGCAGAAATTCAAAGGCAAGATTTTTGTAACATATGTTTTAATGTCATGGTCAATGCCACATTCAGTTTGTAAATCTTACCAGATCAGAGAAGCTAAATATTAAAGGAGAGCTGATATGAATTATCAGTCCGTATTGGAAAAGAAAGCTTTTACAGCAGATAGCTTCTTTGGACAACATATAGCTTGCTTGCTTTTTCATGATAAAATTATTTGCCTAGTGAGGGAAAGGGGGAAGAAAAAAGAAAAAAAAAAAAGCCAACCAACAAGCCAGTAAGTCGCTTTTTTCTGTTCAACTATGACTGTTCTCCAAACATGCTGTCAGAAGTAGCTCTAAGTTCAAACCACTACCAAAGAAATATTTGAGCAAGGATGGAGCAGAAAATGCTTTACTCTGAGAAAACTCATAAAGATTGAAGGATTCTTCTTCAGCCAACTGATCTAGTTACCAGAACTTTTCCATATTTCCACTTAAATCCATTTCCCATCATCCTAAACTTGATTAGTTGAAGTTAAGAATCCTATTTTACCTCCTTTTATGTGTGTTTGGTAGCAGCTCATTTACTTTTCAGAAAAGCATGATTTTTGTCCTGCTTTGTGCTGATCTTCAAATCCAAATAAGTAGGTTTGTAATTTTTTTTCTTTCTTTTGAGCTTCTACATTTTTCTTGATGTCATCGTATCCAAATAATAGCGAGATTCACTTTTCGCTAGTTTCCAGAAGAGCTCTTTATCAGCAACTTTCACTTCACATATTGGGTCATTTTAAAATTTACCATCTCAAGATTGTTTCAGTTGCTTTTCGCAGGCTCAAGTTTCTGCACTGAATTCACTAATCAGGTTATCCCCTAACTTGTTCTCATGGAATTTATAGGAGCAGTCATGTTGTGTTTGGAGATCCTTTTTACTGTTAACATCACTGAGTTTGCTTTCATTCTTAGTAATTGGGCTGTCTAAACTTTCAGTACCTTTGTACTTTGTTCATTTCTAGCTGATATTTTCTCATTGTTTTATTTTCATTGTGGTCCCCATATAATGTGTTTGTTTAATTAAGATGATAGAACCACTTTCCCACCACTCATTGGAACATCTGTTAACATTCTTGCTACTTTCAATTACAATGCTGTCAGTCGTTCAAGGCTATACCTCTTCTAAACTCTTGCTGAGATGAGTCTTCTCATTCATAACCTTGAATGACTATCCATTGGGTACTCTTGTATCCAATTTTGTGGATAATTATTCCAAATCACCTGAATTTCAGTAATTCACTTAATAATGAAATGGCTTCGTAACTAAATAGCATAAGTTTAAAACAGACCACCTTCATGGGTCACATGAAAATCATATGCTCAATGACTGCAAAAGTGGTGATGTTTATGTTAACTGCATAGCAGATAAATTATTAAAAGAAATCTTAACCCAAAACTATACTAATGATTGCTTTGCAATAAGACAATGTATCTAAATGCTTTTGTTTCAAAATACCTAACTTCTGAGTGCTATTCCATCCTTTTAGGAAATATTTTTCCCAATACAAGGTAAGTTTCCTTGTAACAAATATAGTGGGGGTACATTCCTACCTAAATTAAAGATGCCGTTACAAAGTCATCCCACTGTTGTTTTGAAGGCAGTTTGGTGCCTAGCTTACACATTGTTTCACTTTTGTTAGTTATGGTTTTGAACCATAAGGATTTAGCACACTTTCTCTTAAAGCTCTTGACTTCTGCTTAGTATGAGTTAAGTACCTCTGAAAATAGATATTATGCCAACTTTGCAGAAATAAAAATGAACCCAGGTCATTCTACAAGAAGGCACATCTTGAGTAGAAGGAAAAAGGCAAAAAAAAATGTTCAACCAACATCCTCATTTTAGAGAGCAGAAAGTAAGCTGGTCAGAATACAATAACTTATTTTGAAATTTCACTACAGCTTTTTTCTTTTAAAATCTATTTCTTGTTTTTCCTTGAGTCTTTAACCAACTACTCTAAATCAAGGCTTTAGTTTAATTTGGAAATGATGCAGCTTCTGACACTGCCCGTACAACTGATAAGGCTCTTCTGGAATGTATTAGCTTTAAAGACATGATCTAACATACAGCTTGCTGACTCTTGAAACAATTTTTGTCACTGCTTCTGAGCATTTGCCTCTGTAAGATTATCTATAAGACTATGGAATTGAAACCCTGTACTTTTCTCCTTCTTTTTCCTGCTTTTTACATAGTCTCTGTTTTGCCAGCAAGATATAGGACTTTTTAAATAGGACATTGGTTATATATGTACACTTGTACACTGTTGTGGCTTTTTTTTTTATTCCTTTCTCAATATTTTGAATAATCAACTGTTAATAACCATAATTTCAAGCATCCTAAAGGGATGTGGAGGAGGCAGTGGTTCGGGAGGAAAGGTTTACTAGCTTATATTCAACAGCCAACACTGGAATGAGTGTGTGAAGAGGCAAAAATAATTTTTAAAACAGGTATTGGCAGTGAGTATGTCATGTCAGCAGCAGTATTTTGTACTTTCTCTGTTCACTGTAGCATCTGAGACTTGCATAGAATAAGAGTACTGTCACTAGGTGGGCATTGTCAAATGTACAGGACAGGAAGAGAACCTTATGAGATAACAAAAACTGCTTGGACGCCTCCAAAGAGGGGAGAAAAATGTAAAACACTCATTTAAAAATACAGGAGGGAGAAAGGCAAAAGGAATAAAAAATCAAAATGGACATGTCTGAAGACAGGTCAAATGGACTTGAGGAATGTTGTGTGTTGGCTGGTTTCTGTCTCTCACCTACATCTATTGTAGTCCTTTCCTCTAATATATCAGCTAAATAAAATACTGCAGCTGATGGATGAGCTGAGAAGGAGGCAGCATGCATTAAGACAGTTACTAATACGGACAAAGCTGACAAATTAAATTCTTCTATTTTGTCACTGATCTTGCTACAGTATACTACTTCTTATATGTGAAAGACTAGGAAAAACCCTTACTGTCGCATTGATAATTGTGTAGCAGGATAACAGCAGCAGGTGTTCTAGAAGTATGTACCGCTACTTCAGTTTTACCAAGTTCCATTATAGTGGTAAGACTTGATTCATGAGTTCATGGCTTTCCCATGAAAAGTGCCTGGAAAGGTGCCACCTTTGTCTCTGGGATTTTTAAAATAATAATAATTTTTTTAAAAAGCATTGCTTACCTGCATAATTATAGAAATTATATGCTACCAAATTATTACTGTTAATATGTGGAGTTTTTTCCTTTCACGTTTTTCTCTGATCCTTCCTGGTGCTGCAATGTGTGGAGTATAGCTAACACAGGTGAGGAATCACAACCGCTTTCCAGGTCCAGGCTATGCAAGCTCTCTTGTCCATCTCTCAGATTCTTTCCCACATAGTGCAGAATAATTTCTGTTGCTGCATAGTTTATTTCATTTGTGGTCCAGAAGATTTTGATCTTTGACACTTACAAATTTGAAGTACCCTAGGGCTTACTTCAGTGTTTGTCCGAGAAGCAGAATTTCATGGTCACAAAGAGATTTCCTGCTCTCTGACAGTCTTTTTATGATTCTCTGAACTCCGGCATAGGAAAGGAATAAGTTCTTACTTGATGGGCTGAAATGTTTACTTCAGTGATCCAGGCCTTCTTTCTAAACCTTCAGTTTAACAGAGCAAATCTCTTTTTTTTTCTTTTCTCTTTCTTTTTTTGTGCCAGCTGAAACCTACAGTTAAACTACTCTTCTTATTTTGGTGTGGGTCTGTTACTTTTCATGAGTAATAGTTTTTATATGCAGTATTAACACTACCTTAATATCTTCAAAATATTGGGGTTATGTTGTCCTGGTGGAATTATTTTTACTAGTATTTTCTTGCCCATGTTAACAAAATATAGCGGAAAACACTTTTCTATGGCGTCTGTTTCTTACTGATTCCAATCTTGCCCTTCCTGTGAAAGAAGGAACATGTTGCTAACCTTTGAATGAAGGTAAATTCTCATTAATTGGCTATTCTGAAACAGTGTATTCACAGGGTGTTTTCTGCTGAGCTTCTGTCTTACTTATATAACCGAGCATTTCCATAATGTGTCATCTTTCCTTTAATTGCCAGTTTCATTTGTTGTTTTTTTGTTGTTTATCAGACAGCGTTATTGAAACGGCAGAGTCGATACATTCGTTCAACAGTTCCTGAAAATGCGGAGAAGGAAGCTCAAAGCTTGTTTGTAACTGAGGTAATATTGGAATTGCATGTGGCTCCGTGTAATAGCAATATTATACCTGAATTTTTTTTCTTCTGCTTCATTTGCCGTTTATAAAACAGGGAATAAAGTCCTAAAAAAAATATTAAATATTTATTGCCATTTACTTGTCAATGAGTTCAAGGGAAAATTTCCTGGAAAAACTAGTACTTTTTTCCATTGGTGGCTGGAAAAGAAGGTTACAGGATAGCTTTGAATTATTTTGTTTGTGTGATTGGCTTTTGCAAATGCTTCTCCCTCACCTTCCTTATACTTTTGGATTTCCCAGGTGAACATGGGTGATTTCCATACATAATGTCAGGAACAACAGTAAATCTGAGTGAATCATTGTGACTTGTTTTTCCTGATAAAGTGTTTCACACCCATCATTCTTGGTTTGTGCATAGTAATCTTGTACAGTTTGCTGGAACAGAGGTATTCATAACTGTAATGCTTGTAGAGGCCAAAATTCATTATGACTGCTCAGTTTGTATGCTATATGTAGAAGAAACATCTTCACCCTAAGGTTTCTCATAACTACTTGCTTACATTGGCATTCCCTTGGTTCTGACTAGAATGTTGCATTTCACTCAGTGTCTTGTTGAAGCCTTTTAGCAACTGAAGGTTTAGAACTTCTGTCTTTTTTATGTTATCTACTGGTTTTCTACTGATATACTTTAAGCTGATATTTTACATCTGAAACAAATAAACATCTGTTGTAATTCCAAGAAAACTGAAGGAGCTCAACGTAGCTGAATCTACCTCAACCCCCAAAGTGTTTTCTCCAGAGTGATATGTATCCTTAATTCCCAAACTAAACCTCTCTAAGATAAGTTCAAAGAAAGTAGACAAGGAGGGAGGAGTGTTATAGGTAATTCATAAAGTTTAATGAGTTCCTGCAGAAACAACTTTGTATTTTGAAGTGTAAAAAAACTATTTTTGAATTATTAGGTGCTATGTTTGTGTACATATAAGTCTATTCATGTAACATATAAAATTTTGTACTGTATGGTTGCTGGCAGCAGATTTTGTCGGTTTTATGTTACTTTGGTCAAAGCCTAGATAAATCAGTACTTTTATGTTGTAGCAATATGGGTGGAGTAAAACAGTGTTTCCTGTGATCTAGTCCAGAGCTTAATCAGATAATTGCTTTTCAAGAGCTGGAAGCGTGTAGTTCAAATATTAGTTTAATTGCACTAGAAGTCTAAATTTAAGGAAAAGATGTTTTTAGTTTCTCAGTATATGTATGTACAAAATTGAATATTCGGTTTTAAGAATGCATCTATATTTTTATGCTGAGTTCTGTAAAGTCAGGTTTTCAGCTGCAGCAAAATGCTGCTGTAACTTTTCAGATAACTAAAGATGGTTAATCCAGATGCTGAGTGTATTCACCATTTTCTGGTTTTATAAGATACACATCTAGCAGATGATAACATCCTATTGAAACATATCACTTGTTGCGAAAAGCTGTATTGCAGTAGACTGTAGTTGCCAAGGAAAGGATATGAACAGAATTTTTAGAGACTGACATGTAATCATAGTAGTTCATAAACAGCCATATCTTAAGGGTTTTTTTGTTTGTGTGCCTAGGGTATGCTCTTAATCCTCTTCCAATTAATATTGATATTTGGTTTTCATTGAAACAGTGCATCAAAACCTACAATTCAGACTGGCATGTTGTTAACTATAGATATGAAGATTACTCAGGAGAGTTTCGACAGCTTCCAAAGTAAGTATGTTATGTTATCTAGTGATATAATAAAGATTTTGAATTTGTGAAGGAACTCTAACTGTATTTAATATAAATGTATTTATTACATATTACATGTACAAATAAATTTCTGTAACTTGAAATATGACATATCAATATTTAATAGTCAGTAGAGATTATAAAGATTTCTTGGATTAAATTTGTATTGATGAACTTGAAGGTAAAAAGTCTTGTTAAACTGTTTTTTGGAAAGATCCTGTAATAACACTGCCTTATGAATAGGCAGGTCAAAACAAGAAATTATATCATTAACAATGTGAATGTAAGTATTGTAACTAAAACAGGCTAATGTTTAGATGAAACTAAAATGGTGATATCCTGTTTTTGTATCTTCAAAGGCAGCATTTGGAACTCTCTTTAGGAGCTTAGGGAATAGAACCTAAGTGAGATGGTTAGAGCGAGTGTTTGAACTATCACAGATTTTCACAGGATGATTCAAAGCAAAAGCCCAGTCCACACGTATTACAGACTTGCTAAACCATCTGCTAGAGAAATCTTTTCCAACTTCTTCAATATCTGAGTGGATGAATACTCTGAATCCCACAAATCTGGAAGATCTATGTCTCCCCTACATACTCTTCTGCATGCATCAGTTAAGAAATAACACTGCTTTGCTGTGAAAAGTTCTGTTATATTCACAGGTTTTGTAAAAGTCAGTAGCTGGTTTTTACTTGCCCTGAACAGAAACCACTCTATTTAATAGGAGTTTAAATAAACGCATTGTCCTAAAAGGAAACAATGGCTACAGGTGTGAATTCTTGCTCCTAAGATATTAGGAGTGCAGTGAATGAGAAAGCATTTGGTTCTCTCCAGGTACACATAAGTGACAAGCAGAAAAAAGGAAAGGCTGTGGCCAGATGCGCAGTTTAGGAAAATTGCTGGCTAAGAAATACATTTTGTGAAAAATACACGCTTTTACTTTCCTCTTCAGTCAAGAAAATAACATCTTCATTTTTGCAGCTGTGAAATATGTAACTCATCACAAAATGTCTAGTATTTTAGAAATTTTTTTTCTTTCATAGTAAAGGGACAAAACCGGAGAAGCTTCCAGTTCATTTATATGAAGTGGATGAAGAGGCAGATAAAGATGAGGTGAGATAATAATAATTCCTTACTTTCTGTTGCTTTCAGTAATGAATGTTGGGTAAGGAGAGGTTACAAGTTGAGTTAAGTGTTGAAGTCAGTAAATGAAAACAGAGATTAGCTTGAGCAGCCTGATTGGAAAAAAAAAGTAGTTATTTTACCTATCTCCTTTCAAATAGCCTTGTACTCCTGAGATCTGTCATGTGAGTAGAACAAGTTTTGACAGATGGTGTAATTGAAGTTTTAGTACTTGGTGATGTATAATCCTTCAGCTTTCATAAAATCTGTCTTGTCTTATACTGTTTCTGTATAGATGGACATATAGAGAGAAGTATTTCATGCAGTTTAATCACAAAGTCAAGTAAAATCGTAGGTGAATCTGTTCCAACATGACAGCACACACACTTAAGCATGTGCATGATTTAGAATTAGTTTGTCCCAAATTTGAGTATAGGATAAGAGCTGGAGATCTGTCATGGAAACAAAAGCCAAAAAAATTGACTAAAACTCTAAGGTATTTTCTTTTTTGTCTTATGAGGAGCCTCTGAAGGAGCTGGTGTTGTTTAGCGTGGAAAAAAGGAGGCTGAGGGGGGAGACCTTATCACTCTCTACAACTACCTGAAAAGAGGTTGTAGTGAGCTGGGGGTTGGTTTCTTCTCCCAAGAAATAGGCAATAGGACAAGAGGAAACAGCCTCAAGTTGTGGCAGGGGAGGTTTCAATTAGATACTAGGAAAAATTTTTTACACCAAAAGGGTTATCAAGCCTTGGAACAGGCTGCCCAGGGAAGTGGTAGAATTGTCATCCCTGGAGGTATTTAGAAGACAGGTAGACCTAGTGCTTAGTGATCTGGTTTAGTGATGGTTTTTGCCAGTGTTAGGTTGATGGTTGGACTCAATGATCTGAAAGGTCCATTCCAACTTAGACAATTCTATGTTTCTATGATTCTATATCTATAGCTTCAAGCAATTTTCAAGTATGTTTCAAATGTCAAAGACTTTTTTCAGTAACTGCTTCTGTTATTTTTGTGATTTATTTAACTTTTGCTACACTCTGTTTCAAAACACAGTGTTTAAATGCCAGTGTTTTGTTTTCTTATGAATACTTGAATTCTGGCATCACAGAAAAGAATTAAAATAAAAATATTTTTTGTGGGTTTTTCCCTTTGGTAATTACTTTACTTCTAAATTCCTTGTATTCAGAACTGCTACATATGAAATATGCAAGTTGCAAGTTTTTCTGGATTAAATGTGAAAAAATAGTTCAGGGAGTGCATCTGAGTAGGTAGATTCCTGAACAGGAAGTCTTGGGATGCTGTTTCTCCAGTGCTGCTACTAATGCGCGCTGTGATATTTGGACAAATAATTTCATGCGTCTGTATCCAAATCTTCCTATTTGTAAGATGGGAATAATTAATGTTTTCTACTATACCGAGATGAAAAAGACTTGGCATTATTTACTGTGATAATATTTCTGACAACAGAAGTGTTTTAGAAAATAGTGAGTTAAACATGAAAAAAAATTAAATGGAGATGTAACTGACTATGATTGTTACTAGGAAAAACACTTATGGTTAGAGTTAGTTAAACACTGAAAAAACTATAGCTTGGCTATTATCAGGTGGTATGTTTTATACTAGGAAGTATAAGTGGGGAGGACTTCCCGTTTCCTTCTGCGCAGTTTCCTGTTAAAGCAGGCAGGAACATCATATCTCTTTCAGAAGTAGAATCACTGGAGAAGTGGTCTGTTACTCTTTGTTGAGGAGCTTAAAATATAAACACAAGAAGAAAGCACGCTAGGAAGAAAAGAGAGCTTAATGGGAATAGGGTGGGAGGACCATAAATTCTTTCCTTGAGGGAAGAATTAATGCAGGAGTTTTCTTTCAAACTTTAACATCTTTGTATGCCAAAAAGCATATATGCAAATCTTAGATTAAAAGTTGTCTGGTGGTCTTTTTGTTTTGCTTTTGTTTGTGCTTTTTTTTTTTTTCCTTTAAAAAAACTGATTTATTAGGGGAATGGTAGAAAACAAAAAGCTGCAAGTGATTAAAAATTGGAGGAAAACCAGATAAAGATTAGTTTAATCTTGCACTGTTAAAAAGAAGAGAATTACCTTTCCAAAACTAATTTGGGCTATCAGGCCATCAGGTTGGTGTTTGTAAACGGAATTTTTAAATCAGCCTGGGGTATGAGATCAAGATAAGGAATTGTTTTTGTTGAAACAGTTGCTGTTGAACTAAATTTTGGAGCCGAGTTTGTGGGAAAGATCATTAAAAAAAGAAAAAAGCAAAGCACAGTGTGCAGCAGTAATAATAAAAGTGAGGAAATTCACTTACCAGTTGGAAACAGGAAGTATGTTTTCAGTGTAAAAGTCGTGTATTAACGACTGGGTTCTGGGTTCCTTTGTATTAACAGGTGGTCAGCTGGAAAGATTCAGTAGCTTTTTGGCTCTTGTTGGCAGGAATTCTGCCTGACAGAAAGAAATGGTGTAACTAGAGAGGTCCAAATGACAGTTTTATTGTTAGGACACATCATGCAGTGAAACACAGTTGGGAAACAGTGCACTTCAGACACTTTGAATTGGAAAAAAAGTCTTAATGAAGCTAAATCTTAGTTTTTGTTAACGAGGGTAATGAAGGGATTCTTGTCATGTCAGATAGTCCTATGACAGGTTTGTGAAATTACAGAAAAGCATTGGTTGTTCTGTACCAGACTTGGATAATAACTCATCAGCTACTCATAATTTTAAACTTGTAAGAGTGGTTTTAAACCATACTTTCCTTGTGGATACCTTCCACCAGCAGAGGTGGAGAGAATCACAGTTGGAAACTCAGTGTTTTAAGTTGTTGTCTCTGTATCTTGATTGTTGTACAAGAAAAATCGGTTATCTAGGTAGTAGAACAGGACTGAGGAGTAATGGCTTAAAAATATGAAGCAAGTAGACTCTATTGCTTGGATAGTGAGACTCACTGAGGCACATGAAAATTTACTGAGTGTGCCTCTGGGACATTGTATCAGATGCTTTGATAATTGGTAATCATGTCATCCTTACTGGACCTAATTTCCGTACTGTCAAGCTGGCTAGAATTTTTGAAGGAACAGATTGTTGCATCTTTTTCCTTCTGTTCTCAGTTTTTTTGAAGTTCACATGTGCATATGAATATGCAAGCTAGACAGACTAAATAAGCTGTAAATAAATTAACTAGTAACATTTTACAGAATGTTCCTTGATTTAATTCCAGAAACTAATTCATATTATTTCAAAATCTGGTTTTAATGTTCAGTTGTTGAACTAGTGACTCTGCGCCCCATATGTAATCACTTTTTGTTGTATGTTCTCTTAATAGTTGAGAAAAGGAATTATAAATAGTAGTTGAGGCGCTTGAGGAAGTTTTGTGGGTTTGGTTTTTTTTTTTCAACTGTATACTCAGCTAATTTTGAATGTTTGGATAATAATTTATCAGGAGTAATTCTCCTCTAGATGGTTGAAAATCTTCATATGTGTCTAATTCATTAAGGTTTTGTTGTGTCAAAATGGGTTACCTCCACTGAAAACCATGGTAAAACCAGCTTGGTACTGCTCTACAAGGTTACTTGAACTACTGATTTAATATTTTTTCTGTGACAATTATAAATCTGTCATTATGATCAGTTTTGATGGTAGAGTACTGCTTTGTGATAGTTGTTAACATCCCATGAGTTTTGGTATAGTTAGTAAGTTCCACCAACTGGCAGATGGAAGAAGGGTACAGGCAATGGGTGTGATGTGTGATGCATGCATTGGTTCTGCTGTTTGTGAACTTGCTATTACTGCCAAGTTTGGGCTTGTTCTCTTTAGAAAGCTTTGATTCTGATCAGTAAAAGGGCAGATTCAATTCAAGAATTCAAGGGAGTTCTCTGTGAGTTCTTAAGTAATATCTTTGAAGTAATACATATGAAGCAAAATGGTTTGAGAAATCTCAATTGAAGTTTTGGATAAGCATGAGTTTACATTGTTCTTTTTGGTAATAGAAATTGGTAAAAATTCTTGCACTGAAAGATTAGAATATATGAAAAAGCTTAAAAAGTAAATGTCTTGAGTTTTCCCTCTTTCCCCTGTTTCGGTGGGATTTATCTTGACTAATATTTAGCTATCTAGAAGTTGGGTCATCCTACTGGCCACAGAAAAGACCTATATATGTGGCCACATTACCTATCAAAAGTTAGATGTAGTCAGTCTTACCCCAGTCTTTAAATAAAATAATTGGAATTAGAAAGCTATAGAATTTCAGCAGGGACTCATAGTACATTCTTATCCTTGCATTATGAGCATAGCTATTCCATCTTTTAAAAATGACTTCTGAAATTTTCAATAAATATAACAGTTTCAGACTGTGATGCAAAACTTCACTCTTTTTTTTCATCTCCAGGATGCAGCATCTCTTGGGTCTCAGAAGGGTGGAATAACAAAACAAGGATGGTTGTACAAAGGCAACATGAATAGTGCAATCAGTGTGACAATGAGAGTAAGTTTAAGAACGTCTTATGCATTGTGAAAACTGAACACCAATATTGAAATATGACTGTGCCTTTGGGAAGTCAATTTGTATGTGGTTTACCTCTAAATAAAATAATAGTGTGGGATGAAAGAGGGAAGCTTGTATGTAATTTATAGCTGTGAAATCTACTTAAATCAGAAAAAATGCCTTAAAATTCCAGTATGTGGCAAAAGTCCAGTGTTTTAAATAATTTTCTTAACTGAACCCTGGTGTGTTATTAGTAGAAAGGGGACTATTTGAGGTTTTTATTTGTATTGCCTCTTCATTTAGAAACAAACTTAAATTATTTTTATGGCTATCACAATAAATATCTGTTATATATAATGTTATAGAGTCAGTTTTAAATAACCTGTCAATGGGTCAAAAATACTTTCAAATAATACAGAACAATCTTGCTGCATGTTTTTAAGTTTTTTTTTTTAATTAATTATTTCTGTTTTGTTTTCTGAGGATACTGATTAGGTTATGTGTAAATAAAAGCTTTCTTCTATAACCTACTGTGTAAATAGCACTTATGGGTTTTGTAATGTGAAGCTGATTAATACTAGTGTTGTAATACTAGCGTTGTAATTCTATTTCTTTCCTCCTTTCTTTTCACTAGTCATTTAAAAGAAGATTTTTCCACTTAATCCAGCTTGGTGATGGATCCTATAATCTCAATTTCTACAAAGATGAAAAGATATCAAAAGAACCTAAAGGATCAATATTTCTAGATTCTTGCATGGGGGTGGTTCAGGTAATTGTAATTATTCTACCTATTCTTCCATTAATTCTGTATTTACTAGCAAATGATTTTTTAAAAAAAAATTACAGATAACTTTTGTCAGATATAGATAAGTACCTGTTATACAGAAGAGCAATTAGACATGCTGCGTCTTGCAAAAACAGTGAATGAGATTTTAAAAGGCAGGAGGCAGAATTTAAAAAATCTTTCTTTCTGAAAAGAACGTAAATTACTACTTGATGTCAAGTATTTATCAAAAATATCAAGCAAAAATTTAAGGCAAACACACAAAACCACCCAGCTCTAAATCATGGCAAAGTAATGACAGCATAAAATTAAAGTTCATTTCAGTTACATTTTGTGCTTGCATGCACTGTGAAATGTTTTGCATAGCTTCTTGTGTGGGATTTTTGTTGTGGGAATTGTATTCAATTCAGTCACCCTTCCAGATGCTTTCGTTTAACCTTTATAATGTTACTTTTATGTGCTTTTCTTTATTTTAAAAAGTTAAGGGCGTTGGTAAGATGTTTGTCAGTAGCAAGTGCCAAAGAAAAGATTGTTTTCTTTTCTTGTGATTCTGTTATGTATTTACAGTACAACATGTAACTGTTTTGTTAGGCACAGCTTACCTGGAAAAAAAACTGTTGGGTTTTAGAGTTTTGTTAACTTGGGTAGAAATAGGCAAAGTTTAATAAAAATATATTTCTTAAATAATATTTTTTTTTGAGTCTAAAGTTGTTTGAAGATTTATGCAGAGAGATACAACAGCTTTACAGAGGATTATTTTTTTCCAAATATTGTAATAATGTTTTTGGAGACACATTTAATAGATACTTTGTGTGAAAAGTCTTATAACTGTAATGAATTTAATCATATTGCAAGTTGTGTATACAGATTTACACAGATTGTTTTGCCTTAGGGGTACAATTCCAGCCAACTCCGCTGAAGTGAGTTTGATTTGTGTTTTAAAAACAAACTAACAAACACACAAAAAAAAAAAGGTTCCTAAACACAGTTGCAGTCTTTGTCTTGCACTTAAAATGTGTCTTTCCTTCTGCTCCTCAGCTTCCTCTGATTTGGTGCCCCTCTCTCTGATAATACAAATTCTCCATCTTCTAGGCTGTTTCTGGCCTTTTTTGTTTCCCACTTACGAGATGGCTTGTTTCTGCTTCTCAGCCTGCGGCTCTGGTACAGGCTATTGTGTACAATATTAGTTTACATCATCAGAAAGCATTGAGATTTTTAGAAGTTAAAAATGAAAGAAAGGCACTGCAGCAAAGGGGAGTGCTAAGCCCTGCAGCTGGAGAGAACAACCCCAGGCACCAGTACATGCTGGACAGGCCACTCAGATGGAAAGCAGTTGGCAGAAGGACCTGGAGGTACTGGTGGACACCAAGTTGGACATGAGCTGGCAAGGGTGGTTAATGGTGTCCTGGGCTGCATTCGGGGGAAGAGTTGCCAGCAGGTCGAGGGAGGTGGTTCTTCCCCTCTGAACGGCTGCATAGCACTGGTGAGGGCAGACCCAGAGTCCTGTGTCCTGTTCTGGCCTCTCCAGTAAAAGAGAAACGTGGACATACTGGAGAGACTCCAGGGAAGGGCTATACAGATGATGAAAGGATGGGGGATGGAGCATTGCCCCATTTCTGGAAGTTTTTAAGGCCAGGTTGGATGGGGCTTTGAGCAACCTAGTCTAGTGGAAAGCGTCCCTGCCCATGGCAGGGTGTTGGAACTAGTTGATCTTTAAGGTCCCTTCCAACTCTAACCATTCTATGATTCTATGATCTTTCCTATAAGGAGAGACAGAGAGCTGGGACTGTTCAGCATGGAGAAGAGAAGGCTCGGGGGGGATCTCATCAGTGTATAGAAATACCTGAAGGGAAGGTGCAAAGAGGACAGAGCCGGGCTCTGCTCAGTGGTGCTCAGTGACAGGACCATAGGCAATGGGCACACACCGAAACACAGGAGGTTCCCTTTGAACATCAGGAAACACTTTTTCACTGAGAGGGTGACTGAGCACGGGCACAGGTTACACAGTGAGGATGTGGAGTCTCCATCCTTGGAAGTTTTTAAAAGCTGCATGGACATGGTCCTGGGCAACTGGTTCTGGGTGGCCCTGCTTGAGTAGGGGAGTTGGACCAAATGATCTCCAGAGGGCCCTTCCAATCTTTAACCATTCTGTGATTCTGTTTTTGGTTTTTAATCCTGAAAATCCCCTTTTTTCTAAATCATCTTTTCATGAAGTACTGTTCCATACTTTCTGTTCCATCAGTTCAATTTAAGTAACCTGGCATTTTCTCAGACTTTGTCAAAAGCTTTTTATTTTTTATTTTTTTTAATGACTATTCCTTTGTTCTACTGCAAGTAAGGTTTTGAGGTGATAGAGTAGTCTTTAAGTAAAACTGTACTTTGGATGCTTGAAGTTTATAGTTGGCTTGTGTCTTGAACACTATGAGGTATTCTACAGTACCATCAGTGTTCATCTTGGCATCTGTATATTGAGATTTTTCTGCGTCAAAGTGCAGTCACATAATTTATGCATTGTATATATTCACACTCAGAGTCATATATATATATAGACATGGTTGCTCTAATTCAGTGTTTTGTGAAAACCTATGTCAAAGTTTTATACTGTGAAAGTTAAAAGGTTACTGTTCTTAAGATTTTTCATTTACTTTAGGATTTTTTTTTTTTTTTTTTTAAATGATTACCAACAGAATGATGAGGAGGGGAAACTGAAAAATGAGCTGTTATCTTTCATGTTTCCACTTGTTGCAGCGGTACAAAGAACTTCAAAAGGTCAAATGTCAGAAAGGAAACAGTGTAATTATAATACACTTGTTCAAAATACCAAACCATATATTTTTAATAAAAAGATCTGAAATAAATGTAACTTCCTTTGACTGTGAGTCGACAGTATGTAAAGATATTATAAAGATCTTTTTTTTTCCTTACAGAACAATAAAGTCAGACGTTTTGCATTTGAGCTCAAGATGCAAGACAAGAGTAGTTACCTTTTAGCTGCAGATAGTGAACTTGAGATGGAAGAATGGATAAACACTCTGAACAAAATCCTACAGCTTAACTTTGAGGCTGCAATGCAAGAAAAAAGAAATGGAGAGTCTCACGAAGGTAAGCAGGGTTTCTAGCAATGCTAATACAGTTGTGTGACAATGACTGCGTACATGCATTTGGAAAGAATGGCTGTTTTGTGGCTAAATTCTTTTGTTTTGTGATAAAAATTATAAGTCTTTTCACTATCTGTTTGAACTGATGAGATTTTTGACCTTTTGGCATTAAAATAGCACTGCTCTGTATTGATTTCAATTGAGTTATGTCCAGAAGAGCATAATGAGACTGATCAGAAGTCTAGAAAAATAGAACCTGCAATGAAAAATCCAGACTGAAGCAGTTTAAGGAAAAGAGAAATCTTGGGAGGGACTGGTTTGAAATGCATCAAATGTGCTGAAAATGGAATAATCTATTCTGTGGTCGCTGTAGGTAGAAGAATAAGAAATTGTGGTTGCAGTGAGGGACTTTAAATTTAGATGTAACTCCCTTGAGCACAAATATTTCCTTGAAGTCCTGAAATAGATTGCTTGGGTGTAGAATCTTTTCTGTTGGGGCCCTTAAGGAATGTGATATAGATATAAATGATAGTTTGGTGACAAAAGGGTACTCTAGATGTCCTCTTGTGCATTTTTCCTCATGAGAGTGGGTGGGGAAAGCAACTGGTATATGAATATCCAGAAGAACCTGGAAGAGGTGGTAGAAGGTTGTTCTGCTTATAAATAGCACAATATACCAAAAAGATCATTAGAGTTTAAAATTAGATATCACAGTCTTTGGTGAAGATTGCCAGAATTGAACATGATGTATACAACAAAAGCAAATCGGTAAAAGAGAATCCTAGCTCTGTGAAAGACATTTTAGTCAGTGATTCCCAGTTGCCCTTAGAACTGCAAGATGCTTATAGCTAAGTGAATGGTTGCTTTGTAAAGCCAGTAACTGCTGGAGAGTAGAGCTGGGAACTTAATGAACAGAGGGAACTTGTTTTGAAATCAAGTTACAATGCATAGTGGAAAGATTCAATGCACAAATTTACATTACTATCCCCTTTCCCTGTGCAGATATCAAAATGAATATTAAAGCTATTTTCTAGGTAAAATTAGAAATAACTGCTACTTTACCAATTTCTGTAACTGGTTATATCCTCCAAAAAGTGACTGCATCAAAATGATGGAGTTGTCCATTTTCAAGGAGGTAGGAGTTTAAAAAAAACAAACCACAAAACAACAGAAATGTTTTTGCTATGGAGTTTTGTGAGTAGCTTGGGGTTTTGGGGGTTTGTTGGGTTTTTTTTGTGGTTTTTTTTAATATTTTTTTAAATGTGGTTTTATAATTTCAGATGATGAACAAAGCAAATTGGAAAGCTCATCAAGTAGTTTTGATAACTACTATCCAGAAATTGCCAAGGTAATATATATTGTAAATGTGAACTCAGGTTATAAAGTACTAAACTAAAAGTTAGCCACATGAACTTTCAGTGAAGGTAAGGTATTGGCTTCTATCTTCCAGGCAGTTTGTGGTGCTTTGAAAGCTTAGAAGCTCTTTTGTGAATAGATGGGCTTCTTTATTTTCTGCTTTTGGAAGCAAACCAGCTACTGTCTTAAAGTTGCTTAGATAAATCTTGACATGCTGTTTAAAAGCAGCATGTTTTGTTATTTTATTAGTTTATTTTATTTTGCATATTTCGTATTGTTTTATTGCATGCAGGTAAGTGCTAGAGTATTTTTACAGAAAGCTAGTTATACTAAAGTCAGGTTTCATTTTTATATTTAGAAGTCCCGAGGAGCTTAATAGTATTTCCTCTTTGCTGAGGATCTGTCTGACCTAGTAACTACTCGTGAAGGGAGTGCAGAAAAGAGAAACGGAGAACAAGCAGTACAACAAATTCTGTCTATTACAATAGCTGACATATCAAAAGATGCAGTCAGAATACATTAACAGGTTTTTAGCACCCAAATTGGTTGGCTGACTTAATTCTTTCTATTACTGCTTTGTAATCGACTTAGCACATGTACACAAAAGGCTATTATGTGATAATTTAACTCTAGCTATGGCTGTATTTGGAAATTAATTTGGATTGTGGTGCATACAATCAAGTCTTCCTCGGAATAGCTGTAAGCATCAAACAGACATGAGGCTATGAAAATTTATTTCAGAAACAAATATAAAATTAGATGCTCTTTTTGTATAGATGATTTAAAGGTCTCTTCCAATAAAAATGATTCTATGATTCTGTTAGTCTATGATTTTTCTTTCTTTATAGTCAGAGTTATTGGAATGCTTAGGTTCCGTATGACTTCCAGAGGGAATTTTTATTCAGGGTTGCAGCACCTGCATGTAGTTTTAGTACTAGAAATGCTGCTGTTTCTATAACCTTCTGATTGGAAGCATGCAGCTCTTTAAGCTAGGTATTTTTCTAGCAGGTTATTTTTCTCAGCTTTTAAGGGCTGCTTTTTTTAATTCCATGGTTATAACCCATTTAAATTTCTGGTTCCTTCAAAATAAGTTTTTCAGTTTTCCACTTCTAGTTCATCTTTACTAAATACCTTTCAAAATAGTTAGCTCTAGTGTATTTTTCTAGCCTCTTTTCCCTGAGGAGAAGTACAGGGAAAAATCTGCCTGTTTGCATTAGTACACCATGCCTTAACTTGATTACTCTATATAAATGCTATTTGTTTTGAGAATTTTTTTGTCCTCTGTTCTTTCTTGCATTGTCTTTTCAGCTGTTATTTAGGTTTGTTTCTTTTTTTCCCCAGTGGAAGACTTAGAAGGCATTGAGCCTTCTTTTAGAAGAGTTTATAGTTGCTGTATTATTTTTGTTAGTTCTAGGAGAAGATTTCCACAATAGTTGACCTCATATCCTTATGAGGAAAGAAAAATTCCTTCAGGGGTGATTGTAGAGCACCTGACAATAGGGGAAAAAACAGTCTTCTTAGGAAAGGTTTAACCCTTGTGAGTACATCTCCAAGCCTTCATTTTTCTATAAACAGCTATTAGTTTATAACATAAACTAAATAAGATGGTATTGTGTGCTTCAGTGCACAGATGTGCACACATATATCTCAATCTGTCTGTCCTGCCTACTTCATGTTCCTTTTATCTGTAACTTAAGTACCAACAGTGAATGTAGGGGTTTTGTTGGTTTTTAATCTTCAGAGAAAACAAATTTGACCTCCTTTTTAAATAACTATGAGACTGTCATGACCAGTGTACCCAAGTACCTCTTTAACCATTATTGGTCCCAGTATTCCTTGAGGTAGGAAAACATTGTCCCTGTTTTACAGATATGGAAATGGGATTACAGAGTCACTGCCGTGCTGTAGACGGAGTCGATTACTACGTACATTTTCAGTTCCTGACTTCTGACCGACTGCCCAAATCCGTTAGCCAAAAATGCATATTTTTGTCTTGTCTTTAGTGCACAAAACACCAAGGAATCTAAAACTATTCAAGATGCTTTAGCTGAAACAGTTTCTGTCTTGCTGCTATGACTAGATCATCTTCCTCTTCAGTTCTTGCCACTGACTATTCCCTATCCAAAATATACATGCAACCTTCTTGCCATCTTTAAACTTCTTCACAGTTTAGTCAAGTATTTTTCAATCATACCAGCTGTTGAACAAGCAAGATTTGCTAGTACTCTGCTGGTATCAAGTATCTGGTTGTGTCTTCCACAGCATCTTATCTTTTCTTTCATGTGTGTTAAAGATTACAAAGTGAAGTAAATGAAATCCATTAGAGCATCTATTCTCAAATCACATCTTGGAAGTTCCTCTTCTGAAATGCATCCTTTAAGTAAAATTCTTTTTCATTATCAATGTAAAATAGAATTTTGAGTTGATGTTTTTTTGGTTGGTTTTTATCTTTTTCTTGAGACACAGCAGGTGTTTCTTCAAATCCCAGCAAAACAGATGTAGAAAGTAGATCACTTCCAGCTGATGGTCAGTGATGAGCATTCTGGGTTGGTAACTTCTTTTAACCTATGCAGTCTGGTGCCAAAAATAGGCACCTGTGTGTAATATAATACCTTGTACCCTTGTTTAACCAGCTACTACTTTGGGCATGGCAGTTCTCCTACATGGGTAATTTTGGCACATGCATATGTGTATTTTATGTTCTGTGACTTTAAAAACCATAGAACACTCTTTAAATAATACCTTTTTTTTAAAAAAGTGACCTATATATACCAACAGCTTTCACATTCTATTTCGTTCCACTTTACTTTTGTTTTACTGTCAATAGGTAGGTATCCACAAATCCCAGGCAGGATCAGTGTACAGTGTGCTCTGCAAAGTCACTTTTCAGTCTGAGGGTTTTATCTTTTGGAAGTTTTTTGGGTTTTTCCATCTACCCACAGGAAAACCACTTCTTTGGCAGTAGAGCTCAAGAAAAGAAAAGGAAAAAAAAAAACCCAAGAAAGAGAAAAAAGAGAGCAAGCTATGATGGTGTTTCTTAATTTAGGTAACCTTTTGTTTCCTGAGTAATCTTAGAGTCTCAGGATAGCGCTGAGCTTTAACCTACATTCATACATTTTTTTTTCTTTTTTAATAAAGTAGTATTTTGAAAGTTACTGTTTAAGGAGGCAAAGTGCTATATGAGCTACACTGGAGTATACTTCCCATGAGCTTGGAAGGTTACACATTGCTGATCTAAGTTTTTGTGTTTCTAGGCCTGGAAAAGCCTTTAGAGGAGAAGAGTCTTCTCTCACTTTTTACTCAAACGTGATGGAGAAATTTAAATTAAGGAGTTGCAAAGCTCGGTTAGGGAGAGAAGAGTGCATGTATTGAAATCATGTAAAGTGTTGAACATCAGAGAAAAAAGAATGAAATTGAAAACCACTTTGATTTAATAGTGTGCTATTAAGACTTTTATTCTTATTTTGAACAGAGCACCAGAGAAGCAGAGATCAAGTTGAAAAGTGAAAGCAGAGTTAAACTTTTTGCCCTGGATCCAGATGCACAGGTTAGACTATTTACGAGGAAGCATGTTACCTTCTTTTATGTTGATCCTTTGGAGAGGAAAAACAACTTACCTTAATCTTTCTTTTCTCTTTTTAAAGAAACTTGACTTTTCTGGTATTGAACCAGAAGTGAAGCCATTTGAAGAGAAATTTGGAAAAAAAATTCTTGTCAAGTGTAATGATTTAGCTTTTAATTTGCAAAGCTGCGTTGCAGAAAATGAAGAAGGACCAACAACAAATGTAAATAATAAATTATTTTCTGTTAATATGGTAATGAATGTCTTTAATATTTTCTTGGAACTTCTTAGTGGCTGGAATTCCCTGCTGTGATTGAGAAACTATATTGTGGGGGTTTTTTTTCTTATTCTTTTAAGTCAAAATGAGAGCCTAAATCCTACAAAATGTAATTTTGCTACTAATCTTTTTGTTATGTTGTTGAAAGTGGAATTTTTCTTTTACTCTTACATCTTGTCAGTAATATCTAGAGAGATGGCTGTGTGTAACTGTTTATAAAAATGTTACTTACCTTCCTTTCATACATATTTTTTCAGTAATATAGATGCCAGCAATGACATTTGCTTCTTTTTTTTTTACATGTCTAGGTAGAACCTTTCTTTGTCACATTATCACTGTTTGATATTAAAAACAACAGGAAGATTTCGGCAGATTTCCATGTTGACTTGAACCATGCCTCAGTAAGACAGATGATATCCAATGCATCTCAACAAATGGTGAATGGCAGTGGTGACAGCTTACGTGGAGTTCAAGACATTCATGAAACAGTGTTACAATATCCAAAGCAGGTAAGAACTAGTAACGTAAAGAACTAGTAGGATTTTGTATGCAAGTAGAGAGTTTTCCTACATGCTTCGGATGGCTTTCTATTGTGTGATGCAAAATGTGTGTGCATTTTCCTTTTATATTTATCTCTTGTTTTATTTCTAGGGAATATTCTCAGTCACATGTCCACATACTGACATTTTCCTTGTGGCTAGAATAGAAAAAGTGTTACAGGGAAGTATTACACATTGTGCTGAACCGTATATGAAAAGTTCAGATTCTTCAAAGGTATGTTATCTTCTTCTATAGCATGTAAAAAATGCTGAGGCGGGACAGGTTAATTTCAAATTAATGGATATCAATCAAAAGCTTAGTTCTTTTATAGGAAATTCAGATAGTAAGTTACTTTTCTTTATTTCACTTTTTGGTGACCATAGTTTACTGTAACTTTATCCGCACTCTTGCTGTTTTTTCCCTTTGGAAGTATTGAGATCATTAAGCAACTGTTTTTACGTATAAAATGCTTTGCAGATATGATAGAACTCCAAATCACTTTTGGAAATAAGCCATTGAAACATCTTAAGTTTGCAGGAGTCTAAGATGACATAATATTTTAAAGTTTTCTGAAACATATCTACAAGAAGCTTTGTCAGTTGCTGCTTCTTGTTTGTCGCTGAAGAAATAGAGTTTTAATTTTGTTGGTTTACAGTTGTGCTTAAATAGTTGGACCAGGATACTAGGAGAAAAAGTGGGTTTTTTTAAGCAATGTCAGTGACTGTTGACATTCTTCCTGTTTTCAGCTAGTGAAAGGGAAAAAGGAAGGGTTAACTTTCAGTCTCTGCAGAGGAACAGTGTTCTTTCTTACAGATTTAATGCTGGCTAAGCTACATGTGAAAAAACCTGTATTTTTCACTTGGCCTTAGTATAGATCAGACTACTGATTTGCTTTTCCGGGAATACTTGAGATTTTTTTTCAGCTATCCTTGGAAAACAGCAGCTTTGTATTTTAGGAGTCTGGTTTTGAAGTGTGTACACTGACTGTTACTGAGTTAAAACAAACCTGAACTGAGTAACTGATTTTGGTGGTCTTGGGCCTGAGCCACATGGGAAGCTTAAGTAAGCCCAAGTGTTCCCAGATTTGATGCTGAGTGTTAGACTTGTGTTGCCCTGTACTGTAGGACTAGCCAATAGGAGCATTCATGGCTATATTAACTTAAGCTGTTCTGGTATCCATTTGTTTGTAATTTTATACAATTGAACACTTAGTTTGGATCTCTTTTTTTTTTTGTTCTTATTCTCTGGGATTACACCTGTTTAACCTGAACTGAATTGTTAAGAGGTATTTTCATTTGTCTTTCACTCACATACCTAGGATAATTCTTCTAAAGAAGATTTTTCATCAATGTGTGGGTTTTTTTCCTGTGTACTAACAATGCAAAAAATGTAGCTTTTTAAACATGGCTATTTCTTATGTCCTTTGTAGGCTGCGCAGAAAGTTTTGAAGAATGCTAAACAGGCATGCCAGAGATTAGGTCAATATAGAATGCCTTTTGCCTGGGCAGCTAGGTAAGGACAGATCTTGTCAATCTGTATTTTGTCCTAACTTTTCTTTAACCTTATTTTCTGTATCTCACATCTTGTAAAACTTAATATGCTATTTAAATTATTTCTTGTTTTACTTTCAATTAACCAAAGATTTCTGACAAACTTAATGCTCAGCTTTGTAGTAGGAAAAAAAGTTATAAACATTCATTATTAGTCAAACCATTGAATATTGCCAACTGTTTTCTGTTGTCAATATCTTTTATTTTACTAAGAATAAAATCATTCACACTTGATTTGTTAGACTGAGCTATTCATATGTTAAAACTCACCTACAATGACAAGAGTATTAAATGCTTAATATAAAGGATGGTGT
Organism: Numenius arquata; assembly: GCF_964106895.1. Taxonomy (NCBI): domain Eukaryota; kingdom Metazoa; phylum Chordata; class Aves; order Charadriiformes; family Scolopacidae; genus Numenius; species Numenius arquata. The sequence continues at coordinate 82,993,708 of NC_133576.1, forward strand.
GGCATGTTCTAATCTTGTAGTAAAGAAATTTCCTGAACACTTTCAACACTTTCATAAACTCATCTGAAAGCAAGATTTTGACTTTCAGGACGCTGTTTAAAGATGCCTCAGGAACCCTGGACAAAAATGCAAGATTTTCTCCTCTCTTCAGACAAGACAGTAATAAACTTTCAAATGAAGATATGCTGAAATTGTTAGCAGATTTCAGGAAGTAAGTCCAATTTCCCCCCTTTAAAAAAACAAAACCAAACCAACCACACCCTGACACACCTCTCCCAAGTCCCACCGTTTTTTTGTTACAGTCTTGAAGTAGAGCATATAATCTTTTGATACATGTATTTATATGTTTTTTGCTTCAAATATAGAAGTTGTATAAATATAATCAAGACCTTCATACAAGCTACAGGATCTTGGGGGCTACAAGCAGGACTGAAGTATTATGCCATGTCTAACATGCAGTAAGCATCATATCCTGAAGCAGCTGTGTTAGGAATTATGCTTGCACAATACACTCTTCTGCTTCTCAAAGGAAAACAATTATGAGCATAAATCATATGTTTGCTGACCTTGGACAGAGAATGCTAGTGCTCAGGGAAAGGGATTCAAGCCAGTATCCAGTCCACCTTCCTTGGGAGCACATGTGGCTCAGGATGCCTAAATAACAGAACACTGGTCATTCTTTCTTACAAGGTGTTCCTGAAGACTGCATCAGTTTGGGTGCAAGGCACGCAAATCTCCCACTGACAGATGACCCTATTAATAAACTAGTTTTAATCTCCTTATTAAATAGGATGTAAAATAATAGAGCAATCTTTGCTGCTTCGCAAAGGCATTTCCACTTTTGTTATGGTACAGTTAGCTGGAGTTGTATTAATTTGAACAATCACTAATCATATGAGGCTTATATGAACCCATAAAAGGCTTGGGCTATAGTTTCTTTATTTTATACTTGCTTACCAAATCTGCTAAGGAGATGAGGTTTGTAATAGATATTTTGTTTCCGTTTTAGCAAGCTGCTTAAAGTTTCATTGAAGTTTACATAGCATTGAAATTGTTGTGTACTGATACTCCTTGCCATAAACAATATTATTGAAACTGAAACAAATATAGTAAATTAGCCTGCCACATCACTTTACTTTGTGAGTCAAGGAAATGTGCTTGGTTATTTTAGCATCCTGTTTGTAGAATCATGCAGTATTTTACAGGAATTTTTGTAAAAGAGATTGTAATGTCTAAGACTTAGGTATTGGAATTAAAGTCGAGACTCCAACCAGAAAAAGTTACTTGCTTCACAGCATGGGCTGGCATTTTGGGAAAATTTTACATCTGCTTCCTCTGCAATAATTTGAAAAATCATGCTGCTGACTATCTTTACTATAAAGAGTTCTACACTGGTATTTTAATGTGGAAAATACTCCTGCTTCAAATTCTATTTCTGAATTAGCTACATGATAACATCTAAGAAAATTCATAGCAGGCTAGATAATAGTAAATATTTTGCAGGGTGAGTTATTAGTCTAGAAAAAGGAGGAGGTAGGAAAAAAATTACCAAGTAGAAGACGCTTCTTGTTAACTTACTGATTTTTCTCCCCCTTCACTTTCCCCCAAGTTTACCCCATTACCATAAATGCTTATCATTGGCTGTTGAGGTTTAAAAAGCTTACTTATAGGTCCTCTCTTTGCTGCAAATGATAGCAAGTTATTACATGGCAAACAAAACCTATCTTTGACAAAGTTTTTCATTTTCATTTGAAGAAAAAAAACATCATGCTTTTTTCTTAACCTTTTCTCGTGAATAAAGCTTTGCTTTTTTTTTTTGAGAATTTAAAGAAGAGGGAAACTGTGAATTTAGGCAAAAAGCAAGACTAGATAAGTCATCCACCCCCAAACCACCTCTGCTCTAATACTCCTATTTCAGGATGTTACTTTTGCCTCTGTTTCCTATTATCTCTTTTGTCTGGCATGTGGTAGTTTTGCATTTAGCCTGACTTTGAGGTTTTTTTCCTTTCTATAGACCTGAAAAGATGGCCAAACTTCCTGTTATTTTAGGAAATCTGGATGTTACAATTGATAACGTGTCACCAGATTTTCCAAGTGAGTATTAATAAACACTGTTAAATGGGCATTCAGGGTTTTTCTCTTCAGTTTTTTATTGGTTTTTAAATGTGTTTTCAGATTATGTTAACTCATCGTACATTCCCATGAAACAGTTTGAAAACAGTACCAAGACACTAATAACGTTTGAAATAGAGGAATTTGTTCCCTGTATACCAAAACACACTCAGCCTTTCACCATCTACAACAATCATCTTTATGTTTATCCAAAGCACTTGAAGTATGACAGTCAAAAGTCTTTTGCCAAGGTGAGTACAGGAAAACTGTACATTCTTCTTTCTCAGGTTTGGTTAAGATTGTTTACATATTATATTTCTGTTCTGATCCTTACTGTTAAGTGTTTGTGGTTTTGTTTTTAAATACTGCTTTAGGCTAGAAACATTGCAGTATGTATTGAGTTCAAGGATTCTGATGAAGAGGATTCTTTGCCTTTAAAGGTTAGTCTTTTGATTTTTGTGACTGATAAAATAGTCGATAGTTAAGTAACACAGTAGTACTGGATTAATTTATCTAGTTTGGGATGGCAGCTTTCTGTCCTCCTTTTGCATTTGGCATAAGAGTATCTTCTAGATGACTTGCTTGCTTTTAATATAAAAGATTACTAAAGAACCATCAGAGGATTTCATTTCTTTGTATCAACAAAAATGCCAAGAATACACTTGTTGAGAACAAGGGTGGCTTATGCCTATTCTACAGGAGGAATTCTTTAAGTTAAAACAGTAAAGCTTTAGGTCAACCGCAGAGCCAAGCTCTGTGTTTGTTTACAAGTTACCACAGTGTGTAAGAGGTGCCTGGAAGAAAAGAAGTAGAAAAATGTATAGGAGTCCTGAGGTGAAATTCAGCTCTACTGCACAGCAGGCGGACTACAGATCATGTAATTCCCTGTCTGTGCAAAGGAACCAAGTTAAATACACGTTAAAATACTTCAAATTCTAGGTGAAACAGATTCTAAACTGAGAGTGAAAAAGGATCTCAGGGGTTTTTTTTGTTCTTTTTTTTTTTTCTTTTTTCTATTATTAGTGTATCTATGGCAGGCCAGGTGGACCAGTATTTACTACAAGTGCGTTTGCTGCTGTTCTGCACCACCATCAAAATCCAGAGTTTTATGATGAGGTAAGCTACCTTTCTGAGGTAACTTTTACTGGTTTAAGTATTATGCAAGTTTCAAAAATACAAGAAAGGATTTGAGGATTGCAAAGTTCTTGATAATGATTTCAGTTAAATCAGACCACCACCCCACCCCCCTTTTCCCTGTAAGTAGAGTTTTGTAAGTTTCGTGTGTGTGATTCTTGATCTTGCTTCAAATAATATATAACCTGGATTGCTTTTAATGTGTGCAACCAGTAAGGCACATCACTGCTCTAGCTGAAGACTTCTACGAAGGTTGTGATTCTTTTCCTTTCAGATTAAAATAGAATTGCCCACTCAGTTACATGAAAAGCACCATTTGTTGTTCACCTTCTACCATGTCAGCTGTGATAATTCAAGCAAAGGGAGTACAAAGAAGAAAGATGTTGTTGAAACACAAGGTTTGTACACTAATGCTTTACTTCCGGTAACTACTAGGGAGATTTTATGAAGTATGCTTATCTAGTAACCTGTGGCTTTTGTAATCCATATAATGCTTTCTAATTACATTAAACTGGCTGAAAAATTTCATGAAGTATTTCTTTTAATTTAAATGTTTGAAATGTTGTTTAGAATGAATATCAAATATGTTTTTTCTGACCTCAGTGACATTTTATTTGCCTTATTAATTATTTCTAATCAATTGAGTTCAAATCATTTGGCCCTTACATTTTCTGGTTTATGAATTGCGTATCAGAAGTGTACAGTAAGACTTTTGTAAGGGTTTATTTAAAGATTCATAACATATTTAAAATTACTTGCCTTTCATGTTCCGTAGTTGGGTATTCTTGGCTTCCTCTAATAAAAGATGGAAGAGTGGTGACCAATGAGCAACACATCCCAGTATCAGCAAATCTGCCGTCAGGCTATCTTAGTTATCAAGAAGCAGGGGTTGGAAAGGTATGTTATATAAAATTGCTCTAATCTTTCAAAAAAAGAGGTGGAGAGAAGGTTTGGTTGTAATTCCTCAGTCTGATAAGACTTAAGTAATTTTCTAGTAGAATTTTTTTTTCTTTTATAGTTGAAATGGAGCACTTTGCAAAAGTTAGACATCTGACCTAGAGGAAACAAACCAACCCAGACAGAAATGGGAGACAAAACTTATGACTAAATTCTGACTTTTACAAGAATTCGAATCAACCTGCCCTAATATAGTTTTTCATTTAAATTGTTAAGTACTTATTACTGTTATTATTTAGCTGATGTACTTAGGAAATGTTTGTTTCATTTTTTTGTGGTAATAATTAACTGGAAGTTACAGTAATTTTAAAACTATATATTAACCTATTTTGAGTTTATGAAGATATGCAAATAATCTGAAGTGCTTTACTAAATTTTTTTTAGCATTTCATGCTGTCTCCTTTCAGTAAGTCCTTTATTCCTGAAAAAGTCTTATTCTCACATCTTGATTTTTGTGATCTTTATACTTCACTAGTAAAATTTATGGTTGTATTTTTCAAAGAAGAAAGCTTGCAAAATTGTAGTAATAAAAATGATACAGAGGAGGATACAAAATGTTAAATGTGATAGGAGATTTGACTAAGAGTGAAATGCAGAGACAAATTTGACTCATTTTGGAGGAAGAGGCCTAAAATCAACAGCAAGATGTGCTGCTCTCCTCCTATTCTACCACATTGTCTTTTTAAAACTCTGCTGTAAGCTTTCCAACCATCGTCTCCTTCACGTCTTTCATCTTTTCACATTGTAGGTGTATTCTTTATGCCTCTGCTATTTGTCTCTGCTCATAGCCATGGGTAGAAGGTTAGGACCAATATGACTAGTTGTATATCTAGTAGTAAATTATCTCCCTAACTGGTTGTCAGGGTAGGCAGCTGAGCATTCCCATTCTCAGTTCTTTGGAAATGAGATGGGAAGAACGCACTGGCTACTTCACATATCAGTGACCTATGTTAAGGTTTAAACTGTGTCAGTACCTGTGGAAATTCTTGTGTTATTTTTCTCTGAAAACTAGATATTTCTCTCTAGTCAGAAGTTTCTGTGCAGAGTTGTAGGGGAAACACGAAATCTGTGACTTACAGAAAAGCGATTTTGTTAGCCAGTGAGGAAACTACTATGGGACTTTAAAAAAAAAAATAAAAAAAAAATTTAAGCTTCATAAATGCTTTTGGTAATATTGCCTGCATAGTATTCCATTTTTTTATGAATTTATTCATTGCACACATTTCTTCAACCTGTTTTTTTTTAAAAAAAATTTGTTGTTTGTGGTACTGTAAACAAATTCTTTTACTTTGGTATACTACTACATTATTTAACTTTTCCTCTGCATGTGTCCGTGCAGCATTCTGGTCCTGAAATTAAATGGGTAGATGGAGGCAAACAACTGTTAAAAATATCGACTCATCTGGTGTCAACAGTGTACACACAGGTGAGTTATAAAAAAAATTAAATTAGATAAAGTTTTAGGAATAATGTAGGTTTGTTATTTGTATATACACTATTTGGGAAGTTTCTTAAATTCAATATGCTGATCTCTTACTTTTTTGTCTCTTGGACACTCTGCACGGTATCTCTCTTTTGCATCAGCTGTGAAAAACAGCAGACCTTAAATGGAAGCTATTCAAAACGTGAGCCTTTTGTCTAAAGTTGTCATCTATTCCAACCTGAATTTTCCTGTTAGATGAGAGGTCTTAGTTGTCTGAAAGCTATTTGCTGGCCTGTCTATAAAGCAATGAGTCCTGTTATAGTTGCTCTTAAAATACATATGATCAGTTGGGATAATTAACATTAAGTATGCTATTTTCTGCATGTTAGTTGGTTTTCAGCAAATAGATGTGGTGTTTTGTATAACAGGTATTCAAAATTCACTGGAAATTTCTCATGTGGATTAAAAAAAGAAATCAGTTCCATGTAGACTAAATTAATCTTTGGAGTAGTGCACTTCAATTATTTTTGAAAATTGAATCCACGGACACATGGATTTCTATATAAAAATATTTTTAATGTGTTCTGGTTTTTATTATGGATCATAATGTTAGATATTGTTTAATTTGTTGTTCTTTTTGTCTTTGACAGGACCAGCACTTGCATAATTTTTTTCAGTACTGTCAGAAAACAGAGTCTGGAGCGCGTGCACTAGGAACTGATCTTGTAAAATATCTTAAGGTATACAATGGCAGTGAATAATAGATAATACTTATTTATACTTTTGTGAAACCTAGGAGCTTCAGACATTTTTTAGGCCTCATTAATGGAATATGTAGTATAAAATGAACAAAGAGATACTTCCTGCCCTAGATAATTTACAATTGCAATATAAGAGGAAAGCGTGAGGAAATAATGAGACAGTATTGGTCAGTCTTATAAGTGATAATTTCAAAACACTAATGGTTTCGTTTGTCAACAGAATCAAATTGAACTCACATGGGAATGGTAAGGAATGATGACAAAATTTTCTAAAATTTTGCTTAGGAGATCATCGCTATCATTTCTACAGTTCTCTTTCAGGATTAGATCAATAGGGTACATGGTTTCCACACAAGTTTTTCTTAACCAAACAGGCCAGATATTTACTATGAAGCCCAAAATTCAGTCACTTTAAAATCTACATAAGGTATCACAAGTAACCACTGATTTTCTTAGGCACAACTGAGTTTCTTGTAACTGAATACCATCAATTAATAAAACTGGACTGTCTACTCAGGACATTTAAGTAAGAGCTTAACTATCCAATATGGCGTACTTCTGACATGCTAGACTTGCTTTGTGACCTTGGTTATATCAAAACCATACCTCTGAGCACTATTCCTTCCCCTGAGACTTCTGTGATCAACTTTGGTACAATGTCAGTCTCCTATTTGTCTTTATCGTTCTGGAATTTTGCAATCCCAAAAGGTGCTGGCAAAGCATATGCAATAATACAACTCCTTAGAAGGGTTCTGGCAATGGTAGCTTCACATCAAAAGGATAAGGCAAAGAACAAGTAGTCTTGTAACTGAACTTCATCATCCCCCAATGGTTACTTGGAATGAGTCACTAGAGATGCCTCTCGCTGGTGTTTCTGCTACTGACATTCTTGTTTTGATATAAGTTGTCGTTTCTCTGTTTCTCACTTAAAATATCAGTTTCAAATTCCTTGATAATTTTAGATGTGGAGCCATCCTTATTTCCACTGCTTTCTGCAGCAGCAGCAGTAATTGTACCAAATGGTCCCCAATTAGATGGCGCTAGCACTAAGCCTGGTTATGTCTATGCTATAATGGCAATGACATGTTTAAATACCTAGGACTTACTTTCCTTCACGAAGTCAGCGTGCTACTGGCAGAGCAGCTTGAATTACTGAACCTGACAAGTGTTCTATTCTCTGTTATATCTGCTGTTGCCCACCCTAACAGGATTTTGTGTAAGCACCATCTGACACTTCTAATTAAAGGTTTTATGAGACTCACCTGACTCAAGATGTTTGTAAGCTCTCCTTCATGTTTCATGATCCTAAACATCACTTAGCGTCTCATAAGTTGTGGTATCTGCTTGTAGTTACCTGCATTACTGCCTGAGGGATCAAAGGGCACAGCTACTTCCGGCAGTCTAAGTGTAATTGAGTTCTCAAAGACATCAGAAATTGGGTTACGAATCACTTCAGAGTCCTGCTTAAAACAGCACCTTTACCAAAAAACATCTGCATCCTGGACAAAAGCGTGAGCTGAAGTTCCATTTGCATGTCTACCCAACACTCTGATATTCGAGACCTATAGAAAAGATGCTGTAGTGTATGACTGCTGTTTCCAAGAAAATCACACATCACGTAGGAAGGAAGATTGTTTTGAGTCTTGAATAGTGTGAATGTGTGCTCAGGCAAACATTCAAAGACATGACAGCTACTTAAAACTGAACGGAAATGTTTCAAATGTGTCATCTGTACGCATGTTCAGCAAATATACTAATTTTTTTATATTTTTGTGTGTGTGTGTCAAACTCCCTTTAACTCTAGGGAATTTTGTGGCTAAAAACAATGTAGGCTGAAATGCCATACACTGCCTTTTATGTCAGGTTGGTTACGTCTGTAATACCTTTTGCACATGATGGAATGCAAGGGCATATCATGAAGAAGTTGAGTGGTTAGTAATTCACTGTCTCCAATTCCCAGCATTAGATAGTTAGGGATCTTAGTTCATTCTGTTTTTTAACATATTAGTTTATTGTTTTGCAGTAACTAGTATAACTAGTATTGCTCTTATCACAGGTAAGCAATGTGTATGTTTTTGTGGAACTTCTGTTTGCTGAATGTCTGCATCGGTGGACGAAATAGCAAAGCATACCAGAGTCAGTGTCAGCTTGCTGTGGCATACACAGGTCATCTTTTCATTGAAACATTACCTAGAATGCATTTGAATGGAAAAGTACAAATAGCTACTTCTAAAATCCTCTAAAGCCTGAGTTTTATCCCTAGTTTACCTAATTGTAGAAAATATTTGCCAAACATTTATGTTGGAAACTATTCTCAGTTGCATCCTGTGCAGTTGTATTTCAGGTAATTAACACCAAATAGTGCAAGCAGCATGTATTTTTGGAAAAAGACTTGCATTAAAATTTATTGTTTCAGAACTTGTGATTTAAATGCTGTTGTTTCAAGGGAGTGACAGTATTACTGCTTTCTTTTAGAGCCTTCATGCTATGGAAGGCCATGTGATGATAGCTTTCCTGCCGACTGTTCTAAATCAGTTGTTTAGAGTTCTCACTAGAGCAACTCAAGAGGAGGTTGCAGTCAATGTGACAAGGTAAAGGATTCTAAGTGCTTCATAGAATTTAAGTGATGACTGGGTTACCACATAAATCTGTAACTGAGGAACATTTTTGCTATTGCAATCATAGCTGTCTTTGTAGGCTTACGTGCTTTCTGTCTTCTGCCTGTTTAGGGTTATTATCCATATTGTTGCTCAGTGTCATGAAGAAGGCTTGGATAGCTACCTGAGGTCTTACGTCAAGGTAGGTAAAAGTAAATGAAATGTTTCCTTTTTTATGTCTTTAAAAAGAGTATATTTAAATTTAATTGCATCTGTTTAAATTTGTTTCATATTATGTCCTAGTTTCACATTATATTCTGGTTTTCCTCCCCAAGTATGCTTATAAAGCAGAACCCTACATTGCTTCTGAATATAAGACAGTACATGAAGAACTGACAAAGTCCATGACAACAATTTTAAAGCCATCTGCTGACTTTCTTACAAGCAACAAGCTACTTAAGGTATATATTGAACTGTACTTTTTACTATATGTTCTTATCTCATCAAAACTGAAGAATAAGAACTAGTTGTATTGAAATAGTTGTTGAATGCATGTGGCAATTTTACAGAATGTTTTCTTTTCTCTGCAGTATTCATGGTTTTTCTTTGAAGTTCTGATAAAATCAATGGCTCAGCATTTGATAGAAAACTCTAAAGTGAAGGTATGTCAACTTTTGCAAAAAAAATGTTATTCTGAAGAGAATTTATGTAGTCTCTTTCTCCAATCACATATTTTTATTGCATATTAGAAGAAAAAGTTTTATATATATGGTTATGATTAATGTATAATAACTTTATTTCCAAGAAAGGGACAGGAAAAAGCAAAGCAGCAGAAGAAATCAGTTGAAATATTAGACAGAAAAAACTACGGGGCTAGATTCAACATTATTATAAAAGGATAGAAACCCCTTAAAATCCATACGGTAGAGCAGTCTGTGTAAATCATCAGGCTCTTTAGTAAGATTTCTTAATACATATTGTACAATGAATCTGGAAGCAATAGATATCACCGTGAACTTTGATATAAGTACTACCGAAAAACACGTGGGCTTTTTCCTGAGCAGTACAGTAGCTGTGGTATAAAATTACTCTCAGAACAGTGAATCATGTAGTTTACAGTTCTTTTATATGCGAGAAGAAGTATCAATATTTAATTCTCTGTTATTTCCTGTGCTGGAAGGAGAATGCTAAAATTTTAGAAACACGTATTTTTCTACCAGCTTGCCTTATAAGCAGTATTTTTCTTACATTGCTAACAGCTTTTTAGTTTACTTACTTCTCTATTAAAACAAGTCTTGAAAATATAATTTCAAGTATACAAAATAGTCCCAGCTGAGTAACATACCAGGCTGATCTGAAATCTTTATCAGTATTTTCACTGTGTATTTAGAACATAACTGGAAGTCTGAAGTACACGATGGGGCAGGGAAATAGTTGTTCGGACAATGATCAGGAAAAAAGCTTTACGAGTGCTACACTTAATACTGTCTTTCTGAGGTACGGTCAGTAGAGTTTCAGTCCCAGTTCCGCTTACTTTACACATTTGGACTTTTCTATTTCAATAGATTTCATCTTTAAAGAGGTTATTGATTCCTTTTTCATTTAAGAAGCATGTGAACTCCATGTGATAAATGGTCAAATGAATTTTTCATCATTAGATACTCTCTAAAGCAATACGTTTGATGTCCAAATCAGAATAAAAATGTTTTCGTTTTCATGTTACTGCTTTACTTTTAGTTAGAAGAATTAAATCATATCACCAGACTGACTGTCATCTAGTAGTAAATAAAAAAAAATAATCTGCCTTAATACAGTATTCAACTGGACTCATTTTAGCACTAATTACTGATACATAATTTGCCAAATATCATAATAATAGAGAGGAAGAGCATGATTTGTGGATTCAAGTTGAACCACATCACACAGTAAAGATGCCTGGTTTCAGAACTGCACCCTTTGTAGAGATAGAAATTTGAAGCAGAGAATGATCCCCTCTCTTGTACTCAAAAGAAAGGATGAAATAATTTTTGTTTTTGAAATAAAATCTCAGCTTTTAATTGGAGCAGTGGTACCGGAAATTCTGGAATCTTTATTGGGAGATTTTTCTTAGAAACAGGTTAGACAATTGTTGTCAGGAAATGCATGTTTTGTGCAAAAATAACCTGATACACTCTAATATAGAGACATAAACTTTAACTTGGTACTTTTACTCTATTTAATCTAGAAATAGGTCTTTAGAATAGGTCTTTAGTTTGAGAGGGTGGGGGTAGTTGACTATTTACATGGTACAGGTACTACAGATTTAAGTATATTTTAAAGTGTGAAAGAGGGCAAGCTTTTATCACTAACTTCTTAAACTGCCTAGGGAACTGTGACAACTGCCATTTGTTTAGGAGATTTTAGAATGCAAATATACGCACAAAGGGTTTGCTATGGATGTAGTGCAGTCCATCCTTTCGCATTTAAGATGTCAAACTTCTTGCTCGTGTTAACAGATCAACTGTTTGGGAATTCCTCAAAATTTCTAGCAAAAAGAAAAGATATACAACTTTTTCTACCACTGATCAATAGAAATACTGTTTAATGCAAACCCAAGTAAGAAAAATATTCGGATGGACTTTTTTCTGTTCTTCCCTTCTTTTTTTTCTATTTCATAGTATGTGTTCGAACAATTTGGGATCTGTAAACTTGTATTTTCATTACTGATTTGATGTTCTTTGAATAAGGAGTTTCTGCCTCTGTTCACTCTGTGAATGGAGTATTTCTTATTTTACCCCACTATTTTGAACTTATGATAATCAGTTTAATTAATTGTACTAATTTAATTAATCAATTCAACTGAAATGAAAATATAATCTTACAAAGCAGAAAACACTGATTCTTAGTTAAAGCTGAAATTTTCTAGACACTTCTGAAATTGAATTAGAATTTTAAAATTTTAAAGTTACATTGAAAAAAATTGAAAGAATTTTTGTTGGTTTCAGTACTTACCTGGCAGTACTGGCAGTACTTCTTATTTTACAGTATTCAGCTCTGTGAGAAGATACAGGTTTTCTAATTACAGAATGTGGTGCATCTGGGCAAGGTATTCAAAACATGGTTTCTGTGAAACCTGTATAGCTTGAGGGTGTTTTCTATTGGATTTGGTAGGTGATGCTCTGAAAAGCAACAACATGCTCTTTTTGCTGGGCTCAACAAAGTTTATTTAGTTTTTCCTGATTTTAACAAACTTACAAAAATCCTCACAAGTTTGGAAACAGCATATTGGTTTAAAAAAAAACTTCAAAGAAACCACTAACTTGCTGTCATGCAAACCCATTTCCTTAATTTAATTATAACTTCCTTACAATAGGGATTACATTTTTAAATTGAGATCAGATGGTAGATAGAATAAGTACAGTAGAATGTCAGCTTTTTTTAAAGCAATCTCTGTAAACAAACAAAAAAATGCAATTTACTTTTCAGAATGACTCAGCCAGTGTCCATGTTTTTAGTATCCTTTCCCATGTCATCTGCATCTCTTCACATTACTGCTAGTTCTTGATTTTTTATTTTTTATTTTTAATTTTTATGATTATTTCTTTCCTAGTGCTATACTGACTCATTTCTTCAAAGCCTAATGTGTCTGTAATCCTAATAATAAATTATATTTGGAGAGCACCAGCATATACACCTGAGGAACAAATTCAGTTTAACAAGACTTTCATTTTAGGGAAGACAAAGCTGTTGAAGGAACAGTGTGTCAGTTATAGATGCCTGAGACTGATTTGATTACCTGGGGTTATGGAAAAATGGTGTGAATTGGGGTAGGCAATACCTATTACTCAGACCTCCATCTCTTTGATGTCGAAGTGACCTAAGTAACTATAAGAGAAGGCACTGATTATTGTCTTTTTTTAGTAGTAACAATGAGTAGCTGGGACCTAATGGCCTCAGGTTTGCTGTACTTGAAAGACTGAGCAATTCATTTTGTGATTTACTATATGCTGTAGATTACATGCTGTACAAACTGTGGTCTTCTGAGATCGATTTCTAAGGGCTGTTATAAGTAAGTTTAGGATTTTCATTAAAATGCACCAAAAGTTGTAGGCAGGAGACAATTCAATATATATTTATATTTCTGAAGATCAGTGTAGGAATTATGAACTTTCTTCAGGTGATATTTTACACCAACTTGTTGCATGAGATTTTGTCTATTACATGGGTTTGTATGATCATATAAATTCTGAAAAATTCTTGTTCATTTTAAGTAGTTTTTATGCTCTACACAATTTCATTTTAAAGAATGTTTGCTCTGCCTCTTAACAGCATGATTGTAAACAAGTGTTTTGTGGAAGGTGGGCTGAAAAAATACCAAGCATGGAAAGAGCATGATTCTCTTCAAAGAGCATACTAATTACTAGTTGCATTTTATTTCTGATTCCAAGTTGTCAGAAAGAAGTAGATAAACCACAAAAAAGTGATCTAAATACTGATGGCACTTTTAACTCTATAGGAGACCCCATTTTATTTCAGAAAATAAGGATGCATAGTGAGGTGGTTTTTTATAGACTTAGTAGGTTCTGTGGTCATAAATCTAAGATGCTAACAGTTCATGCAGAGATTTTCTTAGGCAACATTGAAACTACCAAAATGTTGCCATGATTCTGTTAGGACTTACAGATATAGAAGCATGGAGTAATTCTACCTAAAGAGGAAAAAAAAAAAAAACCAACCCCAAACTAAACCAAAACCCAAAAAACCCTACACCTAAGCCCCTAAGCTTGATACTGAAAAATACGTGTCTGGTTTCTGTTGATGTCCTACTCAATAGAGTGTTCTGCATGCTGTGTATACTAGTTGTATAGGTACCTCATTCATTTCAGGTTAATATTTTGTTTGTTTTTAATAGTACCTTCAAAAGCAACCCCAAAATATGAACTGTTCAATTGTACAAAGGAAAGAACCCTTTAGATTCTAGTACTTTCCGGTGTATCACCTTGAACTACTGTTCTTTCTCATTCTTCCCCTGCAACAACATGAAGTAAGGTTCATAGCTTATAAACTACTGGAGTGACTTTTTATGGCAGATTTTTGTTGTTGTCTCCACATTTCATGTTAAAAAAGACATTTCTACTTTTAGAAGTAACCTTGTTGTCATCTTCCCTGTGACATGAAAGAAGAATGAGCAGAGCTCATTTCTTGTTAGCATGTATCCTCATTCCTGAACATAATTTCTTGATTTACAAGCCCCTTAGATATCAAATAAATTATTTTGCTAGCTTTTTTCTGTCTTACTGGGTAAAGTAATAAATGGAACATGCATTGAGATATTTCCTGCTTATGAGATCTGATAAAAAGATGCATTTCTGGATGCAGCAAAACTATTTCTATAGCAAGAATTTTATAGTATTTCTAAAAATACTAAATTGCTGTCCAATGAAATTTGAGTTGCAAGAACATTTTAGGACACTGACTAGCATACCCACCAACAGAATTTTTATTTTTTAATTGTTATTTTATTAATGAATACTGTTGAATACTATTTATACAGGGATGTTTTTCAACCTTAATTTTTTTCTTTTTTTTAAATAGAACTGTAGAATTTGGAGCTCAGTTCAAACACGAAAGGATCAAATTGTGCAATCATCAATTTATGCAGAGCCCTTGACAATGACTTGTTCTGCCTAGGAATGTTGCATTTAATATAGTTCACAAAACTCATTTAAATAACGAAGTATTCAGAGTGCTTGGATGTTTTGATTTCAGTTTTCAGGAAGGAAAGACATAATGACTGTACAATTGAAACAGTTTTTGTCAACGTCAGCTTCTTCAGCTTCACACCACCCATCATTAAGTCCCTTCAGACAAAAGACAGAATCTTTATTAAAGATCGTAAGATGTAGAGTAATAAAAGAGGCTTTGCAGTGCCAAAAAGCTGAAGAGAACTTACTGATCAGTACTGGTCAGAATGTTCAAAATCATTGGTGGAGATAGTATAGATGGTGAGTGGAAAGGAGGAAATTATGACATAGAGGAAATCTGACTGACAAAGTACCTAAAAGCAAGGGAGAACAGTTCTGACTGTGGAAACTTAAAACCATGGAGAGTAAGATTCTGAAGACTGGAAGAGCTGAGATTTGAAGCCGCTGATGAGCAAGAGAAAGAAAGAAGCATGGATGAGAACTTCCATAGCGGAAAAAGGCAAATTAGTTACTAAAAAGAAAAGAGAGTCTGATGATGCAGATACTGTATGTGAACCAGCCAGTGTCTGCTTTGGAAAAGAAGATGGATAAAATGAAAAGATTCCTTTTTATTCTTGGCTTCTGTCATCAAGTTTATTGTAGTATAGAGAAATATTAATGCATTACATTTACAAACTTTCATACATGGATTTTTGTCATCAAAGACTGCCTTGCTTGGATTTTAATTACAGATATTACTGCCTGTTGTAATATTTTCTTTTAACTAAATGCTCTTTTTTCCCCCTCAGTCTAGAAACTTCATGAAAATCTTGAATTTAAAGAATATGTTACTTTAAATGAAAAATGAGAAAATTTGAAAACTTTCTTTGTCCCCCCTCTCCCTGTCAGGTTATCTATATCTAATCTAAAGTAAGTTTTCTGATATATTTTGGTGTTATAAACTATATTAAATATTTTATCTGAATTTTTTTCTAGCTGTTGCGAAACCAGAGATTTTCTGCTTCCTTTCATCACGCAGTTGAAACAGTTGTTAATATGCTAATGCCACACATCACTCAGAAGTACAGAGACAATCCAGAGGCTTCAAAAAATGCAAATCATAGCCTTGCTGCCTTTATAAAAGTAGGTGACTTGGGCTCTGTGGCTACTTTTCCAATAATACTGCTTCATGGATTTCAAAGAATGTTAAAGCCAACTCCTATAAAATTGAATATGCATAATGCTTTTTAAGTGTAATTCTATGTCCAAGTTAAAATGCATTGAAGTATAATTTACATCTTCTGTAATCAGGAAGACATCTGTTGGAAAGTTTGATTATTTTTTTAATGAATTTATATTTTATCCAAAATGTATTTTAATTATTTTTTCCTTTGAAAAATATTATCTAGGTTACCTTCTAATCCTACAACAGCTTCATACATTGAGTAGTGGTTTATTTGCATTCATTTTATGTAGACAGACTTTCAGCGTCTTTCCTTTTTCAGCCAATAAGATCCAGTAGGGAGGAAAAAATGATGGGAAATAAAATGGTAGATAAAGCTGCTGGTGGCATGTCATTTTCATTTCTGTGAAGATATAGTTCTTCAAACTGGTTTTTTTTTTTCAATTTGTTTACATTCTGTACTCTAAGGGAAAATTTGATATTCATATGTGTATACATATATTTAGTTTGATTGTTTTATTGCTTTTTATATTCAAACTGAAATATCAATAATGTGTTTGGAAAATAAACTTGTTAAATACAGAAATATAATTACTGAGGACTGAGACAGTACTAAATCATTACTATCTTGGTTTTGCTTGTTTTCCCCAGAGGTGTTTTACTTTTATGGATAGAGGCTTTGTTTTCAAGCAAATCAATAACTACATCAGCTGCTTTGCTCCAGGAGATCCGAAGGTACTCAATGTTTTTAAACTACTTTTACGAGCTGCTTCTTCTTGATACACGTGGATAGAGTCCTGCATTAATTCTTCAGACTTCTTCCTAGTTACATTAAAAGTCCCTGTGCTGTGCCTATAGCATTTTTTTTTTCCATCAAATCACTTTTCCATATTTTGATTCCCATGTTCAAGTGCAACTTTATCACCCTAGAGCATGTGTACTGCAAAAGTGGTGGGGTTTGGGAGTGCAACACTAAGCAGAAATTTTAAATGTGAATGTGAGAGAGGCTAAATTTGGAAGAGTTGATATCTGATAAGTTTTTGTACATTTACTGTCATGTTGAAAGCATGTACCAGATGTCTGAAGAATTTCTTCTGTGGGTCTGAACTTTTCTTACATCAATACATAATATGCTAGTAAACTTAAATAACTTTGGACTATGGGAACAGGAAATAGGACTATACCCAGTTATTATTATGAATTATGCTGGAATTATTTTACACTGACATACGGAACTTTGACAAGTCTGTATCAGTCATACTGCAAGACTGAGAGAAATCACCGTTTTGTGTTAGAAAGCTGTTTTTAATGTATTATTCAAATTGCTGCATCAGTTGCTTAATTTATACTTTAAAATTATTTTTGCAGACTCTTTTCGAATTCAAATTTGAATTTCTCCGTGTAGTCTGTAATCATGAGCACTATATACCTTTGAATCTACCAATGCCCTTTGGAAAAGGCAGAGTTCAGAGATACCAAGGTAAGTTCTTCCAAGGAAGCATATGGTATATTTGTTAGATGTCACCTTTTTATTATTAGATGTGTAGACTGTGTAACTTCAGGTCTATGAGATGTTGGAAACCTTGAAATTATTAAATGGAAGCCTAAAGTTGTAATCCTTTCATTTAACCTTAAATGAATAGTTTAAGCAGCAGAGTAATCTATCCAAAGTATCTAGTCATTGAAAATATAGTAAACTACATCCTTGACTCTGCCTCCCTTTCCTGCTATGATTATTAAGTTTGCATTTTTTTCATTAATTACCTTTTAATTCACTAGCTGCGGAAGCCTGCAACACTCCTGTAGGTAGGTGTGCAGTGTGAGGTTTTGTGTACTATTTACTTTTTTTCATATAGCCATTCGAGTTAAAAGGTACTGTAGTCCAGCCTCCTGCTCAGGTCACCTCAAGCCTTCCCTTCTCCAGATGGAACAAGCTCAGTTCCCTCAATTTGTCCTGATAGGGCATGTGCTCCAGCTCTCTAACTGCCTTGGTGGTGCTTAGCTGAACTCAGTCAAGTTCTTTCTTGTACTAGAAGGCCCAAATACTACACACGGTATTACAGATATGTCTAACAAATGCCAAGTAAAGGGGAATAAACACTTCCCTTGATAAAGTGGCTACGATCCTGTTGATACAGCCCAATATGCTGTTAGCCTTCATTGTTGCCAGGATGCCATGCAAACTCCTCTTGAAGCTACTGTCCACCTAGACTCCTAAGCTAGTCATTCCACAGCTGGTACCATTGCAGGAAGTTCATCCATCCGAGGTGCAGTTTTGCATTTGTCCTTGTTGAATTTAATTGATGTTTCTGTTGACCCATTCCTGTAGAATCTAAATTCTTCTCAAATGCGGCCCTGCCCTTGAGCGTATGAACTGTACCCCATCTACAAACTTGATGAGGGTGCGCTCCATTGTCCTCTTTCAGGTCATTGATGAAGTAGTATCATGTAGGATAGACCCTGGGAAACTCCTCTTGTAGCTGGTTTCCTTCAAATTTACTAACTTAGGATTGAACCACAGACCAAAAATTAAATTCAACTTCTACCATACAAATAAATTCCTGAAAGATAGAATTTACATACAGCCTTTGTGCACTATATATGTGTTTTCAGTGCCTGAATATAGACTCAAAATTTGAGTTTGTAGTTGTGAGATGGTGGTCCAGGTAAATTTAATAGGAACGCTTTTGAATATTGGGCAGTATTTAAAATATTATTTTTTTTTAATAATGTATTTAGATTTATCCATGTTCTCTTGATTGAATATACATCATCTTTGTCTGTTTAATAAATGCATCATTATGAAGTGAATTGGGCTGCAGGTATATTAATAACTGTGAATAAATATTATATATGTATGATTATATATGAATTTTTCAATAATGTTGGAAACATTTTAGTTCAGCCTTAAGTTAATTGATAAGTTGATTTAAATAATACTATTCCTTACATAGAACTTGTACTTTACTTCCAGACCTTCACTTGGACTATTCATTAACTGATGAGTTCTGTAAAAATCACTTCCTAGTGGGACTGCTTCTAAGGGAGGTGGGCAATGCATTACAAGAGTTCAGAGATGTGCGGCAGATTGCTATTAGTGTGCTCAAGAATTTGATGATAAAGCATTCTTTTGATGATAGATACGCTTCCAGGGTAAGTGTATTGCTATTCTAGTAGTACAAAATAATAAAAATTAGGTTTGCAGACATATAGAAATGTTTTTCTTTCACAACAGACTTGTTAATTTGCAGCAATGCTACTTATGGTCAAACTGTGATGAAAATATGTATGAAAATTTTATCAAAATCAATCTGCAAATACCATATTTTTACCAAATGAAGGCACAAAGCACCTTTTAACATCATTACATGTGTTTATTGTTTTTTAGCACAGTGTAATCTAACTGTTGTTCTTAAAGTAATCAGATTTTTACAAATGTTTTTAAGCTCTTATTTTCATTAAGCATTAGCTATTAATATTTGGCAGCTGTCCTTCAATCATCTATTACTTGTAAAATGGGTATAAGAAAGCTACATGTCATGGTAGCAAATTTTGAGTGATTTTTCATTTTCCTGAGTTTCTTTAATGTTAGCTGTGCTGTGGAGGAGCCATAAAATTTTAATGGAAGATATCATTAATTTATCAAGCTAACATAATATTAATTTACTTGGTTCATCTTAGCTAGAATTACATTAATTTAGGGGTTTTTTTTCTGCATTATATTGAAACAGTAAATAAATTTATTGACCTGTTAATTAGAATTAAATACAGTGATGATCACTCGTTTTGCCATTTCTGAACTTAGGAATGTGGACTCTGGCTTGGCAAATATTTATTAAATACTCCTTTTTGGTAACTTGGGAGTGAATAGGTTAAAAAAAATAAATTGGTGATTGAAAATTAAATTTGTAATTTGTTAATGAACTGTTAAACTCTATTTAGAGCCATCAAGCAAGAATAGCCACTATGTATTTGCCACTCTTTGGACTGCTTATAGAAAATGTTCAGCGAATCAATGTTAAAGATGTGTCTCCGTTTCCTGTTAACCCTTCCAGCAATGTGAGTGACCATTTCTTGATCTTCTGGATTATTTTTATCATAATTTATTGGCAACATGTATATGGAATGCCATACTTCTGGCAAACAGAGTTTCATAATCTTCAGAATTCTGCAAGTTTGTTCTCCTTGCTTTTGATAGAATCATAGAATGGTTAGAGTAGGAAGGGACCTTGAAGATCATCTAGTTCCATCCCCCTTGCCCCGAGCGGGGACACCTCCCACTAGACCAGATTGCTCGAAGTCTAGTGGAAAATTGCAAGAGTAAAAGCCTAGTTATCCTTCATGATTTTGGCTGCAGTCTCTCTGGTCCAGTTACGCCGAACATGATAATTGGCTAGTTTGGTCCTACATAAAGGTTACAGTGCCTTTATTGATCTTTACTTGAACCTCTGAAGATTTTTGGAGAATACTAGACCACAGAGATTGCCACAGCATCATTCTAATGCCATGTGATTATACTGCCATGTAACATCTCACTTTTTCTATATCTCTGGTGCATGTGCCTATGTTTCAGTGCAAACTACAGCCCACACAGGATTGCACCTGCTGCATCTTTTTGAGTGTTCTAAGAAGAGCAGACAAAGAAGTGTATTTGAAGTAAAAAATATCAGTAGTTTCTACAATTTAATGGCCTTCCTTTTGTGTCTGTTAACCAGTTTTGATACAGTTTGTGAGAAGAGATTTCATTAAATTGTCTCTGTTTTTTACTCAAAATTTAAGACCTCTCTTAAGTCTGCCTGCTAGTTTGTATAAATAGTTTGCCTGTATTCTTATAGATTCTGGCATTGAAGGCACTTGCACATACTTCATTTTTATGCAAGAGGATACACCCCCGATTTCTAACACACAGGGAATTAGTTATGTTTGCTAAAATCCCAACAGATCCAGTAGTTGCTGTTGCTGTTCAGCAGAAAAAAAATGCATATTAGAATCATAGAATCATAGAATCATAGAATGGCTAGAGTTGGAAAGGACCTTAAAGATCATCTAGTTCCAACCCCCCTGCCATGGGCAGGGACACCTCCCACTAGACCAGGTTGCTTAAAGCCCCATCCAGCCTGGCCTTGAACACTTCCAGGGATGGGGCATCCACAACTTCCCTGGGCAACCTGTTCCAGTGCCTCACCACCCTCACTGTAAAGAATTTCTTCCTTATATCTAATCTAAATCTCTTCTCTTCCAATTTAAAACCATTGCCCCTTGTCCTGTCACCACTCTTCCTGACAAAGAGTCCCTCTTCAGCTCTTCTGTAGGCTCCCTTCAGGTATTGATAGGCTGTTATAAGGTCTCCCCGGAGCCTTCTCTTCTCCAGGCTGAACAACCCCAGCTCTCTCAGTCTGTCTTCATAGGAGAGGTGCTCCATCCCTCTGATCATCCTCGTGGCCCTCCGCTGGACCCGTTCCAACAGGTCCATGTCCTTTCTGTGTTGAGGACTCCAAAGCTGGACACAGTACTCCAGGAGGGGTCTCACGAGTGCAGAGTAGAGGGGCAGAACATTTTTTTTAATCTTCTTTTCCAGTTCAGTCCAACACTGAAAGAAATGGATCACAAAAAATGGTTAATTTTCTAGAAATTAGAGAAGAATTTTTAACCTTAAAGGAGTGTGCTTTTAGAACAGCTCTATTGTAAGAGGCTACAGGAGATGAATTCAAATGGAATTTGTGATGATGTACTATATCATAGTTGTATACAACAACTATATCACAGATGTAACTATATCATAGTTGCATACAATTACTGAATCTGATTTTATTATTGATGTATTTTATTTTGTCCATATCTTGCTGTGTTCCATTTGGTATATAAGAAAGAAACTCATGATACCCTTCTATCAAGAGAAATGACTGGGTGCTTGAAATAAAAGTAATTTGGGTCTTCTGGCAATATCTGTTTTACAGTGTTTAAAATTCAGTGTAATACTAAGTTCCTCAGTGTTTCCTGAGGTACCTTAAGTTTGTACAAATACCTGAACATCTCATTCCGTCCTTTTGAGCATATTAATAGAAATTAAAATTTAAGAAACAAATATGTAACAAATGCTGTTCTCAAAGATAAAGTATGTCATATACACTAAACCCATAATGTTGGAAAACTTTAATATAATTTTCCTCTCTTTTCTGAACAGAGTGCAAAGGATGATGCACTTAGTTTGCCAACTGCAAGTCAGCTGGTAACACCACAAAAATCAGGAAACACACTGGATAACAATCTTCCTAAAGATCTATTTGGTGTTATCTCTGGCATTGGTAAGCACTTGAAAAATAAAATAATTTTAAAAAGAACCATTTTCCTTTTTCGTTTGTTACCAGAAGTAATTGTTCTGTATTGAATTTTGATTGCTCTCTGCATGTATACTCGAATGCTATTGCTCCATTAATTAACAGAGCCCTAACGCAAATAGCTGTTCAGCATGGGCCAGAATTCACAGCCTGTATATGAAAACTTTCTTTTGAGATATTTTTGGTTTTGCTTTTCTATTTGAAACTAAAGCTGTTTCCTGGAGAGAGCTGCTTTTTTTTTCCCCCCCGATCAAAGGTGATCTTGTCTCGCTGCAGAGAAATAGGAGACGAGACCAGCCTTAGTCACTTATGGCAAGACTACCATAATCCATGATTTTGTGCATGATGATAGGGACCACCTCTAAGTGGAGTGATGTTTCCACACACCTGTGGGCATCCTCTGGTCTGTCGTCTTAATGTATTTTTTTTGTTGTTGTTGTCTGCTGTAATTATTTGTGTCACTTACTAGCCAATTAAAAAAAAAACAACCACAACAAAACAACAAACCAGAACCAGATGAAAAATGGGGAAGGGTTGGTTTTTTTTTTTTTTAAATATACATTCTTCTTCATATAAGTGTGTGTGTATTGCTAGATATGTTTTTACACATGTTTATATGTAATTTTACGTAAGTCTGTGTGTATGTACATACATATATACTTTCCTGAAACTCTAGAATAAGTTTATCTTCATTAAAAGTAACTAAATTGAATTCATTATTTGCCTTCCTAAAAAACATACACATATATGGTGGGTTTATAAGTCTGACTAAACTATGGAGTGACTTTTTTCAGTGTACGTATTCTTTGTGATTTTTATATTGCTTTCTGTTTTTTTTCAGCTTCCCCATACACCACATCAACTCCAAATATTAATAGTGTGAGGAACGCTGACTCAAGAGGCTCTCTTATAAGTACAGACTCAGGAAACAGTCTCCCAGAAAGACAAAGTGACAAGAGCAATTCCCTTGACAAGGTAAAAAAAAGCTAAACCAAAATGGAGAACGCAAAGTATATTATGAAAATTTCATCTTAATTCTCGTAAGAGTTAACTTCTGTAATCTCCATTGGAAATAGGCTTTCTAGAATAACTGTAGAGCAGAATTTTACATAAGTTTTTTCTTTTGCAAGATAATTATCATATGAACTCTTTTTGCATTGCATTTATTAAGCTGTTTTGTAGAGAATAGAAAAAGATTTTCAACATGGGGATATAAATAAGCAGTTGTTGCTTCCTTTGCTAGAGAAAGGCACTAGATGAAGTGTATTGAATTTCACTTGAGAACTGAATTCTAGTTAGGACAGCTTCTTTGATGTTGTGGAGACCTTCACTCCATCCTGTTCTATACACAATACATGTAGCATTTTTTAAATGTTAAAAAAACAGTCGCTCTGCTTTCTGTAGGTGATATCTTTTATATTAGTTTGACTTTTCTAAATCATTTCACTTTAAAGCTGTTACAAATTAGGAGCTCTGGCTGCAGTAGCTATCAGGTATTCAGTCATGTCTTTCTAGAGCTTGTGTTGATACTGATCACATTTCATTTTCTTAGCTCTTGTTGTGCGAGTCACAACATGTTAACTTTTTCCCCTTGACTCTGACATGCCTTCGTGTGGCAGAGAGAGAAGCTTCTCAGAAGGCACTCTGCTCATGCTATGCGCCCTAACGGAGAAGAAGAAGAAATTTCTCACCCTGCAAAGAAAAACCGTGTTACTATGGATTTTTCACTTCTGACAATTCCAGCTTTGCCAGAGAAAATTTTGCATGCCGCTTTCTCTCTTCAGTTACAAGAAGTATTTGGTTTTTG
This sequence comes from Numenius arquata, assembly GCF_964106895.1. Lineage (NCBI taxonomy): Eukaryota > Metazoa > Chordata > Aves > Charadriiformes > Scolopacidae > Numenius > Numenius arquata. The sequence continues at coordinate 83,017,683 of NC_133576.1, forward strand.
TGCTTGGTATAGCTCAGCTTCCGAGTGAAGTGTGTGATCAGTAGTTTTGCCGCTTCTTTGCAACAGTTGCATCTCAAGGCAAATATGTACAATGTAACCATGTAAAATGCCATTAAATGCCAAACCTGGACTAGTTTGTGTACATGATTTGATTTAAGTCTAAAAATCCAATCAGCTTAAATATCAGCAGAATTTGAGTCTTAGTGTCTTTAATAGAAATAGAACTAAAAAATCTTCTTTGACATTGACCAAGTAAATAAAGAAATATCTTGTGCATACACTGTTGCTAAATGGCAATGCTGTCATCTATTACTTAGTTGTCATGTTGTTAATTACTAATGTGTAGTGTTTTTACCAAGTAAAAGGGTTTTCAAAGGAGTCAAGAGCCTTTGAAAATTCTGCTCTGGTCTGCCGATTTAGGTAATAGAGGATTTATGTTTTGCATGCTTGTTAATATTTTCCCCGACTAATACTTAATCCTGGCTTCTTATTTATTGCTTTCCAAACTTTCTTTCTAGTAGATCAGTTGTTCCATGCACGTTATCTTCGAATTTTTGCTCATTGCTTGATATCATTACTGAAGAGCCATGTTTTTGTTCTAATTTTCTTTCAGAATAACCTGTATAACTATACTTGTGGAATCAGAATTGCCTGGAAGTATATCAGTTTCTATTTTAATATGTGCATACTTTATAGGTTATTGACATGATTTTAAATTAAGCTTGCAAGTAGCTATAGTCCTAGTTTTATCTGTGTATACGTTCAGCTATTTTAGAGGGAATATTACCTAGTGCTCTGGATAGTATCCGAAAGTCTAGGAAACTCAAATTCTGTTTCTGCTCTGCCACCCATTAGTTGCCTGCTCTATTTCATTATCCATAAAGCTGTGTAGTAGCACCTTGTTGTTCACCAGAGATAGTTCAAAGACAAACAGTTTGTGAGGTCTTTAGAACCTGCAATAATCAGGCTTATATAGGTGTCTGTTTCTTCCTAAATTACAGTAACTTCTGGCTAGTATTAACCATAGTTTCACATTCCATTTCACTGCACATCCATTCAATGGCTAGTATGTGACAGATTTACAGAGATTGTTTTAGGACAGCATTTCTTTCCTTTTTACACGGAATATGTTAAAGGGCTCAGCAGTGAATTGATGTGTGTGCTGTGAAATGTTCCCTTGTGCATTAGCATGTCTCCTGCTTTTAGTGAAGAGTGTTCCTGGAAGGGTTGTTCTACCCTTGAGGTATTGGTACTTCTCACTTTGTTTATGAAACCAAGTGCTTTTCTCCCTTGAGTCTACGGGGTTTTTTGTTTGGGGTTCGCCCCCTGCCAGATTTTGATATGAAGGATTTCTTTCAACACTGGTATGTGTCCTTAAAAAGGTGATGGAGCCAAGATGATCCACTTTCTTGTAGAAACCAGAGTTGCACAGATCGGTGGTACCAGACTTTACAGCAAACTTAATAAATGTCTGGTTCATTTTCCGTTTGCATAAGGGGCCTCATATTGGGAGTGAGAATTAGGCACTAAAAAGAGCATAATTGATCCTTTAAACAAACATCTGAATCCTCAGACTGAGGATTTTGTAACACTGGATTGTGTGGAAATTATTCTTTTACAGATAAACCTTTGCCTAAGGTTCAATTTGTATATTCTCATGGTTTTATTTTTTCTTTTTGTGGTACACATTTTGAAAGATCAGCTGTGAGGTTTTTATCTTTTTAGGCAGACTTTAATATTGAGCGTTGCTGATTAACTTCCCACAAGTGTAGGAATTTTGTACAAAAAAAGAAAGCAGGGAGAGACATCTTTGGTTTTTGTTTTGTTTTTTTTTTTTTTTTAAATTAAGCAAGGGCAAATTACTTCTTAGTAGTTAATCTTCCAGAATGCATATTCTTGCCATTCATGTATGTTTTCCTTGAGGTTCTTGCATCTTTAAATGGAAAGAATTTTGTAGAGGCAGGTCTGTCTACAGTTCAGCGTAAAGTCTCTTAAAAAGCAAAGGAGCATATATATATTACCTAACAGTAGCATTTATTTTTAAAGTATTTAATCTAAGCCGAAGGGGCATTCCTGATTTCTACAACGTGCGTAGATGATTTCTACAATTATTGATGTATAATTAACTTGATTAATAATCACTGTTAGGTAACTTTTCCTCTTAGTCCTCCCTCTGGGGGGAAAAAAATCATAAAAAGGAGTAAAAATAAATGAAGGTAAAGAGGCTTAATTTGGTATACTTTGTGTGTGTAATGTGTGTTTTAGTGACCTGTCTCTACATGAAACATTTTTGTCTCTGTTCTGAGAACCTTTTTCTGTTGCAGGAATTAATAAGGCAATTTAAAACATTTTAGTTTATTATCAGTTTAAATCAGCCTTCAACCAAAATATGTCTGTTTTCTTTTCAGAACCAACAGAGCAGCACTTTAGGAAGCTCTGTAGTTCGATATGACAAACTTGACCAAGCAGAGATCAAAAGTCTGCTCATGTGTTTCCTTCATATTTTAAGAAGTATGTCAGAAGGTAGGTAATTCCACCTATTTTTCATAAATTCGAAATCAAAATCAGGAGAATATTTCAAGTGTAGGTGCCATGTTGTTCTGCATTTTACAAATAAGTGTGATTGATCAAATCAAACTCTGACTGAAACCTTTGGTAAAAACATTGAATTTTTCAGTTTGTGCTAAACATATCAAAAATAGTTAATTTCTTTTATGTGCCTATTTTGATGTTAATTTCTAAAAAGCATATTTATGTAGTACTTGAACTGTAATTTATTACTTAAGAATAAGAATTGAAAGGTCAGAGTATTCAATATCCAGTCACACCATTAGATTTTCATCTAATTACATTGATACTATTTTACATATTTTAATTACAAAGAATAATAAAACTCAAAAGTATATTTTTCACCATTTTAACTTTGAAATAGGTAAAACAATTTCTAGAAAATTCAATTTAAATTTACATAAGCACGGTAGGGATTTTCTGATCTCAATTCTCTTGGAAAAGAACAAGTGTCAAATAAACACATCTTTGTAATAATTTTGAATTGGATAGCAAATTTTAAACATTTTTGGCAAAAGAGATCAGGTCTTGGCTATGTAACTACAAGCTTTGTAAAATATATATAGCCATTTTTGAAATATGTGCAAATAAAGAAAATCTGAATCCTGTGCTGAAAAACATATCCATAGTAAAGCATTGTAAATTAACAAAGAAGAAATCATAAATATGAATTTAAAAAATGTTGATTCCAGTCTATAAAGAAGCAGGTTATAGGACTAACAGTCCAAAGTATTCTGGTCTTACATTTTTAGAACAGTGTATTCACGACTGACTACATAATTATTACTATATAAAATATGAAATTGTATGGGAATATTATGGATTACTTAAAAGCTTGTAGTAGAAACTCATTTGGAGAATTTAGATCTGTGTTTGTATAATCAGCTTCAAGGAAAGCTTTAAGTAGTAATAGTTTTCTGCATCCCGCAAGCCATTTTTAGATTCTCTAAATCCTCATTATCTGAAAACTAAGAACTAATGTTAACTCTTCTACTTAATATTTTTGTATTTGTTGTCTTTTGTCTTGTTTTTAATACTTTTCCTTTTCCTAGATGCATTGTTTACATACTGGAACAAAGCTACAAAATCTGAACTCATGGACTTTTTCACGATTACAGAGTAAGATTTCTGTTCAGATTGTTATAAAATCATATGTTCCACTATCCTGTCAAAAACATAAGTAGATATAAGAGTGTATATACGTTTTTATTTATTTGTTTGAAAAAATAATCCCATCTTGATCCATTTAGAAGTCCTTAACTTGATGTGCACAATTGCATGTCTGTCTAATTCCATGATAGTTTCTGGAATTAGGCTATACAGAAGCGATCTCAGAAAGTTCCTAAACAGCAAGTGACGCTCAGAATACTGCTGTGATTGTGGAAAAGGAGCCAACTGTCTTGTTACCTGTCTGCATTGAAATGCATCTTGTAACTTGAACTGCTGAAATTATATGGGTGCATATCAAAATTGATTGAATTGCATAACTTCAGAAACAAAGGGTTATGAACCATCTTCCTAGCATTCCTCTCATGTCTTCTGTCATTCTGTAAGGGCAAAAATATAGAATGAATCCAGTATTTGTTGTCAACGGCTGCACTCCATTCCTATGCACACTTGGTGTGTTTGCTCATGAAAATTGACTGATACGTTAAAAAGCAAAGAAGACGCTGTTCGTTGGAAGTGGCACGTCACAGAAGCCATTCTGCTCTCCTTGTGTGTTTCACTGGACTGCTCTCCTTTGTTTCTGTAGTAGAGGCTCAATCAATGTGATATCAGTTGTTAATTGTGTTCCTGACTGTGCTACTCAAGGTCTATTTTAGGAATATGTTGTAGACAGTCCTTTAACTCATCATTTGAGTACATCTGGCATGATATTGATTGTACCAGAGACAGAACTGAACAAGTAAATGACCCTACTTAGACTCTCTGAACTGTGAGGTGTAAACTGTATGGAATCAGTGGTGAACAGTATTTTGCCATTAGATACTTCTTATTTGAGGGCTGGATAGGATTGGTTTGTGATCAAATCAGTAACGTCAAATTATCAATTATCAAAGATTTCCATCACAATAGCAGTATATGGAATACAGAATAAAATTTCCATCTCATTAGCGCAGTGGATGATATCACAGCTCCTTAAATTAGAGCAGGAACAAGGCTTACAAAAGTCTACCTCTTCTAATTCTAGGGGTATTTTGCCAATTAAAAGAATGTTTGTTTTGATGATGATTTTTATTAATATAGGTCATTACAGTAGTTTCTCATTACCTCAGTAAGACAGTGTTTCTGTTAGGTAGGTACTCACCATGGATAGAACTTTTTCCTGAAAAACTTAGAATCTAAAAAAGATGAGAAGTTATCAGAAAGGAGAATTGAGGTTCCTTTGCAATGAGTGACAAGTTTGGGGAAGGCAAGCATCGTTCTGACTCCACAGTTTGGAGACAGCTAATCGGCTTAAGGTCTGAGTACACAATGGAGCTGAGTTGAAGAGACTGTTTGCCAGTCTTCTCCCTCATTCACAGCTGGCACATGGAAAAGAAAGCCTGAAAACTGCCTTTCAGTTTGGATTTACACTTTAAAGAAGAACCTTTAGGGTATTCTTACTCAAGGGACAAGGGAAGATGCATTACATGTTGTGAGTTATTAGGATAATTACTTACAGTGAGAAAAGAGTAAAATAAAGTCATTATTACATCCTCCATTCACACCATTTTTCTTGATTTGAAAGTGTGACTTCTAGTTTCATAGTCATTGTTGTTGTGTACTTACCAGTTGTGAAGACAAGCAGAGGCACTTGGCAAATTAGGTTGTACTTTCAACTTTCTTGCTGGATCTGAACCAGTAGTGTTATGATTCTTTAAAATATAGCATCATGTTAAAGTATAGATGTTTTTTTTTTTAATGAAAGATATTTTTGGGGATTTGCATCTATCATCTTCTTATTATAAAAGTAGTTTTCCTTTAGAAAATAGTTCTTCAGAAACCCTGTTGGTATTATCCTGGAATCTGGAGACCTTAAAAAAAATTTTAAAAAAACTAACCCACCCAAAACAAAACCAAACCCAAAAATCAACCGAAAAAAAACCCCAGAGCCAACAAAACAACAAAAATTCAACCTGTAACCAAGAGAGTTGAGGCCAAGTGGGAAAAAAAGCAAAATGTATCGCCTTTACTTTGAATCCCTATACATATTTTGCAAAATATGTGTATGTATGTCATGTCTGGTTGTCTCTTTGCTTCCATCCTTCATGTTACTTGTCATGGATTGCTGTTCATTTGTAAATAACTATAACTGTGGGCCTCATTTCATATAATGAAATTTTGTCAGTTGAGGTTAAACATTTCTTCTCTATAAATATTAAAAATCTATGCAGGATGAAACACTTGAACTCAGTGTTTACAGTTTTCTAAGGTGGGGTAGTTTTTTTCACCATTTGGCCCTTCTACCTTGTCACTGTTAGACTCACACTAGGTGTTCATTCAGAGTGTTGAGATAGGTGTGCTCTGGAGGCAGCCTTACCTGCCTTTTGCTATTACCCCAATTTGCCCAAAACAACGACCACCTGTGACTGATATCAGAAGAGCTATGTTTACCTTTTCTTGGGTTAGGAACTGGAAGGGAATTTTAAGGGTACGAGAAATAAAGAAGTTTTATGATGTAAGTTTTTTTTAAAGTTAAACAAAATAATAGTTGAATAATTTCAATGTAAAAAAATCTAGAAGAGATTGTCTTAAGTGTTACTTCTCTGACTTATGTATTCTCTACAGAGTGTGCTTACATCAGTTCCAGTACATGGGAAAACGATACATAGCCAGGTACTGTGTGGAATTTAAATTTTGGTGTCTTATTCACTAAGAATAATAGTGTGTACAATATGCCTTCAATCTCTATTACAAATAAATTGCATGAGTATAAGAGTTATTGAGAAATGATACATAACAGTTTGAAGTAAGTAACTGGTTACAACATTAACAAATCTGTATCCTGTCTGAAAGTCTGGTACCTGTTTAACAATGATGTGTGTGTCTTGTGTTTATTACCAATTACTTTAAAACCCACCCCTTAAATACTATCTTTTACAGCATTTTTTTTTCCTGGAAATAATGTCTTTGGGGAAGAAATTTTATGATTTGTTTTATTTATTCACTTGGCCATAGACAAACGTGTTTGTTGAAATGATTTAGAAATTTTATATGTAGTGTTCTTAGTGAAAGGTGAGTAGTGAACACTCCAACGCTGCTGTTTTTTGATTTGAAGTCTGAAGTACCATTAGATACCTGTACGTTCCCATTGAAGGCTGTTTAGGAGAACATCTGTGGGAGTCAATTGTTTGAATACCTTTGCGTTAATGTGGGTTCTAATGCAAAGTAGTTTTTTAATAGAGTTAAATACAGAAACTTGTTTAGGCCTTGCACTGTGGTTGGCATAGTGATACTGTTACAATTAAACTTGTGGGCTTGAAATACCGGCCCTCTTGAACTCAGGGAGAAAGTTGTTGCTGACTTCGGGTGGTAAAGAATTCTAACTAAAATGTTAGCTTTTTAGGTTTTAATTTAGATTCAATGCTATGTGAATCTTTTTCTACAAACAGCAAACTTGACTATCTCTTTGGAGAATTTTCAGAAAAAAATCTCATCTCTGTTCACATACCCTAAAAAAAAAAAATTAAAGGCCAAAATAAATCTGTCTTAAGGTTTTGATTGTAAACTTTGCGTGTAAATGTACTTCAAACTCTGGATTTACAGGATTATAATTTTCAGGCTTTTTGTAAAAATTCTTCCAACTAATTTGTTTGCCTAGTTTGTCAAGAAAACTACTACCCTTCCTTTTTTTTTACTGATCACCTAGTCTGTGTACTGCATGTTAACGCTTAAAATCTTAAGCTACAGAAATCATCTGGTGTTCTGCAGAGATACTGAATTTTCCCAGTAAATGTAGCTTTCTAGTCTTTCACATTGTCGTTTTACTGAAGTATATCACAATCAACGCACGCACTCTTATAATACACAAATGACAGAATGAAAGGGAACAGGGGAATTCTGTAATTCAAGCACTGGTTTTCATTTTTCATCAGCTCTGGTGGTGGTACACATTAGGAAGTTAGCCTGTACTGATTGCTAACACAGATCACTTTTCTGTTTTCTTGACTTGATTGCTGCAAGTTTAACAAAGTATATGGCTCTTCTCCCTTCCTGCTTGGGTAAGATATTCATAATAATAACTCAGTTAATTTCTGCTGTCCTGTTGCATGTGTGCTTTCTCAGTTTACCACTGTGTGTCTTGCTAACTTTTTGCTAAAATCTTTACAGTCAAAATAGAGAATTTGGTTTTGGGTTCTGAATATTTTCAGAATATTTATGTCCTCAAATATTTGTGTTTTCAAAAGCTCTGAAGTAAATTTGGCACTTCAAGAGCAACTGCTTCTGTGCTTTTGCTTTCATGCTTTGAGGTTTTAAGAAAGAGTTTGCTGTGATGCTTTTTTTTTTAAGCTACCTATTTTTGTTTTATAAATAAAACAGTAAATAGGTTGCATTGTAATTCTTTCTATAAAACTTCTTGTGCTTAACTAACACTTCCTGTCTTGCTGCAGTTTGACATGTCTAACTTTTGCTTCTATCCCATTTCACCCATCTTGCAGGAACCAGGAGGGGTTGGGATCCATAGTTCATGATCGAAAATCTCAGACATTGCCTGTTTCCCGTAACAGAACAGGAATGATGCATGCCAGATTGCAGCAGCTGAGCAGCCTGGATAACTCTCTCACTTTTAACCACAGTAAGTCTCATGACATGATAACATTCATCATCCTCAACCAGTACCACAACACCAGAGACAGGACCCAGAGCCACACCAGTGCATTTCAATGACTTTTATTGTTCTAGGTCAAACAAATAGCTGGAATCAGTCGATGGTCTGTTCTCTGCTTTATGATAGAACAATCAATGCTGGCTTGATGCCATAACATGGAGCATGGTTAACTACAGCGTATTTTAAAATTGTATTTTAATTTTTGAAAATTAGATACACTTCAATTTTGTGCTGTGTATAGTTACAAAATTTACTTATGCTTCATAAAGCAAATAGAAAAAAATAATTTTTTTTCCCCACTTAGTCTTATAAATGATTGGCCTAAAAGTTAAAATATGCACTCTGACCATATCTCCATGTTTTGACATCTCCCAAGGAGAAATAAGTTTCTTAGAATTTCTAGAGAGATTGTGAAGCCCATGATTTGGTTTGTCTGGAAGTGAAAAAGCGTCCAATAATGAAGTGATTTTTCTGTTTTCAGTGTGAGAAAAATATCAAGTATTCTTGGAATTTCTGTAGACAATGGTAAGATTAAATCAGGTTGAAGTCAGCTTGTATAAGACTGCTGTATTGAAAACTAAACCTGCTTCTGGCCTATCTTTTTAAACATGCTTCTCTTAAATTGCAAAATATACTGTATGTAAAGTATTCTGAAGCACTATTTTTCAATTTTCAGCTTCAAAAAACAATGAAACTGATTGACTAATCCAGTAAAATACAGCACTGGTACAGAAAAGAATTGTGTGCAGTAAAGCAATTATGTTCGCTCTGTATGTTCACTCTGTTCATCCTTTTATTTCCCAAAGCGTATCTAACTGGCCTTTAAAATCTTTTAGCTCGTTATCTGTAATACAAAGCAACAGTTAGCCTAACTGCCCAAGATTTACCACATAGTCTAGTAGAAAATTGAACAAATAATCCCACCAAACCTCTCTCTTTATAAATGCATTCTCATGCCTATTTAAATATAAGGAATGCAATTCTTTTATTTTAAATATGTCAGAAAATTATGTAGCGGTGCAAATTACTTTTTTTTCTTGTAATCAGTCTGCTACTACTGTATCATAATAATTTCTAGATGTTTTTTAATATACAAAAGGAAGAGCTCTTATACTATGTGACTACACATACAGTAAGGTAAAAAACTCTGTAGATAAAGACTAATTTTTAAAAAGAATATCTGGGAAATAAATAACACAGCTGTTTCTGGACTCTGTGCAAAGATATTTCATACTTCCAGAATTTGGCGGTTTACTGATTTTTGGGAAACAATGAGCTGAAAGATTTTAATAAATGCATGCTTATGTAAAAAGAAACTTTCTGTTCTTTTCCATCTGAAGGACATTACGAAAGAAGGTGTCTCATTCAGATAACTTTGTGTAAAGTGATAATAGTTTTGGTTTTTTTTCAGTGTTGGACACTTAATGAATATCAGGATATTACAGCTTGTATTGACCAAGGTTTTACAAAGTGAAAATATGTTGATCAAATTTAAATTTGATTTTTGTTTCTGTGGTCTTGTTGTTGTTTTTTGTTTAGTTGTCAGCCTGCCTGTATCTTGGATCCAAAATAGTTTTCAGAACTTGAATAAATTTTGTAGGTATCTTGTATGGGATACATACAGGAAGGAGGTATTTGTGGAAATAGTTGCTTTACTTGTTTCTAAAATCATGATACATTTATAGACAACTATCTTGCCAAAGAAAGTGATAAACTTAATTTCTACCTTTCTAATCGTTTAAGCAATGAATATAATTGAAGTAATGGTGTAAGTGCTATTTCACATCTCTGAAGAATTTCAGTACACTTTTCTGCCTAAGTATGGAAGAAATTAGCCCCTTTGTTCAAGTTCCTAAAGCATCTCAATGCAACTACAAGAATTTGGAGTTATATGTGTATTGTTGGGGCTGGAGGAGAGGAGGACACCCAGTAAGAATAGTGACATGCAAACATACTGACATACAAGAGATATACCCTGATCTGTAATAGCAGTATATGATCATTGTCAAGCTCGTGGTCATTAGAGATTATCCCATTTTCAGTGTTCTTAGATGGTTTTAAATCCAGTTACTCTGCGGTAGTGTGAATGTATGGGTGCATGATCACATGCGTGTCCAGGCAGATGTCCATATTCTATGTGGCAATTGTAGTTCCATCGTTTCTTTTTAAGTTACATGTCAAAAATAGAAACCAGTATGCTAGTTAGACATGAAGAATACAATATTAGCTTCTCTACTAAAATAATAGCAAATTGAAACAAGCCTAGTTTTTAGCATGTATATGGAAAAAGCACTGGTAAATCAGTCTTTTAACTCAACCGAATTTGAGTGTTCCTTTGGTGTTGGACAAGTTTGTCATGCTTGTCATTGATTTAATGATGCTAAGTTGACTGTAAATCTAACATATAAACGTGATCCAGACCAAATTTTTATGAAGCAACAAGGGTGCATTTGTCAATCTGGTTCTTAAAGATCAGTGTTAGGGAACATAAACAACATATTATAACCGCGCTGAAGCAGGATATGTTTTTAAAATTATTTAAATACAGTATAGGGCTAGAAGCGATAAAATATTTTGATTAAATATGGAGTTATTGCATGGTATTGCTACAGAGCAGAATTAATTACTTGGGTCTTCAGCTGCTTATAAATACATGATTGTGCTCCTTCAACACTTAGTGTTTTATAACAATTTTTATAATGATTGACTTTGAGATCATTACAACAGCGCTAAATTACCGATACATATTTTCAGCTATAACTCCATCCTACTGCGGTACTTCTTTTAAGAATATGTGTGTATATATATCTCTGTACATATATATACATGTGTATGTACATACATACGCATATGTGAAACATCAGACATTTATTGTTTTAACTGCTGTTTAATGCTTCTATTGTTGACATTTGTACTTAGTACACTTTGATCTTGTGCAAAGTATGTTAGAATAATTATGTGCACATATTTGAAAAAATGTTTAAACATATATTTTTCTGTATTGAATACTAACTTCTGTCAGGCTTCTTACTTGTTAATCTTTTCCTAGTTCAGCAAGTCTTTTGGAAATAAGAAACATTTAAATGAGTATATCCAGCACTTACACCTTCATTTGGAATTTCTGTAGGCTATGGCCATTCAGATGCAGATGTTCTTCACCAGTCTTTACTTGAAGCAAATATTGCCACTGAAGTTTGCCTTACAATTCTGGATACTCTATCATTATTCACAATGGCTTTTAAGGTTTGTTCTTGACTTGGTGTTAACGTCTCCTATAATTATATTTTAGACAAAATATTGTTTAAATATTTTTACATTATATTTATATTTTATGGTCAGTTAATATACTATTATGTTTTTAGTATTTCCAGCATTGTATTTCATTATTGTGTCATATAAGAGCTGATAACCTCTCACAGCAAAATGCTCTGGCTTCAGTTACACATTGCACATAGGCTCCTTACGGATCAGTAGTCATCTGTGAGAAAATCTCCTTTCTCATCCTAACTTCCTGAAAATATTTCTAGAAACAGCAGGGTCTGCCTAATATTAATGGTAAGACTGTCTTTTAAAGGCCACGTGGGGTGAAAGATCTATTGTAAGGCAAAACCATAATTCATAATTGGACACTATCAGACTTCTATATTGAACTTGGCTTCTTCCTGTACTAAGTTACTCACTAATTAACAGTAAGTTGTGTGTGTTCCTTTTCTGTAAATTTATTTCAATTTGTCCACTAATAAGACTTCTTTTTAGTTGTATCAATTACTATAGCTCTCCTGTGGAAACTTTTTATAGCATGCCAACTTGCATACCCCTCCTGTCTGTTTTTTTGAGCTTTTCAAAACATTAAAGGTGAAGCTATGAAAGGGAGAGAGGATAGCTCTGGCTTGTTTCTCCCCTAATTAGAGCAGTGTACCCAGATGTGGCTTGAAGATTCAAATTTAGTGTCTTATCTTTAATCTAGTTATGAAAACATGAGCTTATTTATAATGAGATTCCTTTTATTAGTAATTTAATTAGGTAGAGTTTAGAACTAGTTCTGTCTATGGACTTCATGACAATATTGAAAATGATGATACTTAGTTTTAAAGATTTAAAGAAGAATGAACCCTAATCTTTTAGTTATCAGCTGCCCATTATGCTTCAAATGACAGCCCTTCAAGGTTATCTGTATGTAGTATGTTGAGAAAGTAGGTAAGAGTATACCAGAGCAGTTTACAAGATTCAAAAAAAAAAAACCAGGTAGGAGAATTAGGAGTTTCTATTCAGTCAACTGCACTAAAATACATAAAGTCATAGAATCATAGAATGGTTTAGGTTGGAAGGGTCCTTGAAAGATCATCTAGTCCAAACCTGCTGCCATGGGCAGGGACATCTTTCACTAGCTCAGGTTGCTCAAAGCCCCATCCAGCCTGGTTTTGAAAACTTGCAATGATGGGGCATCCACAACTTCTCTGGGCCTCTCGTTCCAGTGTCTCACCACCCTCATTGTAAAAAAAAAAAATTCCTCCCTATGTCCAATCTGAACCTACCCTCTTTCAGTTTAAAACTGTGGCCTTGGTAAAAAGTCTCTCTCCATCTTTCATATAAGCATCCTTTATATATTGGAAGGCCATAGTGACGTCTCCCCAGAGCCTTCTCTTCTCCAGGCTGAACAACCCAAACTCTTAACCTCTCTTCAAAGGAGAAGTGTTCCAGCTCTCTGACCATTTTCATAACTCTCCTGTGGACCTGCTCTTAACATGTCTCTGTCTTTCAGATACTGGGGGCCACACAGCTGGACACAGTACACCAGGTGTGGTCTCTTGAGAGTGAAATAGAGGAGAATCACCTCCCTTGACCAGCTGGCCCTGCTTCTCGTTATGCAGTCCAGGATACAACAAGCTTTCTAGGCTGCAAGCACACATTGCTGGCTCATGTCCAATTTTTTATCCACCAGCATCCCCAAGTCCTTTTCTACAGGGCTACTCTCAATCTATTCATCCCCCAGTCTATATTGATACTTGAGATTGCCCCAACCCAGATGCTGGACCTTGCACTTGGCCTTGTTGAACTTCATGAGGTTCACACAGGCTCTCTTCTTAAACCTCTCAAGGTCCCTCTGGATGACATGCTACAAGGAAGCCTCTAGCAAATCAACTGAACCACTCAGCTTGATGTCATTTGCGAACTTGCTGAGAGTGCAGTCGATCCCACTGTCTATGTCATTGATGAAAGTATTAAGTAGTACTGGTCCCAATATGGACCCTGGGGGGACACCACTCGTTACTGGTTTCTGCTTCGACATTGAACCATACAGACAATTCCTTATCTTTCTAACAGCCCATCCATCAAACCCATATGTTTCTAATTTAGTGGCAAGAATGTTGTGGGGAATCATATCAAAGGCCTTACAGAAGTTCACTTAGGCAACATCCATAGCTCTTACTTGGCCGCTGATGCAGTCACTTTATCATAAAAGGCCACTAGATTAGTAATACCAATCTGCTTCTTTTGGGAATAATTAGCATGTTATATAGAAAGCCAGACAACTTTTTTTCCTCAAGGTCACCTTTCACTAGTGGGGATCCAGATCTCTGTTATCTATTACAGTAGGGAAATCACAAGTTATGTCTGCTTCTTGGTAGCATTTTGACTGATCCTGCATTAATTCCTACTATTCTAGATGGTTTTAGTGAACTACCTACCTCTGATGTTGGGACATCTGAAGAAAGGATATTATATCAATTTCCGCATAAGAATAGGAGTTTGTAAGACAACGTTTCATTATTTTTCTATAAATCTGGAAGCAGCAAGCCTTACCATCTTTTAGAACTTGCAGTTAGGTGTTTAGGTTTGGGTCATCTACAGAGAACTGTATCCTGTTCCAATAGATAACACTTTTCCCTATGACCAAATAGTGTGACCAGCTTATATCCAACCATTTATGTCTAGCTTCCTCTAAAATGGCTCACCTATGGCTTCAGTATATAGCATTTGGAGACTTTTGCTCTCCTGGAAGCATTTGTATCTATTCATCCACAAAGTGTGAAACCACACTGAGTTCTTCTGGTCTGCAAGTCCCATTATCAGAATCGCTTTTAATGGGAGGACTGCCTCCTTCAATTTTTTAGTATTGAGGAACACCTGAAATGCCTAGGGCTATGCTGAAATTCTTTAGTCTGAAGAATTTCTTTTGTGTCTCCATGAATAGAAAAGGAGACATCTGCAGTTAGATGTCTCTTCCATGTTTAAGAGAGCTTAAGGCATGCTACAAGACCCCCGGTCTACACTGGGCCTCAGGAATCTTGTTTAAAAAATTGTTGAAATCGATTCTTTGAGTTAATATTACCTTAAAATTTACTTGAGATAGTAATGGAGTTGTCTTGCAGCATGCCGTTTGGATGCCTGTATATAATAATGACAAGGAAGAGCAGAGTGTGTAGAGGGGAGTTGCAGAAGGTGCAAGACCTAGTAGAATTATGTTGGAGGGCCAGTAGAGTCAGAGGGAGAAATACTTAATATGATCCTCTCAGTTCTCAACTCCCTGGACTGAATTGAGCAGTCCCCAACTTGATTAACTTATTTTGGTGTTTTGCAAGGGGAGAGACCTCATGGTTTTGTCCTAGAGTCCCATAGGAACTTAGTGCATATGCTCAGTGGACAAAGGGAGAAAACAGGTCCCCAGAGCAAAACAGAAGCAATATGAAATGTTAAAAGTAGATGCGTGGCCAGTACCTGTGCTAGAGAAATTGACGGAGACCAGAGTTTTAAAAAAAGTTTGGATGGAAGGCAGCTGATGGTGATACAGAAATCAAGAGTAACCCTGCGTATTGCATGCCTTAGAATGAGCTCTGAAATATTGATGGAGGTAAAACTCTGAAAAGTTACTATTGTATTTGTCATTAAGAGCCCTTTCAGTTTTAGTTCTAGGACAGTAAAGAAAGATGGTTAGTGGGTGGGGGTTTTCTTTTGGGGGAGTTTTTTTGAGAGCATTATGGTAGGAGGTACTGGTATGAGAAAATTCCACTGTCTGAGCTGCTAAAGCCAGTGTAACCAATCTGTGTTAATATTTTAAGTGTCCCTCTCAAAGAACCATTAATAGTAATTGATTTAACTAACAGCTGTTAAAAACAATTGTGTTCTATAAGTCTGTTCAGAAGCCAACACTTTCTTTATAAGCAAGATTAATGAAGTGTTAGAAATATCTAATTAAAATTCAGTTTGTATTATTAAACATCTTGGTAATTCTGTACAGATTTTTTTTTTTTTAATTTGCTTCTTTTTGATGACCTGTGTATGTTCGTAGAATAGTATAAATGTATTACAGTACAATACTAAATTCTCACTATCAATTTCAAGAATCAACTACTGACTGATCATGGGCATAATCCACTGATGAAGAAAGTATTTGATGTATACCTCTGCTTCCTTCAGAAGAATCAGTCTGAAACAGCATTGAAAAATGTCTTCATAGCTTTAAGGGCACTTATTTTTAAGGTAAGAAGTTTAAAAGCAATTACTCTTCAAGTACTTATCCAGTTCTTTAGTTAACAATATGCTATGTAAAAATTTAAGAACTAAAATCCCAAATTCAAGCTGCTCTGGTCCCAACAGTGTGGAATACTTGTCCTTTGAATTGCTTTAAAAATCACTTTGTGTCATGAACTGCTATAACTGTCCATTTTTTCCACAGTTTGGGAATATTAATATGTTTATATTTTTCTTGACATGCTTATTTTATCGATAACTTAAGCTAGTTTTAATTAATAACCTCTTTTCTATTTTTCCTCAGTTTCCTTCTACATTTTATGAAGGCAGAGCTGATATGTGTTCTGCACTCTGCTATGAAATTCTGAAGTACTGCAATTCCAAACTGAGTTCAATTCGCACTGAAGCTTCACAGTTACTGTACTTCTTAATGAGAAATAATTTTGATTACACAGGGAAGAAGTCTTTTGTTAGGACACATCTGCAAGTTAGTATGCTTTCTTTATTTTTTGTTTTTAAAATATTCTGTTTGTAGTTTCGTAATTGCATACCAGCATACAAAGCCCTGTCAGATAAAGGCATAAAAGAAATTATTTTGGGTTCAAGCAAGGCTGGTACTATTCTAAGAGTAAGGAGATGTCAATAAAAGTATGTTCAGTACAAGGAAATACTTAGAAACAATTGGATGGCCCGTGTTTCATAGGAAAAAAATTTAATTTTTCTGTAGCAAATATTCTGTTTTGTAGATCTTATTTAGATTGTTAAATGGCGTACCCTGATGCATCTGAAAAAGAAAATAATGCAGCAACGAGCCTGTAAAAGTCTAAAATAAAACAAACACATAGAAAATAGTGTGGTCTGACAAAGCTGGGAACAACAGTTTACTACTTTTATGACTTCTGGCTAGTTCACCTAGCAGTGAGTCTTTAGGGGATGCATGTGCGTTAAATTTACACAAGCTTGTTTTTTCTTGCCTATGTTACAAGTTATGTACAAGTAACTTTGAAAAAAAAATCCAATATCACTTTACTTATGGGAATAATCTTTCAATTACAAAGAACAAAGCTTCCTTTGTAAATGCTTCATAGGTACATCTCAAGGGTATTTCATGAAATATGCACTAACAAGACATTTGTTTCTGTCAAGGTTATTATTTCAGTAAGCCAGTTAATTGCTGATGTTGTTGGAATTGGAGGAACAAGATTTCAGCAGTCTCTTTCCATCATCAATAATTGTGCCAATAATGACAGGATTATAAAGGTCTGTTTTTATTCTTCTTTCCATACTGTAGAAGGATGCTTGAAAACTCTTTCATAGCATCTTATGCAATTATGTTTCAACTTTTTATTATGCAAAGAATAGAAAAAGATAGCTAACCTAACTTTTCCATGTTTTAGCACACTACATTCCCTTCTGATGTTAAGGATTTGACGAAACGGATTCGTACAGTACTGATGGCTACAGCTCAGATGAAGGAGCATGAGAATGATCCAGAAATGCTTGTAGACCTCCAGTACAGTTTGGCAAAGTCTTATGCTAGTACACCTGAACTAAGGAAGACATGGTTAGACAGCATGGCAAGGATCCATGTTAAAAACGGAGATCTTTCAGAGGTAAAAGGAAAAAAAATCCAAGTAGTTTTAGCTTCATAATAAGCTTACACTTATCTTTCTTGGAATGGAATGTACTATATGTAGGTGTTAGTGTGTAGTACAGTAAGCATTTTTAATAAATTTTAATTGGTAGTAGATTAGTTTCAATGGCTGATAAGTTTTTGTCTTACCTAAGTGCATCTGTAAGTCATTGTAAGGTATATGTAACTACTGTAGCTGACATGCTACTAAGCCAGTAATGCTCATTGCAAACCATGGAAGACACAGACCTTTTACTTCAAAATATCTTTGTTATCAGCTGCTAAAACGCTTAAAGCCACTCCTTGAATTCCTGTTCAGTTGCCTTTACAGAATTAACTTGTTTCTATTCCACTGATGAAGAAAGTATGTTCTTATGTTCTTAATGTCCTAGTGTTCTTATATGCTAATGTTCTTAAAATTGACAAATCACAACTTCTTTGTTTGAAAAGAGGAAGCTATTTGATTTCACTGTGCTATTGAAATATTTAATTCTAGAAAAAAGGAGAGTTGGGAGTAGGGATTTTTATATGTCTTGATGTAAGTATTTTATTAGTGCACACAATGAATTTTGTCTCTTTCTGGAAGTTTGTTCTGTCTGAAAGTAGATCACATTGCATGACATCATTGAATTTCATTAACACGGCTGTTAAGCTTAGCATCATGTAAGCAAGTAAATATCTCCAAGAAATAGTAGCTGCTATCTTACTTACTCATGTCTTAACATTAGAATTCTTTGCTTCTATATGGCAGCAACACAGAAGTCATATACAATACTCTTATTAGCTTGTATTTTGAAGGAAACAACTTCAGCTCTCTCAGAAGACAAGCTCTTTTAGTCCTTTTCAGGTCTGTTTTTAATTTTTTGTTTAAAAACTTGGAATCTTTGACTGTATGACTAGATGAGGACCTCACTAAATCGCCACACCCATCCCCATGCAAAGTGAGAATTAGAGAGAATTTCTGAGAGATACTTACCTTTTACCTTCACCTCCAGTGTCTGAGATTCTGCAGCCTCCATGTGTAAACTGTTAGATTGAGAATTACAGTTAGAGTAACAATTTGCTGTAAGCCTAAAACTTTTTACTAAAAGAAGAATCTTGAGTGGGTTTTTTTGTCCTTTCTGTGGAGAAGAGCATTCGATGTCAACTTCGTAAAACATCTCAAATATTTGAAGACTACTGTGTCGTTCTTCTTTTTCGTCTGTTTCCAGACTACACTAACCAGATTCCTTCAAATTCCATTCATAGGTCAGATGTCCTATCTCTTTCTTCTTCCGCTTTCAAATGGTCTGTCACCATTTTTTTCCTGCATTTTTCTTAGTCTGGAGCCAAAAGGCAGACAATACATGTTAGCAGAAGAACCATCAAAAGTTGAGTAGAATAATTAATAGCCCTTAATAGCTCACGTCACACTTAGAATACATCCCCAAAAGAGATTTGCCTGTTTTCATTTTGGCCTGGTGTTCCAACATTGTAATTTGTGATCCATGGTTGCTCTCAGATTGTGTACTGTCCATGCTACTCAATGCTTTGGTAAAGAATGAGTGAGTGCTATTGCATAGTTAATGTTTTTCATAAATAAGGTGGAGAATTCTTACACCAGTCATAGGACATCTGCAAAACAGGAAAAAGGAAAACCAAAGAAATTATCTCAGGCTAGGGGTATTCTATACCTTGGTTTTAGTATTTCCATTATAATTGTGATTTATAAGATTGCTACTATTTGTGTTTTAGGCGGCAATGTGCTATGTCCACGTAGCAGCACTGGTTGCAGAATATCTAACACGGAAAGGTATGATTTTGAAATCTTACTTTAATGTTTATATTTTTTCATTATAGTTTAGGAAAAGCAGTAGTTTCCCCAAGGAAGTTCTAGGCCTTTTAGTGCGCATCAAGGACAAAATTCTGACCTAACCACATAGCATACTCACATATTTAAGAGTATACTTGCACATCTAAGGGGAGGCATTTCAGGTGACGGTAAAGTAACATTTTTTTAAAAAGTAAAGATTTTAATTTTACACCAGAGCTGCTAAAAACTGAAGTCAGACCCTTTCTAAAGCAAAGTTATCAGTGAATATTCTTGTTCAACAAGTAGTCTCTCACTGCATATAGGGAAACCTGGCATTGCCAGAGAAGTCAAAATAAATTTGTACAAATTTTCAGAGGCTGAGTCAGTAACAATAGTGTTCAGAATGCTTCATCTGTCTTGGTGTTCTGTGCTAGCAGCTGCCTGTAAAAGCAGGTTTCTGATGACCCTTGAGATGAAGTAGAAAACTATCTTACATGGTATAGGGTATACCCTCTGGCTCAATGATTTCAGAAGCTTCTCTGAGACCAAATCGTAAACTAAGTTGCTTGTCAAAGTTACTATGTCCTCCTGGAAGCCTGATAACAACTAACTGGTAACTAGTGATAATATGTATTAATTGGTGATTCGTTTGGGTGAGCTGCTATTTTTGTCCACTGTCAATAGAAGTTATTTCCTCTCAAGTAATAGAGAGGGTCAAACTTCTACCTGTGGTATTTCCAGGAGCAAAGCAAAACCACATATTTGAGGCAATCATTTAATAAAACCTCTGGTGGTCACACTCCTACCTAAGCAGAAAGAATCTTTGTAGGAATGAGTTGGGAAATAAATATGTGCAAGTCCTTGTGCTTCTGTAGTATTTACCAGTTGCTCCTGAGGCTTTAATTAATACAGGTTTTGGCCAAAAATCCTGATTTCTTTATTCAACAACCTGATACAATATAATAAAAAACCCGAAAAGCTAAGCAGGATGGGTAAAAGAGATTTCATGTTAGAACATTCTAAACCCCATTTTTGCTAAATACTTATTTCAGTAAAGGAAGTTAGTTTACTGGGGTTTTTTTCTTGCCTGTAGACTGACTTTCTATATCTACAGCTGAATAATCTGGTTTGCCATCCTTTGGTCATTTTGTATGGTTGATGTCAGTCCATTCGTATTGTTCAGACTAGGGAAGCTATATGCCAGGGCCTGTTCATGTACACAGTTCCAACATGATTTCATGCCAGTTTAATTAAACACTGTAAAAGTTACCTTGACTAGACACAAGTTTAAGATAAAATAGGAAGGTTCAGACACTACTTATTTTGGTAGGTAAGAGTCCAGATTGTAACATTTGTGGTTTTTTAAAACCTATTAATTCTTGCACAGGAATGTGAGATCTAGTATTTTCATCTTGCATTGGGAGGCTGGATTTTCTTTTTTAGATTTATTCATTAATTTGGTAGTAGGTATATTTAATATATGGCTTCTGCCTTATCCAGCATCACAAAATGGCCTGACGTTATTGTGGTGGAGAAAAGTAAATTTGTCTGTTTTTCTTTTTCAATGACAGGGATGTTCAGGCAAGGTTGTATTGCTTTCAGAGTAATCACGCCTAACATAGATGAAGAGGCTTCAATGATGGAGGATGTTGGAATGCAAGATGTTCACTTCAATGAAGTAAGTAAACATAAGAGTGTTAGAATTGATGCACATTGAAGTGCTATTTGTTTTTCCAAGTCTTCTGTTTCAATCTGGAGCCTGACTAATATGATAAATATTAGGTTTGTTTTCTTAGCTGCTATTCTTATGCTAATACTGAAAGAAAAAATTACTGTGAGCTGTTCCAGCTTTAGAAAATTTACTGTATACATATATTTAAAATAAAGCACTAGCAAATCAACACCACTATTGGAATAAAAGTAGGCAAAATGTTTTTTTAAGCTGGTTGAGGGATGAACACAAATGTAGCTTATTTATTAAAGTTAAGAAGATTTGTTTGTTTTGTTTTTTTTAAAACTGACTTTGATTTAGGTTGTTACTACACCAGCAATCATGAAAATGTGTTCACTAGTTTTTGCTGGTTTACAGTTTCCCTAAGCAAATATGCCATAGCATTGAAAGCGGTTTTACTGACACCAGACTTGCGTCAATGTTGTCTTTTTCTGGCTTAAGTTCCACCCCTTGTGTCTTCGCTCATCCAGCTGTGCTGGCTCGACAGTAAATTTTACTGTTAAAATCTTATATGAAAAGATTATGAATAATCTTGATCATGAAGAGCTACGTCTACACTATGTATTTGCCAATATAGGTGGGGGAGGGAGGAACAGACCACTAATTGCAGTAGCTGTGCGGGAAAAATCCCTGGTTTGGAAGCATAATTCTACAACAGAATATTTTTTGTGTGTGTGTTTTAGTTTGTTGATGGTGAAGGTGTATGACAATTATTTGAATGTACAAATTGTGGCTGTACTAACAGATTTAGGAGGAGCGGATGAAAGATTTAATGGTTTAGGCCTAGGGTTCTGGTGTATTACTCCTAAGTTCTGGTACTGCTTTGCTCTAGAGTTTTAAGACAAACATTGTTGACTTGCCTTTTTCTGGGAAGGCAGGAGTTGGAATTACTTGAAATGAGAAATATAGTGCTTTTTCTTTCCAAAGACACTCGATAGCAGATTGGGTTTTTTTTAGTTTATGTGCTATATTCTTTAAATCACTGATTCACCTGGATTCAGCATGGAATGTTACTCAAAGCATAAGCATGTTACTCAAAGCAAAATGTAAGCTGCTCTCAGTGAGCCAAGAGTTGGGTTTCTAGTGACTACTGCTGATGGAAACTTTTGTTAGAAATTCTTGTCAGTGTCTACCTGACAAACCATTTGTCAGGGCTAATTTTTTTTTTTTATTTTTGAAATTGGAATGTCTTTATTCATTTTCTCATTAGTCAGTCCCTGCAAACAGACTATACTGCTTTTTCTGGGTCATTGAACCCTAAGCAAATTTATTTCCATCTCTCAATATTTCCATGGAACAGAAGTAAGCCAAGAGTGAAATTGTAAGCCTGTGGAGCTTGCAAAAGGATCAAACCTTGCCAAATTTCATTTTTCCCTGCATGCAGCTTTTTTTAAACTTAACCATGTAGTACTCTACCTGATTAAATACTGAAAAACAGTTACTGTTTTTCAGATAGCTTTGTGTAGTTCACCCCAGGAAGAGTAATAATAGGGAAGATCTGTTTGGTTTTTTAGTAGACTAAAAAGTGTAGAAGGTGGTTGGGTTTTTTTTAACAAAACTATTGTGCATCTTTTATTAAAACAGTTGTTTACCCAGATGGCCTATTCAGCAGTACAAGTCAAATTCTCCTTGCAGAACTAAAAATCGTCCGGGTATCAGAAATAGGGGAGGTAAAAGCCTGGAACCTGATACCCTTTCCATGCTAGACTTTGCTGTAAGCAGTCCATCTGTGACAGATCTGAGCTATGGCCAGCAGGCCTGTGGCAAGTGCCAGGTTCCATGCAGATTAAGGTTGGAAACAATTTCATTCAGATTTATTGGGTTTTTTTCCAAAATAAACTCTGCCAGAATACTGCTCCACCACAGATATTAACTCAATCTCTACCTTCCTACTTGTTTTTTCTGGTCTCTTGTTAGCTATGAGTTTCCATGGGAGGAAATACTCTTAACTTGCAGATTGGTAAATGAAAGAGCTTCACTGCTCAGATGGTATTATAGTTCTTGTAAGTGATCAACATGCAGTGTAATTCAATATACTTAAAGCACTTTATGAAAAATAGAACTGGGTACTTATCCAAACATACAAGACACTTTAAGTACGGTAGTGAAGGCTGGGGGTGAACAGCTTCATTAGCAATCGAGGTCATGGGATACAGTGTATCATCAAGTTTGTGGATGAAACTAAATGGAGGGGGAGTGACTGATACGCCAGGGAGCAGGGCTGCCACTTAGAAGGACCTCAAACTGAAGGAAAACAGAAGCCTCTCAAAAGTTCTACAAGGACAAGTGCAAATCCTTGTATCTGTAAATAAATACATAATACAAATAAATACTGTTCCTTTCTT
This sequence comes from Numenius arquata, assembly GCF_964106895.1. Lineage (NCBI taxonomy): Eukaryota > Metazoa > Chordata > Aves > Charadriiformes > Scolopacidae > Numenius > Numenius arquata. Next base: position 83,041,038 of record NC_133576.1, read on the forward strand.
TCCTCCTGTCAGCTCTCTCACATTTTTTTCCTATGTGCAAACAAAATTGTACTGCTTTGCTGCATTTGGATGCCCTCTGGTGTCTGAGTTAGGACTCGTCATAAAACTGTGTGGACAGCCCTTGTGGTCGAGCACTGGCACTGGTCTTTCAGTTCTCACCACCTGTTTGCCGAAGATGTTGATACTGGGGACTCTATACAACCCCATAATGATTGGGGGAAAGGAGGACATGTTTTAGGGACCGTTGCAGCACACGGAGAAGTGTTGAATTTTTCAGTCTTTTTTTGCTCTCAGTATTAAAGGTGGCTTTTCTTAGTGATGTCTTTAGGCTGTCTTGTCCTCTACCAAAGGGAGGAAGGGAATAGAGTAGCATTCTAAGAATAAAAGGAATTATTTCCAACTTCTGGCTTCAATACCACAATGCAAGAGTGGTACCAAAAAGTCTCAAGAAGTAGACATGTCGTGTCTTCTGACACCTCTCAGTCTCAGACTTGAATTCTCAAGGAGGCTTGTGGGGCTCCAGACATGTTTGAAGAGGACTGAGATCTGTTAGAGTATGTGGATGCAAATGGACTTCTTCACTGTGGTTCACACTCAAGCCGTGACCAAGTGTATGGCAGCTTTGTCAAAGGAACTATAAGCTGTTCCATAACACCTGTAAAATCATTTGTTGTAACTGAGTTAATGTAGTTAGCCAGGTAGTTTTAAATTTATGAAAACTAGAGCAAAGAAGTAGTGTTATCTTAGTTTTGTTATGCTTATTGAAGTAGAAGAAATTAAATGCATGGGAAATAAAGAATTATGACAAACTGAAGGAAGAGACTTTATAATTATGGTGTAACTGCTCTAATGCAAAATGTATGCTTCCATTCTAGCATACAGGTAAACATAGTTCTTATTTAACCTTAAATAACTGTCTTTTTGCTACCATAGTATTAGGATCAAATCCAACAAAGCCAAGGTATTTTCTTGCTTGTGCCTCTGTTTTGACTCGTCAGGATTTCTCAGCTTCTCTAACTGTTTTTATATATCTTTTCACTCTGGGCCAAATATACTAAATTCCACTGTTGTACCTTGATAATTATTCTGAGTCCAGATTTTTGTCTTGCATCCTCTTTTTTTATTGTTGATGTCATTTATTTGATAGTTTCCTTCAGAACCATTACAGTCAAGTATTTGTGTAGCTGCCTTTTAAAAATAATGTTCTTTGTTCAAAACCAAAAAAACCCAAGGAAACAACACTTTGAAAGAACATATTACAAGGTAAGACAAGTTTGGGTTCTCGTACAGGTGTCATTTGTAGACTTAAGAGGTCAGGAGTATCTAAAAGTAAAATGCTGTTCCTGGTAAATACAAAGAGTACATGTGTATACTCAGACCATTCTGTTATGTTTAGTTTCGTTTCCTTTTATCAATATTTAATTGCCACAATAATTTAAATTACTATGTGTAGATAACTTTTTTTTTGAGGCAGGATCTCCCTTTTCATTGGGAAGAACTTTGGTATAATTATTTGCCACGCTTTTCATGAGCACTGAATTGTTTTGCTTTTTCAAATGTGTATCCAAATCTAGGATGTGCTGATGGAATTGTTGGAGCAATGTGCTGATGGACTCTGGAAGGCAGAACGCTATGAACTCATTGCTGACATATATAAACTTATAATTCCCATTTACGAAAAACGGAGAGATTTTGAGGTATTAAATTCATCATAAGTAAATTTAAGCGAGAAAAAAATCCTAATTTTTTTTAGTATAACTGCGTGACACATTGCACTTCACAGAATAAAAGTATTACCATTGTAAGTGAAATTATCAATGTGTTAAAATTTTGGTTTGATTTTAAATAATTTAAAAATTAATCTTATATATTGTCATTCTGGTACAAGTGCTAAACCTACTACTAGTGTTCAATAAAACTATAGTTTTAGTTATTAACTAATTGTTGCTTTAATATGGGGAAGTTCTATGCTATTCTTTTACCTTGTGATTGTTTTATTTTTAGAGGCTTGCTCATTTATATGACACTCTTCATCGAGCATACAGTAAAGTAACAGAAGTTATGCATACAGGCAAGAGACTGCTGGGAACATATTTCAGGGTAGCGTTCTTTGGACAGGTGAGTATTATTTAACTTCCATTTGTCTGCTTTATGCAGTAAGAAAAATGTGAATTTATTTTACAAGGTATACTATTTCATCATCTGTATTGATACCATGACATAAAAAGCACAAGAAATACAGTCTCTAAGAAATAATTAAGCACCATCAATAATTTCGTTTAAAACATTTATCAATCCCAATTCTTCCTTATTTTTCTCAGTAAATTTTTTGCTTTTTTTTCTTTTTCTTCTTTTATTTACTACCTTAAGGCAGCGGTAAGTTTTCTGTAATGTTGGTTCTTAGCAATGTATTGACTTAATGTCTGTAGTGCTACAGTGTGGTTTGCAAGGCTGCTTCTTAGATTGGTATGCATTTAATAGCCATTGCAATTAAAAAAAAATTAACATTAAGTTCCATTTAGAGAAAAATATCACCCTTTTCTATGCATCAGTATTGCATGCTTCAAACAAAAGTTCTGGCTGTGTATTGGACAGCTTCACATCCTCTACTCTATGTCTAGAATGTATATGTATTAGTGCAGTATCACGCAGTATCAAGTAATACACTTTCTACATGCATAGCCCAGTTGCTAATTGTTCAGCTGAGCATGGAGAACTGTAAAATACTCTGAGCAGTATAACTTTACATGTATTCTGTTGTCTTTTATAACTTTATAGCAATACCAGTTTACAGACAGTGAAACAGATGTTGAGGTAATTACAATAACTGCTTACAAAGCAAGCAATGCAGTAAAAACTACTGCATTCCACCTTAGTTTGATGTGGGTATTTTTGTCAATCTAGCCTGTGTTTATACATGATATGTTGTGCTTTTCTATTTTGTCTGTTTCGTTTATGACAAAAATATTTATTTTCTGGTTTCAAACATGAACTTGGACATGGCTTGTTTTAAACCAATGACCTGTTTCACTTTCCGTGTACTCTATGTTGCACTTAGTTATGGGTTTAAAACAAATGATTTATCTAACAAAAATGAAGTATATGCCAATATAGTACACCATAAAATTAAGATCTTTATATAAATTAAATTTTATTTTCTGGAATGAATTTTTTATTACTACATAAAGAAATTTTTCAGATTATTTCTATGTAAACCATTGCCAAAATACTGACTTGTGAATCAGATAATCCTGTTGGGCAACAAAATTTCTGTTTTGGCAAGTGAAACAGTGCTGAAAGTTCACTTTTAAATAAAAGTGAAAAAAGTTGTCTCTAAGGCTTGGCACACCATAAAATTACAACAAACCTTTAAAATTTTAACTGTGTGTTTCCATTATCTTTCACTCATTCTGTAGTCAATAATTACATTTTTCTGATTTTTTTTTTTCTTTCTCTCAGGAAACCTTCTTTATTTATATTTTAATTTCTCTTTATTTACATTTGCTTGAATCCTAATGTTAAATGTTTATATTTGCTTTGAACCACATACATTATGTTCATCTTAATCATTGCTCTATGGTTTTTTCCCAAGATTTTGATTACTTTTTTTTTCTTTTAAACAGGGATTCTTTGAGGATGAAGATGGAAAGGAATATATCTATAAAGAGCCTAAACTCACACCTCTTTCAGAAATTTCTCAAAGACTCCAAAAACTCTACTCTGACAAATTTGGATCTGAAAATGTCAAAATGATTCAGGATTCTGGCAAAGTACGATTTTTGTTTTCTACAAAAAATTCTAATGTGTTACTTCCATTAATCCACTTGAAATACTGTAGGATCACTGTCCTTTATTAATTTGGTACACAAACCATTTGAGTCTAAAAACTGCTTGTTTGAAGGGCATGGAAGAAATATCCTCTACTATTAAGTTTACCTTTACAACCAAAAAGCTGAAATTTTCATAGTGTTACTTCTCAAAATAATAATTTGGATTATGATCATCTTCCTTAGTTATCTTTAGCTATATTTCTTGCCAGTTCATTCCGTCATTCTTTGGAATTTTTCCCTTTTCTGCACCTCCAGAGCAGAGTCCAAACTTTCTTCTGAAATAAGAAACAGACCCCTCTTCTGAGACAAGTACCATATGTAAATAACATTGTAAATCGGTATCAGTTGTTCTTGTTATCCTTTGCCTCTCTCTTGAGCCCATTCAATTTTATGAATGTTTAAATCGTAGAAAAAAAGTGTTCACGTGAAGTCATATGGTGAAGTCTAGATTTGTCATAGGAAATGTTTTCTTTTGCAATTGAAGGCTCCAAAACTGGTGAACTGAAAAGGACTACAATAAAGAACACATACTGCACAAGTTCAATGTACTCAACATTGCTTTTGTTTCCTTCCTCAGCCAATTTTTAACTTTTGTTTGGCTTCGGACTTTATAATGATTTTCTCTAATTATAATTTCCTGTCCCTTCTGTTCCCTGATTCTACCAGTAAGATCACAAAGTTCTGTGCTTCCCAGCCTGAAAGTGCAGCAACGCTGGGCTTTATTGGAACTTTAAAAGGAGAGGAGGACTTCGGCAAAGGCTAGATTTTGTGCTATTGACAGCAAGAGATTTATTTTGTCATCTCAGTTTTTCACAGCTCTTCAGTGTACTCTCCTGAATGCTTTACAATTAATTATAATGCATGTATTTGTCAGCATTGGTAGGGAATGTTTTCTATCAGCTGTACCAGAATGAGTACATAAATTACCACTTAAGTTCCAGTCCAATAATTTTAAAAAAACACCAGCTTTAAAAAAAAAATAAACTAATCGGGCAGCATGTTCAAATAAAAATGGGTAACAGCAGGGAGACCTTAGCTCTGTTCCCAGGTTGCTGTAGGACTTGCCTGGTGACTTCATGTGTTTATTTGCATTGTTGTTTTTCCCACTTACTTTATAGAAGTGAAACGTCTCTGAGACAGGCTCAGAGACAGGTAGAGATGACGTGAACATTTGATGTAGGACTAAAATGGTAGGCAACAACCTTTTAGAAAGATGCACAGGTTTAGGATGCCCTTTTTATCCTGTGGTTGGGGGAATTTACAAAAAATAAAAATCTTCAGTCCATTTAGGGACCCTGTTGGGCAAAGACTTAGGAGCCCTTATCTATTGGTGCTGGAGACTAGTTGCCACTTTTACCAAATTAAAGATCTGACAGTCCATGAGGCTCTCACTCATCCAGTTCTAGAAACAAAATGAACTGAATAGTGAAGCCTTCGACTTGCCCTTTGGTATCTTCTTTGGGACCCTCCTAGGGTGTCAGAGTTGAAACAGACAGGTTGGGAGAAGTGCCTTCTGAAGATGATATCTGAACTATTTACAACGTAGGATTTTATTTTTACTTACTAACTTTTTTATATCATTGGAATTTTTTCATCTCAAATCTACTGTTGTATCAGCTGTCATGGAGGATAAGTGTTTGTTTCTGCATTTTCTGTTTCTGTGCCTTCCAGTGTTAAACTGTGGGTAAAAATCTGTATTACATTTTTGTTTGCAGTTCTGCTTATGGCAAATACCTGTTTAAAAAACAAAGCCACAACCTTGTAATGCATCTATCTGTGTTGTCTTCCTAATAGTTAGAAACTGAATGCAGAAAAGCATTAACATTTCCTGTGTTTTCAGTAATGAACAGGTTGAGACCAAATCTAATTTCTGAATGTTGTGTAAGTGCAGTTATATCTCATTTATTCACAATGTAGCTATTTGGTTCTTTGTCATGTTTTTAAGGTAAATCCTAAGGATTTAGATTCAAAATATGCATATATTCAAGTTACACATGTAATTCCATACTTTGAAGAAAAAGAGCTGCAAGAAAGAAAAACAGATTTTGAAAGGACTCATAACATTCGTCGCTTTATGTTTGAGATGCCTTTTACTCAAGCTGGTAAAAGACAAGGAGGAGTAGAAGAACAGTGTAAGCGACGGACTATTTTGACAGGTACTGACTGGATGGAAATTTCCTTTAAAGGAAAACTGGTCTTTTATTTTTATTTTTTTTTTAATACTTAGTTCTTATACTAGATTTTTCTATATGTTGTATATTTTGTCAGGAAAAAAAATCCTTTAGAAAGGTCCACACGTGACTGTTGAAGATGACAAGGATTACAAAGCATCTCAAAATATTTTTAGACAAAACAATCTTTTAAACTTGGTACATACTTGAAAGTAATACTTAAAAATGTGATATGCCAACACACTTATAAATGACCATCGGAAAATACATATATCATTGTGTGATTTCATAAGCACGAAGTATTGGAAAAAGAGTAAAATATGAGATTTTACTATGTTCTAACTTAGTTTCATTTAATTTTGTTTTATTTTTTTAATAATTGAGTGTCTGCATGTCTCCTTTTGCCCTTTCTCTTCCCTGTGCTCATCTCTCTTTGCTATAAAACATTGAAGAATGGTGGTATTATGCTTGCTGGTTTGGGTATGGGGTCTTTCAGCATTTTTTTAGTCTTCGGACATATAAAGTGCAGCATTGGTCCTTTTGACTAAAAGCTGTAAAAGAGCCTGAAGGGCAGGTTCTGGTTTGATTTCCAGCCTCTCTTCCATTGTGACTTTGGTGTAATCACTGTGCTTGAGTTTCTCGTTTCTTAGCTTTACGAGAGAGAGAGTGTCTATCTATCTCCCCATAGGCTCAAAGTTTAAAGATATTTGGTTTACTGGTACAAAACATTTTATTATGCTTTTAAGGGAGATAATTAAAAGTTGTGGTGTGTTTGGCAATGTTTTAGAATGTGTAAATCTGAATTTTTGAAATAACAAGTTGTGCTTTGACTGGAAGCATTAATTCAAATGGTCTAATTCTGTACAGTGTTTTTCCATATCACTTAAAATCCTTTATAGCTGTCAGCTAAAATACTTTTCATATTTTTAGCCAAAACTAGGTTTTCAGATTGGTTTCTTCAAAGGATAATCCTCAAATAATTTAGTTTTTTTCTTTTCCTTAAGCTTCAAGAATTGTGAATCTGTAGTCTATCTTTCCATGTTCTTGGAAAAAGATTATTTTGTGTTTTGTCTCTGTTAAGTGTTAGCATCTATATCACTGTCTTAATATAGTGGTAAAAACAACTTAAATGACTTTATAATGTCAGGTGTCCATAGATAATACTTGTGAGGAAATAGAAAACACAGCTTTGCTGGTTTTGATTTTTCTCTTTGCGGTATATGGATGAAAAGCAATTCTTTTTACAGTTCTCATCTCATATGAATTAAGTTCCAATGGTTTATTTCTTGGTTATTATTAGTAGCAGCAATGACAATGATCTAACTTTGCTGTAATACATGTAAAATTATGCATATTTACATTATCAATATTTTGTTTCCCTGTACACTTGGTGGTATTTCTACTTATATTGTATGTTATTAAATTGGCAACTAATTATGTCAAAATGGGATTTTAGCATGAAATTCTGTCAAAACGCCTTATTCAAAAACCTTTTTCTAACTATATTAAACTTTTTTCTGTCCGTAGCTATACATTGTTTCCCATATGTGAAAAAACGCATTCCAGTAATGTACCAGCACCATACTGATTTAAACCCAATTGAAGTAGCCATTGACGAAATGAGTAAAAAAGTTGCAGAACTTCGGCAGCTTTGCTCTTCAGCTGAAGTAGATATGATCAAATTGCAGCTGAAGCTACAAGGAAGTGTCAGTGTTCAGGTAAGACCGATATCCTTTGCCATTCAGCTATTTCACTTGTTTCTGCCCCTGAAAAATTAGATAAGTGGCATTTCATCATTAGTTTCTATTCCATATATTCAAGAATATCCTAAATTAGAGATACGGTCACTTTTTGCAGTTATTTCATATAAACATTGTTCATGGACAGTTACATGAAAGGATTAAGGTTCATCTCTGGAATCTGTGATGATCTGAGTCCCACCAGGTTTTGGTGTAAAGCTGAAACTACTATAAAATAGTAAGTCTTCCCATAACAGGAGGAATGAACATATTTTGCCTAGATGTAGGTCTGCTCACATTAGGTTCACCATGGTCATTATTGCTTTCGTATTTTGGTAAGATCCCTATGGAGACAAAGAGGGAGTGCCGAAATACAGGAGGAGGGTAATAGCAGAAAATCTCACTGTGCAATGTTCCATTTTGCCTAAGGGAAGCAAGAAGTGAATGTATAAAGAAACCATCAGATTCACCAAAACAGGGTACATAAAGTAGCTGTAGCATGTACAGATCAATATGGTAAGGGCCTTAAGAATGCAATGACAAAAGTGCTGCTCTATTATTTTTAACTGTTTCAAATCAAAGGAACAGATGTGGTCCCCTGAAATGAACTGTTGTCATGTTAAAGAGAAAAGAAAAAAAAAAAAGCCAAGATTCCAGAATCAGGAAGTTGTCAAGCATTTGGGATGAGAAGGGAGGGGCTCTTACTGTTAATACAAAAGAATAATAGGGATGAGTCAGAAATCATTAAATCTACTTTTCATAATAGTGTCATTAAATTTCTGCTAGTTATTGCAGAATTTTCATCTTGGAAGAGTGTTTTCAATAGATAAGCAGACCAAACAGTAGTAGATTTAGCTCATTTTCCCACCCTAATTTCATAAACAGAGATGACAAACTAGCAATATCAGCAGTTACTTTGCCACATCGTTGAAGAGGTTTCTTTGTGTCAGGACAGGTTCATATAGAGTGCTGTAGAGACCTCTCCTGCTCTTACGTTCCAACTCCAGAAGTTTTCTTATTTCATAAGTCCAACTTTTTGAAATCAATGAGTTCTCCTAAGAAAAGCAAATCAGATAGACACCTGTAGTACCTCTTATTGCTAAGACAATATGACAGAGAATTGACTCTTTCATGATTCTTGTTCTTTTTAGGTTAATGCTGGTCCACTAGCATACGCCAGAGCTTTCTTAGATGACACAAACACCAAAAGATATCCAGACAATAAAGTAAAGCTACTAAAAGAAGTTTTTAGGTATGTTTTTTGGGGGAAAAGAAAAATGACCTTTTTTCAAAGATTCGATACCATAAGAATTTTTTTAAAAACTTTTAACTTTTGTAGTGTCCTGACTGCATTAAAAATATACTTTAAGCTGGCATTTTTAATTAATCTTTTGGATTTTGTGTTCCTGTTTGAGATTATTTTTTTAATTGTTTTATCTGAAACAGGCAATTTGTTGAAGCATGTGGTCATGCTCTGGGTGTAAATGAACGACTTATAAAGGAAGATCAGTTGGAATATCAAGAAGAAATGAAAGCCAACTACAGAGAAATGGCAAAAGAGCTTTCTGAAATAATGCATGAACAAGTATGTGCTGAAATTAAATTATACGTACTAATATTCAGAACATAGCTGTAATGTGAACCCACTAGGAAAAGTATATGTAATGCTTTAAACAAAAGGATTGTTGTTTGTTTGTGTTTTTTTTTTTTCTATTGGAGTATAAGAATGTCATGGAATTGTGGAACTTCATAATTATTTTTTTTTGTTTATGAATTTTCTGCAGATGCTTTCTGGACCTTCAGAATTTAGTCTTCCTCATTAAGAAAGTAAATCTGGCTGGCACCAGCCTGTTTTTTTGTAGGAGAGAGAGACTACAGTAAAGATAAAACAAATTTAATTACACGAATATATGTCATTTATATTTCATATCTGTAGTTACAGGGGTTTCTGTTCAGTGACACAAAAAGCTCATTTTAGTCTATACTTCCTGGTAACTGGGGGGATTTGATCTGCAAGCTTAGCTCTTTTTCTTTAGATTTTGGAGATACAAGCATTTACTTTTGCCACAAAGAGGTAAACATCTTTCAAGAGGTATTCCAACACATTTGCTTGGGGGGAATCCACTACAGACAAACTGGAGATATGGGAAAAGGAAAAACAGAACTCATATGGAGTGAGATGGAGGACCTTGTGCCTGGGATTTATGGTAGAAATGTCTCCCGACTTCAGAGGCAAGGATGTTATTTCCAGGAGGACAGGAAGGGCTGAAGATTCATGCTTGATCCCTGCCTTCTTGACATTTTTATTCATCACTTTGGGTTCCTTTTCTTTCATCCACTGTTATTTCTGTATAATCTTTTCCCAGAGCCAGAATGGCTCATAGTTCTTAACCCTCAAGATGTGTATTTTTGGCTCACAAGAAATCCCTGTGTTTTCTGATAATATTTTACCTTACAAATACATGTCTAGGAGACTTCCTTAGATGCATGACTATAACAGCAACTTTTCTTAGGAACAGATGCATCCTAGTCTGGATAACCAGTTGACACAAGAGGAGCTCTGAATTTCTCTTGTCCATACTATAGGCTTTACTCAGACATCAAATTTGAGACCTACCTGACACGTTCAGTCTAGCTGACACTTAAACGCTCTGTTAATCTTCCAGCTCTTTTTCAGGATTGCATCCTTTAGATGTACAATGACTTTACGCATTTACTATTTTTTGACATCTCTAAATTACTCTATTATTATCCAAGAAATACTTGCTCAAAAAGATAATCACAGACTTATCTAAGAAAGATTTGCCTTTATTCTGCCTTTGCTTAGATGGTATCCAAAACCATGGTGATTTTTTTTCTATTCAAAAACATGTCAAGTGTCCGAAGCTCACTTCACACACTTTCTTGCTCTCCAATGTTTCCTGATGTGTTTTTCTCAGGTACTGTGCTATGACTAGCTCTGTGCTATGATATAATTATGGTGAAGTACAAGAATCCAGCAAGTGCATAGGCTTTATTTCATTCTCTTACTCTTTTGTTATACTATCAGCTTACCACAAAATTAACTTTTTTAACCACTGATGACAGAGAATATTGTGAAACAAGGTTTGCAGGGAGTGACACCATTTTGTCAGAACCCATGTGTTGTTTTTTTTTTTTTTTAATAAAAAAACAGTATCTTTCAGACATGCATGTAGAGGAAAACAGTTTTGAAAGATCCCTGGAACAGGAAAAGAGATTGCTTAGCTGACAGAAATGGGACAGTTTAACTGTATTTCAATGTGATGTATTGAAAAGCAGAAAGCAGTGGAGGGTTTTAGAAAGGATGATAACTGATTTGACAGCTAATTAAGATGAACAAGGTATATGGGAGAACTAGACAGCTGTACAGAAGACTCCTTCAGAAAAGAAAGGAAAACATTCTGGTCAAATAATTTAGTTGTAAGGATAATAAATGAAAGATTAATATTCCCCTGGCATAGGAAAAAGTAAAAGGATACAATGACAGTTTCTACACAAGAAAAAGTACTTTTAACTCAATGGAAGATATGCGTGTTTAAAAAATGCTCAGGTGTGTGAGTTTCCAAAAACTGACAATAAGAAAAAGCATGTAATGCCTGAAACTTCAGGAGTAAATCACATTGTCTGGAAGTAAACAAAGAGAAGAGGCAAGCAACTGATACCTATAAGACGACGGTATCAGAATATGAAAGTACAGCACTGGCTGCAGTAATTGCAGTAATGTGTGCTGTTAGCTTTTATTTTTTATAAATGTAATTAATTGTAGATAAGTAAAATGTACTGTGTTGTTGGGTTGGTTGTTGGTTTGTGTTTTTTTTTTTTTTTAAATTAGATTGGTCGCTCCCCTGAAGGCTTAGAATCATGATGCTCTTCACTGAAATCTTTAAAAATATCACCTTTGTGTGCTTGCCTATTGCTGTATTTGGAAAAAGAGCTTCTCACACTGTTTGTTGCAATGTCACTGAAAAAAAAAAACCAACTACTAGCTGTCTTACACTAGTGTTGATTTTAAACAATTGCAAAAATTTTGTTATGAAAAATATAGAATAGAATTGTAACAGATTTTTCTTTTTTTCCTCCTCTGCTGCTTGCCATTATGATCAGATGGGATGGTAATTAGTTTTCTTTACTTCTGCTCTTAGTTTGTCTAATCTTTATATAATTCCTTTTTTTCCAGTATTCCTAATCTTAGCATCAGTAAATATATAGCTGTTAAGAATGAAGTATTTTTGGTGCTTCGATAGCTTATGATAAGAAATGCTCAAATAATATCTTTAAGTCACAAAAGAGGAAAAAAAGGGCAAAAAGCAAGTGTGTTGTCCTTGTGAAACTCCTTTTGAAAGTTAACAAAAGAAATGAGAGAAGCTGTTCTCTTCCCCTAGAGAGAACAGTGTAATACTCAAATTAGGAGAACTGATGTTGGAGAAATAACTACTGCCCTCCTAAATCTAATAGAGGATGGCTGAAAAGAGTAACAGTCCCCCAAAAGAAGTTCTGTGCAATTGAGAAAGTACTAAAAAGTTGAGTTGCTGAGCAGCAGGTTATGAAATTGGTTAGTTGTTTTCTAAATGTGTGTGTCATTTTGTAACATTTTGGTAAATACATGTTTTCCATTTTAAGATTACTCCGGTTGAAGAGAAGGCCAGCGTCATGCCTAATTCGCTACACATTTTCAATGCCATAAGTGGAACTCCGACAAGCACAACGGTTCATGGAATGCCCAGTTCCTCTTCAGTTGCATGATTGTTTTGTAAAGGAAAGTATGTTCGTTTTTCTTTCAAAAGTATGTGGATTTGCTTCATTGTGTGCAAACTCAGGATGATTTTGAAGCTAAATGTTGGGCACGTGCAAGCTGCATAATTCATACGAATGTCTCAGCACACTTAGCAAATAGCAGTTACTGGTAATAGTCTTTTAGAGTAAGGGAGCGCACATATATTTTTTAATCTTGCTTGTAACATTTAAAAGTATTCACAATGTCATTGCAGAGGTGCGTGTTGGAAAATTATAAAGTTGAAGTTAATTTCTCTTGTTCATTAGAAAGTATTATTAAAATGAATTGCACATTACAAAAAAAAAAAGTGTTGTGGGATGTAATTTTGCAGATATGTAACATTCAGGTGTTCTTTTTGTGTACGGCACATAGAGATTGATTCCAAGTACAAGAACTATTTTGGGGCTAGACAGAGACACTAGTTTTTTGGGTTTGATGGAACTGACAATAGTAGTTTTTGTACCATTTGGCAAATTGTTGTTCTTTATTTTATACCTTATTGCATTTTGGAGGTATGTGAGCTTAGGTCTTATTAAACAACTAAATTCAACCAAAGGTCTGTATTAATGAACACTGAGTTATACTAAAATATCAATAGTAGTAAATTGTTATGTACATATTGTTTGTTAATACAGTCCATACAGTCTGTACATAGATGTATTACATTTCTAAGCATTTTTTAATATCCATGCCAGCTCTTATCCTTCTTCTTTCAGTATATTGTGAAAATTTGCTCATTCCAAGTATATGCAGACTTTACAGTTCATTTATTCCTGTATATAAATAAATGCAATATAAAGATGTATACAGTCTTTGCTATGTTAGGTTTATATGCAGTTATTAAAAGAAAAAAACTTTTTTGCCAAAGCAATGGAGTATGTAATTGGTGATCATGGTTACTGTGGTTAATGGTGGTTTAATTTAAAGCTTTTTCCATATTCTTATTCTTTTAAGACATTAATTTAGTAATTTTATATTTGGGGAAAATAAAGGTTTTTAATTTTATTTAACTGGAACCACTGTCCTGCTGTAATTAAACATTCTGTACTACATCTATATTAAAAGGAAAAAAGTAGTTACTTTTCTCACTGTGTGCTCTGGTTTTTATTTTAGATTTGTCCCTGAGACTACGTAAAGATGAAAGCTTGATGGAAAAAAAAAAAAAAGCTTTTTGCAGCTTAAGTATGAGCTGAGATGCAGACACTTCTAGGGTGTATTTCATGTTCCTTGTCAATAAAGGGAATTTAGTTAAGACATCAGTTTTAGATCCACCACGTTTGACTCAAGCAGCATGTTACAGTAACTAAAGGTTGTTACTTGCCAATACAGTTAATATTAGGAAGTCTTCAAAACTTTTCATCACATGACAGTACCCAGATAAGTACTCCTAGACAGTGAACGCATAATGCTGTGATAAGAATCAATCCCCCTTCTCCCCCTCCACCCAACATGCTTTCGCTTTTCCATTCATTTGTGGAAATGGGTATAGGAATACTTGGTTACGTATCACTGTAGTCTCAAAAGACTAGGAGAAAATATCCTGTAAAGTTGTTTTGCCATTCAGGAAGATTTCTATATCAATATGTGAATAGAAATTGTGTACATCATGATGGCTTCCTGTAATTACCCCACTTGTTCTAATTTCCCCTTTGCCCTGGGAGCAGAACTGACAGTTTCCTACAGCTGTACAACACCTTTTGCACTGGGACCTCAATTGGACGGAGTTGTATCTTTTAACCAACCTATAAATGTGGTATGTATTCATAACTGAATACGTATCTATGTATATTTATAGATATGTATATAAATGTATGTGTAACTTTTTGCTTACTTGCTGAAAGCTGGCCTATGAAAAATAGTGAAATGTAGTTGGCAAAAAGTTGACATATGTTTACATAGGGTAGTATTAATCATTAGCACATGATCAGCTCTGAGTCTACAGACATATTGTTTATAATCTTCCATGATGCATTTATATGAGAGAACACACACCCTCATGTATTGTTTTGGTTTTAGATATGCTAAGATTATAATTGTTGGGTTTTACCTCTTGAATAATTAATTCTGTACCAGCCTCCCTTTTCTGCTGGTACTTCCACAACATGTAAATGAAGTATCTGATATGGGGGGGTGGAGGTGGGGGTGTGTGGGGGGTGTGTGGGTGTTACTTATGAAGACTTGGGCTCTGTACTGGTTTTGACTGGGACAGAGTTACTTTTCTTCACAGTAGCTCCTATAGGCCATGTTTTGGATTTGTGATGAAAACAGTGTTGATAACACAGGGATATTTTAGTTATTGCAGAGCGGTGCTTGCACAGCGTCAAGGCCTTTTCTTCTTCTCGCACCAACCCACCAGTGAGCAGGCTGGGGGTGCACAAGGAGTTCAGAGGGGGCATAGCCAGGACCCCAGCTGACCAGAAGGACATCCCAGACCATATGACATTGTCCTCAGGAATAAAAACTGTGGAGAAAGTGGTGGTGAGCAATTGGAGGGTTTTGTATCATTTTTTCTTGGATTTGTTTTTCTTCGTTTTCCGTATATATTAAACTAACTGTATTTCAACCCACAAGTTTCCTCCCTTTTACTCTTCTGATTCTCTCCCCTCTCCAGCTGCGGGGGGGGGTGAGCCAGCGAGCAGCTGTGTGAAATTAAACTGCAACAGTCCTTTTTGGCACCCCGTGTGGGGCTTGAAGGGTTTGAGATAACAAATTTGACCACAGCACATTAGAGGGAACTTATTATACCTGTTTAACAGTTGCTGACCGCAACATTGATTTCCTTGTCCTTGGCAGTGGTTTATCTGATCATAGCCATGCTCCCTTTTTTATTTTGCTGTACATTGAACTTGAGAGCCATTTGCTGTGCAGTGTGACACTTGGTTGTGTTTTCCCTGGGAGAACTAGGATGAAAACATTGGCCTTGAGCCTAATCTGATATTTGGGCCCTGCATTGTTGCCTTCCCTTTGCTTCAGGAACCATCTCATTAAGACAATTAACAATTACACTTTTTCCCTTCTCCAAGGACCAATAGGTGGATGAAACGAAGAATGGCATCTCCCCCTTCTTTTCCTGCAGGGTAGATGTTTTCTCTCTCTTTACAATAACTCTTCAGTATCCTGAATGTCCTTGGGTAGCCAGAATACTCCTGTTAGCATGTTTCACGAATGTGTTTCCAGCTTTTCCTAAGGTTAACCAGCTATTTAGGAGTATCACACAGGGATATGTCCCAAGGCAGTATGGGTTATGGGTAGCAAGGCATGTGGGCAGGTACCTGGAAAGGATATCATCTCTGATGGTCTGGAACTTCACACCCGAACAGGCGCAGGATCTTGATGTGTGATAGAGTGTTTGGAAAATAGGATGCCCTGGCTGTGCCAGAGACACAATTTGCCACCCAGTGCTGGGGCCGGGCATATACCTGCCAAGGGCTATTAGCACCCTCAAGGGAAAAAGAGGATCTCTGGATCTGAAGATGTACAAACAGCCCTGACTAAACCAGGGACCCAACCCTCAACTATATCAGTCACCTCAATAGTCAAGAAGGAAGAATGGAAGAAGTCAACTGATTTAGTAAGGGAGGAAGAAGCTTCTCCTGAGAGCAGGAGGGGAAATCAAAAGAGGCAGCCTGTTCTGCAGCAGAGCAGTAACAAGAACAGGAAGGGGAAGAGACAGAACTCATAAGCAAGTCAGAAACCTCCCGATCCCTAAATAAGCTGTGAGATAAGCAAAAAGATTCCAGCCATTATCCAGGCAAGCAAACTATCAGTTAGTTTCTCCAATGCTGGGAGACTGGGCCAGTAGTCAGGAACTGGAAAGTCCTGAGTGACCACCATAACCAGATGGAGCCCGAAGTCATGGACTAAATGAACTCAATGGACATTTTATGGAAGTTTTACAGGGGTGGCCCATAGTCGGAGGAAATTATATCTATGTATAAATCTGTAACACAGCTGTAGTGTCTTGCACATGAAAGGATATAGATACGAACTAGCTAAAGCCAAGCTGTTTAAATACAATTGCTTGTCTTCCTTGCCTTGATTTCTCAGATTTTTTCTGGCTATGCTGTATAACAGTTGTATAGCTTTCTTCTATATGTATCACAGTATTATAAACTATTTTTCCATTATTTCTCATTAAAAATATTTAGGCTGATCTGGGTCATCATAATGCATGGGATCTTGAAGTTTTAAAAATTTCAACATACATTAAACATTCGCACAAGCAGCAGTTTCAGGAAAATTTGGGGAGAACAGCTTTTTTTGCATTTGTCACCAGCAGATACTATGGTGTTTTGTCTAATTTTTCAGGTGATTATTACAATATAGGTTTTTCACTTATCTATGACATGTGGGGATTTTTTAAACTCTTCTTCCTTTTTAGCCTGATTCCTTAAGAAAATTCTGCTTAGGCAATTCACTCTATTCTTCCAACAATTTGGTGTTCTCCCTAGTACCTTTCGAACCTGATGACCAGTCAATCTTTGCCAAATTTGGCTGAAGAGTTTCTACATGCTTAATGAAAATGCTTGATCGGAGACCCCACCTGGAGTACTGCCTCCAGCTCTGGGGCCTCCAACATAAGAAGGACATGGACCTGTTGGAACACGTCCAGAGGAGGGCCACGAAGATGACAGAGGACTGAAGAACCTCTCCTATGAAGACAGGCTGAGAGAGTTGGGGCTGTTCAGCTCAGAGGAGAGGAGGCTCCGGGGAGACCTTATAGCAGCCTTCCAGTACCTGAAGAGGGCCTACAGGAGAGATGGAGAGGGACTCTTTATCAGGGAGTGTAGTGATAAGATGAGGAGTAACGGTTTTAAACTGAAAGGAGGAAGATTTAGATTAGATATCAGGAATAAATTCTTTAGTGTGAGGGTGGTGAGACACCGGAACAGGTTGCCCAGGGAGGTTGTGGATGCCCCATCTCTGGATGTGTTCAAGGCCAGGCTGGATGGGGCTTTGAGCAACCTGGTCTAGTAGGAGGTGTCCCTGCCTGTGGCAGGGGGGTTGGAACTCGATGATCTTTAAGGTCCCTTCCAACTCTAACCATTCTCTGAGTATACGATAAAAAAAATTTTTCTGGCAGAAGTGATAGATTTAAATTGATGGCATTGCTTACAGAAGCCCTGCAATGTGAATGTGACTTGCTCTCCAGCTGGCAAATCAGGATGCACAGAGTGGCCAGTAAATAAGCAATTGTTTGACTCAAAATCAGTGATAACATGGCTATACTATCATCTGGGGAAGGAAACTCCATAGCGTACTGTGGGTAGGTAGCATACTGTGGAAAGAAAACTACATGTACTGCAGAGAAAGGGATGTAAAGTTGCAGGAATGAGGAGGCAAATTGGGCTTAAGGCAAGTAGAGATGGGGGTGTGTACGGACAAATGGGGAAACCGGGCCTCTCTGATACATGTGCTACAAAATTATTTTTTCAAGATGCTGACTGTGCTGTATTTTACTGTTGCCAGGGTTACATATACAACAGCAACTTGGAATGTGGTCCTGGGGGTCTTTGCAGTTAGTGCTCAAGCTGGACGTGGTAAACATAATGCTTAACCTGACTGTAATGTTACAAATATTTTGAATAGTATTTAATAAAATGGAATGGCTTCAAATAAAACAGTGTATGTAGATGAAACTGGCTCTTAATGAAAACACCTAGTCCAGTAAGTCAGGAACACTTTTTTCTAATACCCAATTTCTTTTATCTTTGTTTTCTTTGTGAGAAGACTTGTTCTCAGTAAATAGAAGATGTGTAAGTCCCTATCTGTCATGAAGGTTATCTGGTGAAGTTTGGGAAAACTAGTGTTCTGTGATTATCATGAATTGAAAAACTCTGTATTTAATTGTACTCAGGCTAGGGGTCCTCAGGCTTCTTGCACAAAGGGCAGAAAAAACGGAAACATTAGGTAGATAATGACTATCTTCAGTTCTCTCTATGATATTTGAGAAAGTTACCTTTTTAACACTTTTAAAATACTTTGATGGTGGCTTTTTCCTTCCTGAAGTAGTACATTGAATGTGTAATTAGTTATTTAGAAGCCGTTTAGACTCTAAATATCTTTTGGACTTGAAACAATTGATTAATTTAAATTATATCTAGTGATTAGGCAGTATTTCGCTTTCAAGTTAACTGTAGTAGATACTAGGGTTTTTGCTGGCATTTTCTGCTTAAGGAGGAATTTTCTTTCTTTTCCCTGGCAAAACTTGTAATTGATTTTTTTTCTGCAAGTGCAAGGTGTAATTGATATCAGTAAAGTAAAAGATATCAGTAAGTAAAAGATATCAGTAAAGTAAAAGATATCAGTAAAACCTCCCTGGAAGTGCTCAAGGCCAGGTTGGATGGGGCTTTGAGCAACCTGCTCTAGTGGGAAGTGTCCCTGCCCATGGCAGGGGGGTTGGAACTCGATGACCTTTAAGGTCCCTTCCAACTCTAACCATTCTATGATTCTATGATAATCTTTCTCTGTTTGTCACTGTAATATCAAACTCCCAAAAATGTGAATGTTTTACTTCACAAATTAAACGGGGGACGTGAAAACTGTGAAGAAAATTGACAGAACTGCAGCTGAGATCTTTAATACAGGCTCATGTCCCAAAATAAATATCCCTTTTCATTAGTTTAGATTCCATTTAATAATTTTAGAAATGGTATAGGGTTTAACCAAGCTTTACACAGACATAATTTTCAAATTAATGAAGGAGATCAGATTTTTTTAAGTGTATGAGGAAAGCCAGTTGTCTACTGGTCTAGAACAGTTATCAGACTATATATAAGAAAACGTTGGTAACTGCTGAATAAGTAAGTTTGAATTTAGTGTTTGAAGAAACACTTAGTGTTTGAAGAAAGTGGGATCTGTAGCCCAGAAGAAATCTGAACAGAAATTGGCTGCATCCTTTTGCTCTAGTCAACATTATTAGCACAATTATCAAGAGAGGGCTGAAACTTCCGATACAGCTGTTAAGTAACGTGATTTTTTCAATGGCAGGGAAGAGATAAGAAGTTCCCAAGGTCGTACTGATAACTGTAAGAAAAGATCCTTAGTTAAGCAAAACTGCTCAATTCGTTGCTCATTCCATAACTCTGAGAACTCTGTGAATGTGTCCTGGGGAGAGAAGAGTCCAGGGCTTTATTTCATTCAGAGAAGCTTTAGTAGCTGCCTCAACCATAGTAATCAATAACAAGCCACATAAGGAGACAAACACCTTTTATAGTGAAATGGAAGAATTGTCAAGATAACTATTTAGACTTCTAAAATGCCTGGGAGAAGAAAGAAAATTTCTGTCATCCAGCAGCAGCGTGGTTAGGGTTTGGGTTTTTTTTCAGATTGCTTGAAACTTTTTTACCTGTCGTCATCACCAGTGATGGATCTTTGTTCTGCATCCTTAATTTTAAGCAGCTGAATATTTTCCCATCACAGTGTGCTAGTAGACTGTAAAAATACATAATAGAGCCTTGAAACAATTTTAGATGTGCCTGGAGTAATTATGTGACTGGGTTTGGGTTTTTTATCACTTATTTACTTGAGAAAGATAAAATAGGGGAGGTGACACCCTACACTAAAGTTGGTTGTTATCTCTTTTGGAAATACTGATCATTCTGAACCATAGAAACAAAGCAATGCACTGGCTGGGAAAGCGTGAGGCAGCTGTGTGTTGGCGAAGGGCTGTGTTGTTAAAGCTCAGAACGGGATGATTAACTTGGCATGCGCATACGTGGGAGAAGATGATTCACAGCCAATAGTAAAATATGCTTTTTACAATATGCTTGTAGAAAACCATTGTATCTAACAATAACGGCTGGTTTGGATTATAGACTATTATAACTAAATAATTACCATACTGGATTTTGGTGCATATCGTAGAATCATAGAATGGTTTGGGTTGGAAGGGACCTCAAAGATCATTGAGTTCCAACCTCTCTGGCCTCTCTGTCCCATGGGCAGGGACACCTCCCACTAGACCAGGTTGCTCAAAACCCCATCCAGCCTGGCCTTGAACACTGCCAGGAACCAGTGATCAAAACTTGACAGTATCTGTTACCAACTGGCAGAGACAGCCCTAAAATGAAATTCACATTTTATTTAAAAAAAAAAATAAAAAATCTGTTCAACGTGTTAATTAAATAAATTGGAAAAAACTGGAAACTTTAAAAAAAGTTTGTCCTGGCTTGAGGTAGAACAGAACCAATTTACAAAGTTGAGCGGATGGATGCAAAGCTATGACAGCAAGAGAGGATATGCTTTTGCTTCTTGACAAACTGAGTGAGGACAAACACTTAAAAAAAATCAAATATTCAAGTGGCAAGCAGAGAAATTAAAGTACAGAAAATTTCTAAGGAATTCAAGATGTTAATTGGAAAAATCTGGCTCACACAGATGAAGGTATTAAGGCATTTTGCTGAAATAGTCATTAGCTGCAATACAGCCTCTTTACTAGGCAGGTAGCCAAAGGTCGGATTGTGAAGGGTGGAGATATGTTCAAGGTGGTTACATTCTGTCTTCAGAAACAGTGACAAAAACTTGGTTTTGCATGAAGATAATGACATATTTTATAGCCCCCTTATAATCCAACAAGAAGTTTATTTCTATCAGGTATTCGGTATCTACAGGCCTAAAAACTGAAACCAGGCATAGTGAGAGTTGACTGACAGGTGCTGGCCTGCTAATGGTCCTTCAAAAAGAGATCTTGGAGCACAGAAATTTCAGAATAATGTTCATGTTGTCCCCTTATTCAGAGAAAGCATGTGGGATGATGATATGCTTGTTGCCATGGTACTGGTGTGAAACACCACACTGGGAGGCCCATTATGAGATTCAAATAACAAAGAACTAAAATAGGCTTATGCAGAAAATAAGTCTGGTCAAACAGCCATCCTTCTTCTTTGCAGAGACTATAAATTTAGAGAGCATTTTGTAGTTCATTGACTGTGTGCAGTAGGGAATTAATGTGACAAAATTCAACTCAAGACCAGAAGGAAAGGGAAGGCGATATTTATCTTAAACAAAACTGATCTCAGTCACCTCACTCAACATTGACTCTCGTAGATTTCACCCAGTCATCTTCTTACACCCGCAGGCTCATGAGCATCAAGAAGCCCATATCCAAGTGGGCAGGCCAAGCAGGCTGGAGATCCCCATGGAAGACAAAGAATGGTGGGTCTTGAGTAAATGCCATGTCACTGGGCGTCTTCCTTGGCAGTGGAAAACTTTTTCACTGTGGTGGTTTGGGCTGGGATAGAGTTAAATTTCTTCATAGCAGCTGGTGTGGTGCTCTGTTTTGGATTTGTGATGAAAACAGTGTTGGTAACACAGGGATGTTTTAGGTATCGCAGAGCAGAGCTTACACAGCATCAAGGCCTTTTCTGTTCCTCACACCGCCCCACAAGTGAATAGGCTGGGGGTGCACAAGGAGTTGGGAGGGGACGCAGCCAGGACAGCTGACCCCAGCTGACCAGAGGGACATCCCAGAACATATGACATGGTGCTGAGCATTAAAAACTGGGGGAGGGCGGTTGTCCAGGGCAAGAGTTGCTTGGGAACTGGCTGGGCACCGGTAGGCTGGTGGTGAGCAATTAGGCTTTTGGCAGCACTTGTTTTTCTTGGGTTTGGGGTTGTTTTTTAATCTTTGCTTTATTTTTCTTTTCTTCTTTTCTTTTTTTCTTTTTTTTTTTGGTGGGGGGGGTGCTGGGGAGATGGGTGTGCATTTTGGTTTGGTTTTTGTTTTGATTGTTAAACATCTTTCTCTCAACCCACAAGTTATCACATTTTTACCCTCCTGATGGTCTTCCCCATCCCACTGGGTGGGGGATAAGCAAGCAGCTGTGTGGGGCTGAGCTGTCAGCTGGGTTAAACCACAACAATCATCCAGGTATTTATATCCTTCAGCTATTGCAACGTGACTTTCCATCATAACCTTTGCTTACCTCATCCCCCATAAACCATAGGGAAGGTTGCTACCTGTTTTTTGTGTTTCCTCATTTGAGTATCTTTATGGCTACAGCCTTTCTTCCTGCTGGGGTAACGAGCAGCGGACTGGCATATAGGGTGTGCTGCAACCGTGCTGCCATCCTCCTGTTCTTGGACCTCAGGTCTTCTGCTGACAAGTCATCCTGCTGTGGCCTTATCGCAGCTCAGGCCCTCCTTGATGGAAACAGCACATTCCTCAGTGTTTACTAGTTTGATTGCTGCTAATCACGTCCTTGGTTATCAATTTATGCTGTTCCTCCAACCCCGTGCTGCTGCTCGTGCTTTCACGTAAATAATTCCCACTTGTATTTCGTTCAAACCAACCTTAATGTTTCTGTTTCAGCTCCCTGAAGCACCACGCAACGCTTATCAATATGAGTGGGCCGTTAGGACAGAGCGTGTGTCCGGATGCTGAAGTGCAGCCTGGCAAATGCTTCGAGAGACCATTGATGGAGAATCGAATGGAGGTGCTTTCTAGAAGACTTCTCAAAAGTATTGGTGTCATATTGGTACTGCTGAACATTTTCACTGATATTCCAGAAACAAATTTGAAAACACTCTGCCAATTTAAAAATTGCATTAAAATAAAGGCCAATCTCTCTGATGATAATAGCTCCAAACTAGGACATTTAAACATAATATGCTAAAGTTATCACCTACAAAGGCATACTTCTAGGAAGAAGAAATGAAAATTAAATGTAGACATCGTCTCTTGGAGAACAGCACCAGTGAAAAGCATTTAAGGATTGTTCTGAATATAGAGCTTCCCATAAGCAAACTCCTGATGTAATTCTGTGGTAAAGAGGACTAAAGCAGCAAGCGGATGTAAGAAGAATCTATCATGGTGGCTTCACCCCCTGCCCTACAGCACCTGTGAAACCACTATGAAACTACTTTGGTACTGGGCCTAAGGTTTTAAAATGTCGAACTGAACAATTTGTACAAGAGTCACAAAACCTCAAGTTCAAGAAACACAGGAAATCTTTATATGGTAGGAGACCTGGGGGAGAGTGTTTCAACTTACCAAGTAGAAAATTGAGAAGGGGTGTGTAAAATACAAAAATCAGTCTCACCAAAGAGTATAGTGGATGCTGTGAGGCTTTTTTAATGCGGTTAAGGAAGACGTGACAGAGATTGGACGCTGAAGCCAGGCAAATTCAGATTAGAAATTCAAATCAGCCACTTAATCCCCTTTAACCACTACACTGAACACTGCCAATAGTGCTGACTTCCAAAGGCCTGGGCATCTTCTGTCAGACATTCTTTACAGTAAGGTGTCATTTATCTAATTACTTCTTTATTTCAGGTGTAGGTAACCTGTGGTACAAAGCTCAGCCTGTGTGCATTAGTTGAGAGCTAATGGTCTCTCTTAGGTCTAAGTGCTGAAGCCAAAATGTGAAAACTAGTATGAAATCATTAGCTGTCTTAAGCTAATGTTAGTTACTATTAACTGTTCTGTTTCATGGTTGGTTTATAACAACTTTCTGGAAAAACAGATGCATTCAAGTCTCTA
The DNA here is from genome assembly GCF_964106895.1 of Numenius arquata. Classification (NCBI taxonomy): domain Eukaryota; kingdom Metazoa; phylum Chordata; class Aves; order Charadriiformes; family Scolopacidae; genus Numenius; species Numenius arquata. Next base: position 83,065,055 of record NC_133576.1, read on the forward strand.
ACATGATAATTTTAGGAAGTGGTCTTGTCGTTGACTGGGTCTTCGTTCAGGACAGCCTGGTGCTACTTATCAAAAGGCTTGTGTTCAGCTGCCAGATTTCAGCCAGTTGTTTGTTGCAGCAGAAGCTTGTACTGCCAGCACCAGTGAAGTGGTTGACAAGCAATTATATGCTAGTATTTCTAGTGTTTGAGGCAGTTACTCTAAATGCTTGTAAGTGAAGGAATGCCTGGGTGCTTGTTTGAGAGAACGGTGTCTCGTATGAGTGACCAAGAACTTCAGTCTCATTCCTTTCCTCTACCTCCACCTTTCAGGTAGCAGTGAAAAAGTTATTTATTCTCAGTTCTGGGTGATGCATATCAGCTTCTACAAGACAGTTAAATCATTTGGTCCACACAGCACGAAAGCTGGATTTTGTCTGGCTTGAAACCTGGAATTCCTCAATGCAGTTTCATACGCAAGGTGTCTTGTATCCTAATTTGTCTTTTTTAAACTCCTGTAACTTCATATAGCTATTTGATGATGCATGGGGAACAGCTATAGGCTTAAACCTTCTTTCACTAGTTTTGCTGTTTCTTGGCTGACAGCTCTCGTTGCAGGTATCTGATTAGGGCTGTGCTGAAAACAGTTAATTTAAATCAATAAGCATATGGAAAAAATCCACAATATATTCCATTGTTCTTTTTAAATGTAAGGGTCATTTGTTTAGCTGTGGTCCTCCTGAGGCTCATAAATCTTTCATTTTGTCTTTTTTTTTCCTTTTACCCAATTGCAAGTCACTTACTTACATGTAATTAAATTACATTGGAGTTAATGGTCAAATAGTTAAATATTTGATAGAAAGCATTTCAATTCGACCTGTTTCAACTCCCTTTTCTTAATCTACTTGTCATGTTTGTCTATTTTGATTAATTTTGATTCCTTTCAATTAAGACATTCATACACATTGGCTTGACTCTATCCTTAGTAAATTATACCACTATACGTAAATTAAGACATGAACAGATCTCCCTCTTTTCCTAGCAGGATGCGTTATATTGCCATTGAAGCTTACAAATTCTTGCCCAAAACCTGCACTAAATTGCCCTTTCCCTTTTTGTATGCATTGTATGCAATTTATATGTACAGTTCTCATCAGAACCATTTTTCAGATCCTATATTTAACAATAACTGATGTATATTTTATTTATTTATTGGTGATATAAGAGGGAAAATTTGGGGTTAACTTACAGTGTCGTCCAGCTTTCTGACTTTGCCCGAGGCCTAGCTTCTTCCTTACTCAAGCCTTGATTCTTGAGAACCTCTTCTGTAGGAGAACTGAGCCGCTAAAGAAAAAATTGGCTGCATTTTATCATCTCTATTCCTTCTGTCTGTCCTGATGACAAAATACGTCAGACTGCTGTGAAAAAAGAAAAATAAATTTGAGTTACTACAATGAAAGTTAAATAGCAAATCTCTATGCCAAATAATTTAGAAAACAATTCATATGATTCCAACTTCACCCCGATACAAAATGCGGCAGCACCTGTTAGGAGGATGTGGCAACGGTTTCATAATGTACCACTACCCCTTGTGTAACAGCAGGAGTCAAAAATACGCGTTTAATTGTGACAAGGGAGAAGATAAGTCAGGTGCAATATATCCCTTCTGTCAGGACTAACCTTCCAGCCTGGTTTTTGTGCCAGGGTGTTTTCAGCCACCTGAATGCTGAGATACTGTTGGTGCCTGGTTCTGTCTGTGCCTTGGCTTCCTTTAGAGCAGGTCTCCCTTTAGGGGGACTGCTCACTGGTCTTTCTCCTCACCAGACCATCTGCAAGGCTCAGTTTCTGGACTCTCCTCTTTGGCTATTCTCTCTTCTTTTCAGGTCTTTTCATAGTTGTCTTCTCTCCAAACAAGGTTCAGATTGGGTATTAGGAAAAATTTTTACACTGGAAGGGTTATTAAGCATTGGAATAGGCTGCCCAGGGAAGTGGTTGAGGCACCATCCCTGGAGGTGTTTAAAAGATGGGTAGACATAGTGCTTAGAGACATGGTTTAGCAATGGTTTTTATCAGAGTTAGGTTGATGGTTGGACTAGATCTTAAAGGTCCCTTCCAACCTAGACAATTCTATGATTCTATGATTTAGCCAAAGTCTTCACTGTGTTCAGCTCCTCTTTCATAGCACACATCAGCAGCATTCAGGCTCAGAAAATAGTCATAGCATCATAGAACATCTCAAGCTGCAAGGGACCCATAAGGATCATCAAGTCCAACTCCTAGCTCCTTGCAGGACTACCTTAAATGGAACCATAGGAATAAGAGTGTCATCCAGATGCTCCTTGAGCTCTGAGAGGCTTGGTGCCATGACCACTTTCCTGGGGAGCCTGTTCCAGTGACTGAACACCTTCTCAGTGAAGAACCTTTTCCTAATGTCCAATCTGAACTTCCCCTGATGCAACTTCACTTCATTTCATTTTCTCATGTCCTGTTGCTGGTCACCAGAGAGAGGAGATCAACACATTCCCCCTAGTTATGGTCAGCATCAGACAAAATATCTTCTTGACTATCATTCCCATGATGTGGTTCAGCTCATCATGTTTAAGATGAGCCAGACACAAATATTTTGAACTGTGCACTTGTGCTGCAACGGTGTCCTAAATCTCTTCTCAGTCCACGATTACTAGGGTCATCTTGCACCAGAGATCTGTCTTCCTGTTCATTAATTACCCCACACAATAAGGTGGGGTGTTACTGATGATCTTTGGTGGGGCAGCATTTGTCTCTCTACAAGCTTTCTGATGATACCGGATTTTTTTTCCGTAGTGGGCAATGTTTGCCCTATGAAAAATCTGTGGTCTCAGCTGAGTGCAATTAGATACCTTTTCTGGAATGTTTTTCAAGGTTCCAGAGAAACTCATCAAGGGTTGCTGGTTGGAGTATTTCAAGTCTTGAGCAGATACCCAGTGTGAACCACAAAGGAAAGTTCAGTGTGAATATTAACGAAGCCAGCTATAGCCAAGAGACCTCACTAGGAGTTCATGTTATCTGATAACAGAAAGCAAAGGAAGTCATTTCAGTAAGACACAAAACTAGGAGCTGCTCGTTGTCTCCAGGACCTATAAGAGAATGGATGTTGGAGCAAGAGGATTCATACCTTATTTTTTGACCGTGTTTCCTCATCCACTTTTAGAAAATGTTCTCAAAAAGAGAATAAAATTAATCTTTTTCAATAAGAGGTTGAATATACCTGTGCATATCTCTCATTGGGATGCACTGATAAGTATTAGAGATGTTGTAATAAATAGGCAATGTGATTTTATCAGAAAGGAGGACACAAAGTACAAACCTATTTGATATATACACCATAATGAAACAGGTATTCCTGTTTCTTACCGAAGGAATGCAGATAAACCTTTTCTGCCTGAACAGACTTGATTTTTGTTTACCATAAGCAAAAGACAGGTATTACCACAGCAGGAGCAGGACTTGGTAAAGCAAGTATTTCAGATCAGTATGACATTTGTAAAAAGGAAGCTAATAATGTCCTAGAAACTGGTATTAAGAGAGAACTGCTTTCTAGTATCAGTATACAAGCTTAACTTATATACTTAAATTAAAATTGTTTAAGTTTAGTACTGAAAGAGACAAATGTGGACTTTGCTCCAGTACCCGCTTCCTCTGAAGCACCCGCAGTTCTGGGGGGATAAGCCTGGATTAACTCCTGATACCCAAACTGATTCTCAAACACTCCAGTTCAAGCGATTGGTGTAGCTTATGTTTTATTTGTTCTCTGGAAGATGATTTTATAGCCTGTTACTAAAATGGTCAGGTGTCTTAAGGCCTTTCCATAGTAACAAGCCTGTCCATTTCACGCTACTTTTTTTAGAACTTTTATTTATTTACCACTGCTAGCTAGGAACGGTTTAAAGAGCTTTGCACTCGACCAGATATAATTGCTTGTTTATGTAAGAAAGCACTATTTTGCAGGCTAATTTGTTCTGCATCAGTTTCTGAACAAATGAAAAATAGAGCAGTATAGAGCAATTTATTCTGCTTGCCTGCCTGTTTTCCTTGCTTTTTTCTTTCTTTCTTCTTTCTTTTTTATTTTTTTCTTTGCTTTTCAACATAGGTTGTTGGGAAGCATGGCTTTGCATTGGCTTTGCATCACGAGGGACTGTTTCCACCATAGAAAGTGTTTCTTGTGTATATAGCGTATCTGTTGTATAAGTTGAGTGATTTGAAATCTTTTAAAAGAAAGATATCTATGTAGCATGTGGGTGGAATCACAAGACTTACAATGTGTTAACTCCATGATCTCATTATAAGAAGACTTAGACAATTTTCAGTGGAAGGTATCATCATATTATATAGCATTTTGGAGGTGAAGAAGTAGAAAATTTTCTGTGTGGAAATTTGATTAGTATCTACAAAGGTTCATAACTGTTATGTTTTTACAGACAGAAAAATGTGGGAAGTTTAGATTATTCACTGAAGTGTAGTGGGTCAATAGCAAAGAAAGAATTAAATTTTAAATCCCGTTAGGCTTGTTACCCTCTGATTAATAACAGCTCTTTCTGTAAAACTTGCTCACTTATAAAAGTTTGCAGTAGAAAAATAACTACAGACTCTGCAAACTTTGACAGTTAAGAGAGCAGTGAAAATTAAGTATTGATCAATATATTGGGAAAGACATAACCTTTGATTAGGTAGCATGATATTTTTAAACAATTTCATTTTTTGTATAGGTAACTGCAGGTGTTTGAATAACTTACGAAGTCTCCTGAAACTTTAGCCATGTCATCAAATGTCTTTTTAGCACTGGATAATCAGAATTCTCAAAACATGACACCTGTAGGTAGAGGTTGCAGAGTCTGTTGGTACTGGGCCCCCAAGAAAAACAACTGTCCCCCCAAGAAAAAAACCAATGGCTAAAATACCTAATATGATCATGGTTTGCTTCATCTGTAGAAGTATTAACCTTTCTAGTAGAGTTCTTAATGACTTCCTAAAAAACTCTATTTCCTTGTCATTAGACAGATTCCATGTAGTTCTGTATAGTAGCATTGCTACATGGGAATATACTTCTTGTTTTCTACTTCTCTCTCTGGTTCCTCTCAGAAGACCACCTCCTGTTTCTTGGAAAACTCATTATGTTGAGGGAAGCAGTGAGTAACCCAGCAACACGTTATGCTGACACACAGAACCAGGTTATTTATGTGCTGCAGTTTCAGTTTATGAAATATATTATGTAATTTTAGGTGGTTTATGCGCTGCTGTATTGTAACCTTACCTTTGTATGGAATGCATTTGACTCGGGCGCCTTTGCAAGAAGGAAAAAGCTGTTGCCGGTTGGTTTTCTGTTGTTGTGGGTTGTTTTTAATTTTTTTCTTTCTTTTCAAAACCATCCCCTCCCTTAAGGGGAAAAGGGGTTGAGCTATTAGCAGGAAGTGTAAGCAAATGCAAGTAATATCAAATCCTGAGCTTTCCAAGCCTGAGAAGGTAAGGTGACATCCCTATTTAAAAAGCTGAAAGAACAAAGCAATTGAAAGGTGTTGTGCTGCTTACTGGGAATCAGCTGCTGGGGAGAGTGCCAAGAACAAAGGAAATGAGAATATAACTGCATAGGTCAATAGCAACACATACTGTTCTAATTTGGACAAGTATTAACAAAATAAGGATGCCAGCTATACAAGGTTGGAGGCACTACTGGAAAAGGCCAAAGAGAAGCAGCGAGGTGGGGAAGTCCTGGGAGACACCACAGTGTGCAGGTCATGTTTTTGTTGCTTCACGGGTGAATCCATATTGTCCAGTGCCATCTCAGTATTTCTTGTTGCCACAGACCAAGATTTCTAAAATGAAATATGAAAATTTACTTTATAGCGACGTCACAAGAAGCAGTGAGAAACCAATCCATTGAAATTTAATTACATATTAAATTCTGTCGGATACTGCTGCTAAAGTTTTAATCTAAATCTGAGTGAGATAAGTAGAGCTAGAGGTAAAGGAAAGAAGGAAGCTTTGTATATATGGTGAAAATATGAATGTCTGTGTAAATAACATGAAAATCCATTTCAGGAGGGATGAAACCATCTGCAAATTTCTAAGAGGGTTGTGGCAACTAGACAGTACCAGCTTTTGGTGCCCAGTTGCAGAATTTCAACATCAGAAAATGCATCTACAGAAAATTATATGATCTTGTCCTATTATTTGAATTCAAAATACGTTATTTCCACTGTGGATGTTGATGTCATCTTAAGTCACATATGTTTTGTTTAGCAGCACTCTCTCCCAGCCCAAAAATAATGTACAATGTTACAGGACATTTCCTCTTGAAAACATGAGCGTCCAGTCTTATAAGAAGACTTATTTGAAGGGGAAAAAAAAGCGTGCGTCTCTATAAACAAAAATCTAAGTATCTCAAATAAAAATCACACTTCGGTTCCTAAATATTGGGTCAGTTTAGCTCCAGACTTTTACATGTGCTTGAGTAAAAAAACAGATTGATCAAGAGAGGACGCTTGTACTTGCATTGTCCAGTCAGTCAACAACATGATTCATTTTGTAGGGCTGGTTGCACAAGTTGACAAGATAATCCAGCCAGCCCTAGCAGCTGCTGCGCTGCTGAGACTCCGATGTGCTGTCCTTAAGGCAAAAGCCAAGTACAGTCTGTGAAAACAGGCTAGTGATGAAACTTCAGAAGATACAGTGCAATGGAAAGCTAAAAAATTCCCTCAAAAATGTCAGGCCTCAACACGAACCTGAAGCCTCAGAAGAAGAATATCAATGTGGAAGTACAAAGACAACAAACAAACTATGGAAGAGGTGGTTGGGTGGTTTCAGCATGCTTTGAACAACATTCCACAAACTTGCCTTGCCTTAGGTGAGAGAGGGTCATGCTGCGTGAGGCAAATCTAACGTGACAAAAAGCAGAGGTACACAATTCAGAATAAGAGAAGTTTCACTATCCAGTGAAAGCCTTGAATCCCAGCTGGGTGTAGAATGCTTTGACCTTTGTTGTTTCCTTTTTTTTTTTTAAATACGGTTACATGCTTCGAAGCTACGTGTTTCTCTGTAGTAGAAAGGAATACATAAAGGCGTTGAATCAGGACCTCTGTTGTTCTACCTTGCTCCCTCCCCAGCTGCCCTTAATACTTATGCTAACACTCCTATTTGTCTACCCCACATACCTGCTGGGAGTGCCCTCGCTTGGCAGGCGAGAATCTCCCGGCTTCAGGGAGGGATTGCGTAAGGTCTGATGGTAACTCAGCACCAAAACCGGGATTACCACGCGTGTTTCTGCTCTCCCGGTCTCATACCTGATGTGTGATGCAGGCACAACACGATGTGTGCTCTCTTTATTTACTGACTGCGTGGTGCAAAGGTTAAGGCGGGACCCACCAAGGCATTTCAAGGCTGGAAGGGTTGGTAATATCTCTAAGTCCAAAATCAAGATTTTTAACACCTCCTTGCACCTGTCAGCTAATGCTGGTTTCCATCCAGACCTACGCTTCCAGAACTGAAGGTCCTTATTAAACCCATGCTTTGCACAAAACACCATCCCATCAGATTCCCTGAGGGAAAAACTGTGGAGGCAAAAAGCAGCAAATGTGTTGTCATGATGGAGATGGAGCTCCTGCAGCAGGCAAGATAGGTATGAAGAGGAGGTGGACAAGGATTGAATCCCAGCTCAGTGGGGACACCCCTTGCTCCTCGCGATGAATTTCATCTGCTTTTGACAGATGTTTGCATGGGGCTTCTTTCCCTTACTGGCAGTGCATCCTGTGCTCTCCTCACCAATAAAAATACAAGTGAATGTAACTGGCTCTACAGCCATTGTTATCAAACAGAGGAAATGAACTGGAAATAAAACACCCTATGAATTACTCACCTCGAGTTATGTTTTCATGAAAAAACCCAACACGCTTTTTGGCAGAAGTGACTTCATATTTCGTGTACCATTAGCTCATTAGATCTACATCTGCTATGTTAACTTTGTGCGTGGCCACAGGCACTGTTAATGAGTCAAAGGTTTTTGGCATCAGTCTGGGGCAGCTTCAGGTAAATAAAGTTTACCTAGTTAGTTTATTTATGTATAGGTCTCTGCTCTAGTTCCCACTCCTCTGCTTCCCCCGCCACCCATGTGTGTACAGACAGACTGGTCAAAGAAACCAAGAGAGCTTCTCTGTGCCACAGAAGGTGAACTCTTTTCCTTTTCCTGGGGAGGAATACCTGCCAAATGCTGCTGAGCTGGGCTGGCAGGCTGGCTTGGTAGAAAACTTCTCTTTCTCTGCATGTCCCTGATTTGCTTTACCAAACTTCCAAAGTAACAAGTCCTTATGTTTTGGGGCCAACGCTGATCATTGCATGGCAATTAAGTGAGCATCTCAAATACCAAACCTAGTGTCATGTATGGAATACACCTGGCAGCTGTACTACTGGTGGCTGAATGCAGCTGAACTGCTGCAAACCCCTTCTCACCCCTGGTGCCCACCATCCCTGCTGTCCCCATCTCCTCCAGACCATCTCATCAATTAATTGCTGTGTTATTGAAGACAAGCCATGTCTTGAAGAAACAAAAGGAGGACACGGTGCTATGAGAAAGGTCACAGCAAACAAAATTTGTTTTCTTTGTTATCTGAAGGTTCATGGTTTTAGTGGGATGCCTCAGTTACAATAGAAAGTGCAGCTGCTCTGTGGAAGGCTTTCGTATGCACCCACTGATTCACTAATAACTTTTTTTCTCGGATTCCCTATCTGGAAGGTGGGGATAAACTTTTCTTGGAAGGATGTATTATTTTGTGAGGAGTAGTTACTGGTAGGTGACTAGCATTAGTGTTTGACTACCACTGTGAAAGCCAAATAAGTTCTGGTTATAGAGTGAAACCATTAGTCTTGGTTCATAGTGGAATTAATGCACTATCTAAATCAGTTTTCAGCATCCCTTACAATACTGGCTATCCCACAATGAGCTGCACACCCTTGCAATTTCTTTATGCTTATTATCATTTTTCCAATCTAAAATACAGAGTCAAAACCATCTATTAAGATTTATAAAATATACATAATCTAAACAAATAGCACTTTTTCTTCATTTTCTTTAAGGTACTTCAATCAATTCGGGTCATCAGTCCTTAAATAACGAATAGTTGTTATCAACTATTCCATATTATGGCTTCACCTCACCGCCTTCTCTGAAATTATCATGTTCTTCCTACCTACGAGACACAAGAAAACAATCTTACCGACTTCCCTACAACCCTTAACTGAGCAGTATTTTGTGGCATTTAAGTAATGACAGAGTAGGGTACCCATCAATTACGACTTCCACCCATACAGCCAAACAGTTGGTGCTAGGATATGGTCTTGGAATAATGTGTAGGTTTAACCTGCATCATTTACAGAAGTCACATATTGTACCTTCTAATCACCAACTGTAGTTTGTACTTAATTATTCAAAGTTATGTTGCCTTAGTTTTCAGTCCTGTGAGTTCAGAACTTTGTAAAAGAAAGCAGAATTACACCTTCATCTTTGTTCGCTGAACTCTGAGCTCTCCAAGGAATGAGCCTTGCTAGGAAACTCAAATCCTCCGAGGACAAATTCTGTCCCTCTAACTGGTTCAACCACAAAACAGCTCCACAGAGGTCAACCTCGTGGCACCAGTTTACTAAATGAAACCAGAATCCAATCCACCTCAGGAGTAGCTGTGAAGCAATTGTGTGGAACTTTATCTCTCTCCGTGGGGTAAATTACAACATTTGTACTCATCAGGGTGAATTCTGTGTTAGTATTGTTATAAGATTTCTACATTTTTTTATTTTTTTTTTCATTTTTGGTTAAGGAAGACCTTGAATATTAGAAGATAACATGAGCGGAAACCAGTGTGATCCAACTAGTCCATTTATCTCAACTTGCTTAGAAAACAGGTGGTTTTTCTTAATTTCTGCTTCCTGTTTGTATGTCTCTTTCTAGGAAGAAACATCAACGCCCTGCTCTTTGTTTCCACCATATGCATGGAAGTATAAGGTGTGCTTGGGAACAAACCAAAATTCCCATTCACCACCGTTGTTTATGCAAGAGGAAGAAATCAAATGTTCAGGGAAGAAACGGCACCTTTAATTTCATACTTTAACGGCTCGAAAATGATGGTAGTATCTCATTTATTTATGTGTATGAATGAGCTACCAGTGATTTCAGCATTCTTTGCTGTGTTTCAGATTTCTTGTTTTGCTGGAGTAACCATAATAGAGAAATGCAACACTCCCTGCGCTGTGTGGCCGTATATATATCACAGAGCAATGATATACGACTAGCATCAGCTGTGACAGTGGAGCTTATACAGCAAGGTTTGTGTTTCTCACAGGAGTAGGTGCTCTAAATATAGCTATAACCACCCACTCCTCCTTTACCTTAAGAATTTATTCATAAATTTTAACCATCAAGAGTGCAAGTAATTGAGAAGAGGGCAGAGCTCCTTTGAGCAGATTGCCCCATACAGATACAGTTTAAGAAACTGGGGTTCAGCTGTAGCTCTACATCACAAGTCAGAGCGGTCTTCTTTCGCACCTGAAGTGCTGACTGTGGATATTCCCCATTGCGACAGATTGCAACGCTTGTTTGATTTGTACCTAAGAAGAAATCAACCTGTTCAGCAGCCGGGTAATTATTAAGGGCACGCTGTAGGAGATGCCATCGGACCGATTGCATAAACCACAGAGCAGTGTAACATAACATCAGCAAGTCTCAAAAGAAGGGGTTTATTCTCCTTTCAGAAATTTCATTTTTTGGCAATGCCTACTAACATTTTTCTGTTTCTGCATTCTGAGTGCTTTCAAGTCTTAGTATTGTGCAGCTTCCCTAATCCGCTCTTCTTGTTGGCCTCACGCTGTGGTGATTCTTGTGCTAAACTTCTCGTCCATTTATTTCATGTATAATTCTAGGGGAGTAAGGTGCGGGCATTGCTACAATACAGCGTGAAGCGCACAGCGTGTTATATTGACCGGCATTCTCCCAGCTTTCCCTGTAGTTTGGCGGCACACGCAGGACGGCTGTCTGCTCCAGACGGACCAAAGTGACGAGAGAACTGGGTTACAGAAACATAGACTCCCAGAATGGTTTGGGTTTCACTGAATTTCACTGAATTTTTAGAGTTGGAAGGGACCTTTAGAGATCACCTGGTCCAGCCCCCCTGCCATGGGCAGGGACACCTTTCACTAAGCTCAGTTTGCTCAAAGACTCGTCCAACCTGACCTTGAACACTTCCAAAGATGGGGCATCCACAACTTCGCTGGGCGACCTCTGAGAAGCACCGGTTCATGGGAGCCGCAGGTCAGGCATCGATAGAAAGGGAGTGCCAGCCAACAACAAATTTGTGTTTTCTCTTGCGTGTGGCGGCAGCGGTGGGGAGAAACTTTGTCCCCCTGGCTGGGAAGGAGGGAAGGAGGCAGAGAGCCGCCCTCCACACGGCATGTCCTACGCTTACTCCCTTAGGAAGTTTTCCATCCTGCAGTTGACACCGAAGGGACAAGGCGCGGCGTTGGGATCGCGCAGCGCTCCGTGTACCTTGGAGCGTTGGCTCGGTGCTTTCTCAATAGTCACAGAAGAGTGAAAAACAAACCACCCCGAGCGGAGAGTTACGCTCCTCGTTTAAAAGCCGGCGGGGGAGAGGGCGGCGGGACGGGCCGGCACCGGCTGAAAAACCCTCCCCGCTGCCTTGCGCTAACGCAGCACGGCTGGGAACCGGCGGGTCAAGGGCGGGTGAGCCCGGCGATAAACTCACCCCTTCGGCGATAAGCTCCCCGCCCCCCTTCACCGCCGGCACCCCGTTCCCCTCCCCGCCACCTGCGCTGCCCCGGCCGGCAGCACCGCCCCGCAGCAGCCGGGGCCGGGCGGGGCCCCCCCCCCGAGCCCTCCTTAAAGCCCGGCCGCCCCCGGTATCCTCCCTCCCTCCCTCTCTCCCTGCTGGGACAACGCCGGCAGCATGGGTAGGTGCTGCGGGGGGGCAGTGTATCCGGGGGTGGGTCCTCGGTGGTGGTGGGGTGGGATGGGATGGTATGCGGGGAACCCCCCCACACCCGAAATCCGGCCCGGGGGGGTTTGGGGCTGCTGGAAGGATGCTGGGCACCGGGATTGGGGGGGGGGGCCTCAAGCCATCCTCCCTCTGACCTGGGTGTCTGGGTGAGCAGTCCACGGTGAGCTGACAGCACGGCTGAGGGGTCCTGGGACCCCAGGGCTGGCTCTGCTGCTCAGGGAAGGTCTGAGGACACCTTTGTGCTCCTCTGGGCCATCCGCAACTACTGCTTTTCACCAGTCTTCTTCCTCTGGGGCAGCTCTTCCTCTGGCAATCCTATATCTAAGCTTGTATGAGCCTCCATTGAAACCCTAGTAAAAGCCAAGTGATGTTAAATTAGTCTTTGAGCTGAACCCCTAGCTGGTAAGGTTTATCTTAAACTTTTAAGGTGCTTGGAGTTTAAATCATAGTACAAGTTAAATGCGGTGTCTTGGAGTTTAAATCATAGTACAAGTTAAATGCGGTGTTTCTCATAGTTCTTAAATAATGCTTTTTCACAAGACAGTTTACCTAGAGTTGACCTCCTCAATGTTTTTTGAATACACAGAAACACAGCTGGAAGATTCAGATAAGAGCAGAGCCTATTTAGCTTGTTAATCTTGAAGACTTTGTTCCTGTCTAAATTGGAACGCAGAGTAGTAAAGGCACACACGGTGCTTTTCTGTGGTGCAGCTCTCCATCACCCTTTGCTGGACCCTTGGTCCCGCAGTGTGTGAGCATGTATGCCCCTCCTCGCAAGTGGTTCCTGAGCTGGGGAAACCTGGTCTCATGTAGGAGAGGAATCTGAGGTGCCCCAAAAATGAGAAAGTACTACTGCATCTTCAGCAGGCAAATCTGCGCTATGGGGACAGGCAACTGTTGTGGTGAGCAGGCAGAGCTGCTGCCCGGAGGGGCATCAGGGTCTATCTTGCTGGTTTGGGCAGCCAGGGAAGGCAGTGACAGGGAAGAGAGAGAAACCTAATGTAGCTGGGTCTGCTCATGTAACATCAGGTTTGCTGCATTATAGGTTTGCTTTGATGGTTTCAGTATCTTTCTGGAAGAGTGAGGTGTGAAGCGGGGACTCTCGGAGTCACTTGTCCTGGTGGCAGCAGAGTCCTCATGTAGGTGCTGGGAGGCTGCTCCAAGGAGCAGAGGCAACAGGCTTGGCTGTGCCACGAGTCAAGTGGCAGCAGAGCAGGCTTGCTCTGGTGCCAGGAACATCCTAGGTGACGGTATGGTGGGGCACAGATTTAGCCCCACCACAGACATGAAGTATTTCAACCAGGTGAAGCTGCTGTGATGGCTGCGTGGAGCAAAGCAATGCACTCTCATCTTGTGATAAAGACCACGAGCCGCAAAAGTTGCAACATCCCACAGCATCTCTGTGACAGCAGGGAACCGTGCTGGTGGGAGATGCTAGGGAAGGGGTCAGGTCCATAAGGCTGCCCCCCACCTTGCCTGCAAGTGTAGGAAGGAGAGAATGACCCTCAAGCCAAGAACTGAGTGCTTTCTGTCTTTATATTGTTTAAAAATATTAAATATCTTAAGGGAATACATGTATTGAGGCATAACTTAATACAATCTTAAGGCATAACTGTTTAGAGCTTTATTTTGAAAAACGTGAAGCTCTCCAGCATTTTGAGATGAGAATGAGCAGTTCTGCAGGTCATTCCTTGTGGGGACATAATGAGAGGTACAGAGGATTGCCCAAAGGAGGGACTGCTCTGATGTGCCACTAGCAAACCCCAGATTTATCACTGAAATTGATGCAAAATGCTGGGTGCTCTGTGCTTTTGTAGGTCTAACCCTGAAGCTACCTGACAGTGGAGTCCCTCAGGCAGTTTAGGTGCCTATGTTGAAATGTTGGCTTTAACGCTATCAGGAGTTTCCCAACTGTTGCTGTGAAAGGAGAATAGAGGAGTAAAGTCTCTTAAACACTGAAGTCGGTCAACGTTCCCTGGAAAAATACCTCCGCAGTGTCCTCTGTGTAGGATTTCTTGCAGAGGTGATACTTTATCCTCTGGAAAGAAAAAAAAAAAAAAAAAAAAAAAAAAACAACAACCCAACCAACTACAACTTCTGTGATATTTTTTTCCCCAAGGCTTAGCTAACAGACAGGAGTGAGCTGCTCAAACTGATGTTCCCTGTATGTGTTGTGAAAAACTGGCCGTATGATGCATGTGTGCTGGAAAGGCCAACAAGAGGAAATAATTAAGGAGCTGTTATGAAGATAGCCTCTATCCCTAATGCCTTGGTATCCTTCAGTATATCTGCTCACATGAGTTGTGTAAGGGACATCATTACCAACAACTAATGACTCAGGTATTCACGTGTGCCCTGACACTGGTGTGTTAGCGCTTTCTCCATGTCACTTGTTTTCTAGGAAAATACATTCTTGAAATACCCACATAATACTACTTCTGCCTCTGTCGTGAACGTAGCTGTCCACAGCAGTGAAGGAAAGAATCAGATTAACTTGTTTTAGTAATTTTTGAAAGTGACTTTATTTAGTTTTCTGTTGAACGCTATAGTGTTGGTGTCAGCTGTTTTAGTCTGTTGTGAACTATGGACTAAATAATGATTTTGGCAAACGTATTTTTCTTATAGAGATCTGTTATGGGCACACTTCATTTGCAAGCATGGATTTCAAAGTTCACATCTTGTACTTTGTCTTATCTTAACGATAACGAACTCGCTCCTGTTTTTTTATAGGAAATGCTGACATCCACTATGTGGGCGGGGGGGCCTTTATCTGACACGGTGCAAGCTCAGCCTTCGAGCCACTCCCCGGACCCGAGCAAGCCCTGCAGGACAGTGCTTGGAGGGTTGCCAGGGGTGGAGAACCTGCTGTGAGCAGCTGGATGTGATTTCAGGGCTGCAAGCAGCTGTCTGCTCTTGCTGACCTCAGTGGGACCCCTCCTGTGCTTCCAGGGCTTCCTAGGATAAACTCCAGGTTATGGGAATGCCTGCTAGTGTGAATCGTGCTGTTGAGCCATTTATTCAGCCTTTCTTAAATCTGAGCCGTGGGAAGCTTGTCCCTTTTCAGGACTATGCATCCACCAAGGCAGGGAATCTAGATTGTATTCCTTACTCTTGACTTGCCTTTAAGGTAATGTCCCTGAGAGTGAACTGAAACAGGATTCATCTTCTGTGGGTGGTAGGGTGGTCCACCACCACTTTGAATGATGTGTGGTGAGCAGTCACAGTAGGATGAGATGCTTTGTCTCGTCAGTCCTTTTTCATTTTTCAGGCTCGCACATACTCACAGGGCAAAACAAAAGCCTATCAAGCGAAGTCTTTCCTTATAACCTTCTTGCACCCCGAAAAGTCCCCCCCTTTAACAAACTGAAAAATTACTCATCCTGAACAATACTGTGTTTGTGTTTCATTATTTGTTTCAAGCTGAACTTTTCCCATGTCTTCCAGTGGCTTTAAAGGAATCTTACTTAGTCGTTTCTGTTAACTTGTGGTTTTTTTTTTTTCCTTCCACAGCTGCAAAGAGTAAGGGCAAGTCGGTAAGTATTGTTTTTTCTTATAAAAAGCTGCTATACTGACTCTCTTTGGGTTATGTTGTTTGGGTAACTCTAGCAATGCACAGAAACAATCATCCTATAAACATAGTTTATAAAATAATGAGTTATTGGCCAACACACCCAAAGCAGCCTGGTAGTTTAGTAAATCCCAGCTGAGTATTAGTGTGCTCAGCACCCTGATAAAACACCTGAAGAGCCTTTGCTGATTGGGCAGATTTTGGTTGGGAGAAGAAGGGTGCCTGGAGCCCGTCCTTTGTGTGGCTGAGTTGTCATCATCTGCCAGCTCTCCCATAGGACCCTTTTACCTTTTGGTGTCAGAGTTCTTCCCCTTGAATCTTTGAACTGTTAATGACACCTGTCTCAGCAACCCTATCTCTGTCTTTGCTTTTCTTATCTCGCAAGGTTTTTACTCTGCAGACTTTCCCCGCAGCTTTCTCGCAGCTTAGTGGCTTCCTTAGCAGCCAAAGTCAAAACTGTGCAGCAGGGTGGTGTCAGACCTGTGCCTGTCATCCCCAGGGCAGGGGAAGGCTACAGAGTGCACTATAAAACCTATCCTTTAGGTTACCTCTTCAGTGGTGGATTCAGCACTTTCTGGCCAAGAGGGATCAGAACAGAACATTTATTTTGGTAAATGTATATGTAGGCACATGTATAATGCACCAGGGGTTTAAAAGGACAGTATAGTGCAAATCAAGAAAAGTCTATAGGTCATATATTATCAAGGTATAACTACATATTCTCTTCTTGCTTGTATCATCTTGGAAAAATAGAAGAGCTGCTACCCTGGGAAAGACCCTGTGGCTTTCTCTTGCATGCTCCTGTTTGTGCTCATGGTTATGACATCCAAATCTCTGCCAGCTTGGGGGCAGCCAGTAAAAACCCACCACCCATGGGTGCTGTGCCGGTGTATGAACGCAGGACGTGTCTGCCAGGGACATAAGTGCTAGTGGCTTAAAACAGAAACCCAACTTTGGAGGAAGTTTGTTACCTCCTCAGATCAGCACATAACACTGCTTACACGATAAGCTGTTGGGCGGTGTGAGGGTGTAAGGCTGGGGAGGTTTGAGAATTCCAAGAAGGACAAAAACGGTTTTAGTGAGGTTTTGTGAATTTCTGGTGGGGGTGGGTCCTGCTGGGACTGCCCTGTCCCTTTTTCTTTCTCTGTAGGCAGGCCAGACACAGGGGGAATGCTGTCTCCCTGCTTCAGATGGGGACATCCTCTCCTCCCCAGCTAGGTTATAACCAGTTACACTGGCAGGAAGCAGTGGCACAGTGTGGGTTGCTGTTTTAGGGCCTGACCCAACAACTGCTGAAATTGGAACTCTTTGACTACATCTATGGCTGCTGAGCTAAACCCTCACGGTGTGGTTCCCCACTCCTCAGGAGCACGAATATTTGTGCGGCTTAGTGGTGGTGCACGGACAGGGCTGGGTGGCATTCTTCTGTATGAACTCCAGTCCACCAAAAGCTGTGTCCTAGTTGGGGCTAGTCATCTAGAGCTCCTGCTGCCTTCAGCCAAGAGAAGTAGGCACCTTCAAGTGAATTTCATCTAATTTTGGGATATATATGGGTGGTCTTCCTTTGGAGGCACTTTTTTCTGTGATAAATCAAGAGTGACAAGTTTCTACTTAAGCCTCTAATTTCTGTTGCTCTGAAGCTAGATGAGTGCCACCTGGCACTCACCTCAGCTGAAGTCAGATTCTTTCAGCAAAGCTTGCTCCATGGGTAAGATGTGCACTATATACTTGGTTCAGCCAATAAAAAAAAATCAATGCTGTTCAGGCTGCCTGGACATCCTCATGCCTGAGTCAGGCTAAGTCAGCAATACTCTCGCCACTCATTTTCATTTTTCTTGTAGTATTCACAAAAAGCTTTCTGTAGCACATATATCTCAAGAAGTGGTGTGTTGTTCATTAAGGCTCTGGCCAGAGGCTTTGCTGGAGAGTGACATGGATGCTCTGATTTACCCATGTCAGGCAGGATTTTCCCACATCAGTTTCTTTCCTTTTGATCTAGAGAGTTAACTTATTTCTGTTTTACATGGAATATGGATTGGTTTGATTCCTAAACCGTCACATGAATACAAACAATGCCAGATTTTTTTCTTTCTACAGTTTCATAACTGTTTTACCTCTGGGATGTTCTGAGGCTTACTAAAAACCTGATTTTTGCAACTTGCGGAATTAAACTCATAAAAAAGTTAAAATATGGAGGATTACGTTCAACTTGCCTTCATAGTAATATTAATAGAGATGATATCATGTGTTCATCCACTAAGAAATGTAGGCAATCAGAAGTTCAACTTCGAGTTCTACTATCATGCCAGATTTATACCCAATGTGTGCTTTTTCTTTGTCGCAATGGCAACAGTCACATCACAAATGGTGTGATGGTGACTGTGGAGATGCCTATCATAGCAGGTGAAGGCTCAGTAAATCTGGCAGTTAATGCCATGCTATTTTAGGTTAGGAATAAAGTCAGCAAGTCTGAAGAAATGACGGATTCTTCATCAAGCAGAGTATTTGTAAGGATAGGGAGGTTTCCTGAGATATTTGTTTGAATAAAATATTTAAATGTTTATTTGTCTCAACTGGAGGTATTTAAAAATAGCCCCAGGTTTCTAACTTTCCTGTGGGGGTTTAGAATGGTGGGGTTTTTGTTGGGTTTGGCTTTTGGTTGTTTTCAAAAACATTGGCTTTTTTCCACATTTTTGGATACCAGACAAGATTGCCCTAAGGGTTAGATGCTGAAGACTTCAAATGTGCATAATGCAACAGTTGAAAGTCAAATGTAACATTGCTAAAGGTTTCCTGCAAAGGGAAGAGGAGAAGTCTTTAAAGCTCTGGGGGCCAAGAGGGGAAAGTGAGAACTGACTCTTTTTTTCGGGTAAACCAGTGTTGCTTCACAGAAGCCCATGCAACCTCCTAACCCCTGGGTGCCTACCCACTTCCACCGAGTTTGCATGGAGTTTGCTCAAGCCGCGGGTCACAGTGGGCAATGTTAGTCCATAGCATAGCTCTGAGCTCAAACTCTTTGTCTCTTGCCTCCAGCCAAGCTGCTTTGGCTACCCCTTGAGCATCTTCTTCATCATCATCAATGAGTTCTGCGAGCGGTTCTCCTACTATGGCATGCGAGGTACGTCCCATGTCCTGTGTGTCCTCTTGCCTACCGTTACTCACCCAGCCCTGACTTTGGCTTGTAACCTGTTGTTTTGCTCTTCTTCCTACAGCGGTGCTCGTTTTGTATTTCAAATACTTCCTGCAATGGGATGACAACTTGTCTACTGCCATCTATCACACGTTTGTTGCTCTGTGCTACTTGACACCCATCCTTGGAGCCCTGATTGCGGACTCTTGGCTGGGAAAGTTCAAGTGAGTGCTTCCTCAGAAAACAACCAAAAATCATGAAAGCTCAGCTGAGCTCGGTGGTACTGAGACTATCTCCTAAAGCAGCAGCTCAGAATAACAGCTTCAGAGCTGGTCTTGGCTACTCCAGTACTGTGTTTGTTTGGTTTAGTGGGGGTTTTTTTGTTGTTTTTTTTTTTTTCCTCCCCAAAGCTTGAGGTTTTAATTGATTTAGCTCAGACCTGAAACTCCGCTAGACTTAACAGATCTTACAGTTCTGCTAACCATTTAAGGGTGGTAGCTTGCTTTTCAGGCATGATACGTTTTTGTCCAGATGAGAAAAAACATGCAAGCTAAACTAAGGAAAAGGATTCACCAAGCTGTACAAATACATACTGGAGATTATAATTACATTGGATTGAATCTTTACCTATTGCAGGTGGCAAATGAAATTGTGAAATACTATGTTATCTGGTATTAACTGGGACTCTTGAGTATTCTGTAATTTCAGCATTAACTTGACAGCTCAGTGGGAGGTTTTGCTGAGTTGCAACTATTTCTTTAAATGATGAATTCTGGGCTGTTGCCTGTGTGCTAGTTCCTCAGAAAATTACCGCTGAGTGAAGTGTTTTGAAATATAACCAAATTATTTCCAACAGCCTGATCTTGCTCTCCTTTATTGAGGTTGTGACTCTAATAGTGTTTACTTTGCCAGAAAAAAGCACCATAAAGATTTTATGGAGGGATATAAGTCAGGAATGTTAGCTGACTTGTCAAAGGTCTCCCAGAGATTAGAGATGAAGCTGGCTTTGCAGTCGTTTGGCTGAAGGCTGCACCATCTTCTTCCACTGGGTTGATAGCCTCTGGGAGACCAGGGCTGCGACTGCTGCCAAGTGTGCTCTGTGGAGCCAGCCCCAACAGTGTAAGCTCATTGCAAATAGCTTGGTGTCTTGCAGATAGCAGCCTCAATATGTGTGCACTCACTTTTTTAGATGGTATGACATTTTAAATTTTTTTTTTTTTAAATCTATTTTGGCTTTTACTTGTCTTATCAAATGAAGCTTTGCAGACCTTGCATCCCTTCTCCTCTGGTACTTGTGTATACCAGCGCTACAGCTGCAAGCCCCTGACCACCAGGCCCTTAACAAGAGCTCAGTAGGATGGCTTAGGGCTTAAAACTGGAATGAGGTGGGGGCTGATCTCTTCTCCCAGGTAACAGGCAATAGGACAAGAGGAAATGGTCTCAAGCTGTGCCAGCAGAGGTTTAGGATGGATATTAGGAAAAATTTCTTCACTGAAAGGGTTATCAAACATTGGAACAGGCTGCCCAGTGAAGTGGTGGAATTGCCATCCCTGGAGGTACTTAAAAGACAGGTAGATGTGGTGCTATGACACATGATTTAGTGGTGGATTTGACAGTGTGAAGTTGATGGTTGGACTCAAAGATCTGAAAGGTCCCTTCCGACCTAGACAATTCTATGATTCTATGCCCTAAAATACAGCAAGGTGCCATGAGGAAGGCTTAAACGATAATTTGTTTTTTAAAAAAAAAAATCCCGTGATGACAAGAGAAAGAGGTGGTTACCCAAGCACAGTTAAGCACTCTTATAGGAGAGACTCAGACCTTACAGTCCATGTACTCTGTGCAGTCTACCAAGGAGCATGCTGATACCTGCTCACACTGTTAGATGTGAAGTTCTTGGGGGAAACAGTATAAAAACTGTAATTATTTTTTAATTGGTTACCATCTATGCAGTGCCAATTATGTAAGTGTTGTCTTCACAGCACGTTTATGAACCTCACAAATTAAAAACTGAAGTTTCTCTCCTGGTCAACTCAGATTTAACTTAAATTGGAAACTTCCTCCCAAGTTGTTAAGCAACTGAAGTAACTGTGCTATTTAAAAACAAAAAAGTTCTAATTTATCTGCTAAATACCACTATATAACAGACTCACAAACTTGTAAATCTCTTTATCTCTTCCTCCCCTCTCTTTGGAGGGGGGGGCGGGGAAAGGGCCGTCTGTAATTCTGATTGGCCAATCTGGCCTAAACCATGACACCTGCTTTGTATAGATTTTTATCCTCCTACAGGGAAGAGCATTTTTAAATCAGAGAAACCTTCTTCTGAAGGGAGAAGAACTTGGTCAATGGTGTGAGTGATGCTTCCTCTGTCCCTCTTGTATCAGGGTGTTCCAAGCTTGCTGGGAAGATCTCTTGCCTTTGTCAAGTAGATTTGGATTGTCCGAGGTCCTTGAGCCTTGCCCTTCATTGTCATGGACTGCACTGGGCTTGGGATTGCTTCTCCTGCAAACTTGAGTTTTAAATAATTTCACATCACTACATCCTATTTTTCCAGCTTGTTCTCCAAACTGGAGACCTGGCTTTGTGCCTATTAAATGGAGCCCCATCCAAGAAAGCGGATGAATGTAGATTAAACTATAGGCACACCCTTAAGCTCCAACAAAGTTAAAATAGTGTATGTTTTTTACATACAAGAAAGAGGCATGAAACCTAAAGGCATGAGGGTGGGGGCTGGTGATTCTGTGGTATTACCCTCCCAGGCACCTTTTGGCAGAGGAAAACCAGGCTGAAAACCTGGGGTCTGAACTCTTCAGTGCTGCTCTCACTCTACTCTGAGTTTAAAACTGTTGGTACACTTCCAACTGAGAGAGTAGGGCAATAGAGTTGTTGTTCACAACAGTATTGTGTGGGAGTTTCCATATTTAAAGTAGGTTTTTAATATTTTTTTTTTTTTACTCCTCACAGCTAAAATATAAAAGAACATAGAGATTGTTTAAACGATATTAAAATCAGTGTAAATTGTGTACTTCAGCGTTACAGAGTAGTCCATTTGAACTTCACCTTACATGAAATATGATAACAGCTGGTTATTAAAAAGGCAACCACTGAAGATATTTAAATATCTCCTGTGACCTGGTGATACCTACAGAATCCATTTGTCATCTTGCCTCACCTTATTAAATAAGGCTAGCTAAAATAATAATAAAAAATAAACAGAATAGAAATATTGTGATAGAGGTATGTTGACAGATCTTTACAGTAGCTTGTGGTGAGTCCGTAACTTGTATATGTTAATTATGTTTCTTTACGAAGCATCTTTGAAATAAGCAAAAGTCTGCATTACCTGTGTGTGTATGTATATGTGTGTGTAATTGCGTTAACATATCTAAAAATGTATCTCCTCTCTTTATAACAGGACCATTGTCTCCCTGTCCATTGTCTATACGATTGGGCAGGCAATCATGTCTGTGAGCTCCATAAATGACCTGACGGATCAAAACCGAGATGGCTCTCCTGACAATATACCAGTGCACATGTGAGTTGCCTTCTACACAGGTTTTTTCCTGGATGATGAAGGGTGGGACAACTTACGCCTTAACTTTATGCTACTTGAATTTCAACTGTGTTGCGATCAATCTCTTGAGTATGCTTTAAGTAAGAAAGCAAAGTGATTTTTTTTTTTTCCCTTTTTCTCTTTTCTACTTTGTTCCAGTGCTCTGTCCATGATTGGCTTGATCCTCATTGCACTTGGTACTGGTGGGATCAAACCTTGTGTGTCAGCGTTTGGTGGAGATCAGTTTGAAGAGGATCAGGTAAAAATGGCTTTCAGATTTTCAGTTGTACAGATACTTTTACTAATGTTTGACTATTGTAACACTAATAACATGCATGTTTAGACATGTGCGTTAGCGTAGTGTTTCCTGAGAAGCTGGAGAAGCAGTGAGGTAACAACTTGCCTTGAAGTGTGCAAACGGAGCTGCTGATCTAGGCTGATCAACGTGGTTCTGGCTAAGCCCTTCTAAACATCTTTTTGTTTTTACTGTAGGATAAACAAAGATCTAGATTCTTCTCTATCTTTTATTTGTCCATTAATGCTGGAAGTCTCCTATCTACTATAATCACCCCGATTCTCAGAGGTAAGGTCACACATTTGTTTATAAAATAGTTAAACATCAGCAAAAGATGAGTGTTGGGTCGCATTCCAGTTAGGTTTAAATGAATGGTCTGTTCTTTGACACCTTGTGGAGTTCTTTTGCAAATAGCCTTCAAGTTTTCACGTGTGTCATCCAACTTCTCACAGGTGAGATACTGTCAAAAACAAGCCAGTTTGAGATCTGAATTGCCTTTAGGATTGGAAGTACTAGATCTGAAGAGACGTGCTGAAGCCATCAGCTTGTATGCCTAACGTGTGCTTTAATTCCATGGAGGTACAAATGTGGCACCTCTTCCAGTGCCTTTAAAACCATCACACAGTAAAGAGTTGTACTGTTTTCTCGGAAGAGGGGAGAGAGCCCTCTACTCTGGAAGCAGAGACTATTCTGAAGTGTGCCCCTGCAAAGTACAGAAGCATCTGTGCTCATGGAACACGTTTATCCATATGACAAATTAAATCTTGTTTTTCATATTGTTAAAGGAAGAAGTTATTTTTTTCTTCTGCTTATAACGAATACTGTGATGCTAAACAAAAACCAAATAATTCACTGATCCATATGTGTATGGATTTTCATGGCAATCTTACACAGATGGTGCTGTATGGATGTGCTTGGCAGGAGTTTGAGAAGGCTGTTTTTCTCGAAAGAAAGAAATCAGCATGTGAGTTCTGAAATAACCCTAAAGCACTGGGCTGAAATTCTGGCCTTTGGATTTCTTGACTGGAACAGACTGTGTAGAAGTGTTTTAGATGTTTGCTTAATGCAAATTCTATCCTTTCCCAAAATGTAAGAGGTATGCACAAGGCACAACTTGCAATTTACTTCCATGCTGATATAGGGTGAAAACTGCATCGGAAAAAGAGACAAATTCAGCTGAGCAAAGTGATATCATTATGTCCTGTAAAGGTTTAACCAAAAGGCTAATACAACTAAATCAAGACATTAATTAGCTGCAAGCTATTTCTTTTTCCAAATCAAATTCTCTAGTCTTCCTGTTAGAAGAAGTATGGTGAAAAAGGTAATAATTTTGTTTAGTCTTTTACTTTTCCCTGTTAGTAGCTATGTCCACACTCTGAGCATCATTTCAGGATGTATGCATGAAGTTTATAAAGTCAAATCACTGACTACTGTGGGGGAAATTGGTGTGTGTGTGTGTATGGGGGCGTTGAGAATTTTTTTTCAACAACCTACACTGATGTTACTTACATCCTTTTTTATGGCCTTGTCCCAAAACTTCTTGTAATCTAGTTCCTTTCTCACCAAGAACATGCATTTGACCCTTCTAATAGGATTCTTCACTTCTCAGTGTAAAACTCAGGGAGGCTCAGGGGGATCTCATCAATGTACATGAATACCTGAGGGGAGGGTGCAAAGAGAACACAGCCTGGCTTTTCTCAGTGGTGGTCAATGACAGGACCAGAGGCAACGGACACACACTGAAACATGGGACTTTCCCTCTGAACATCAGGAAACGCTTTTTCACAGTGACGGTGATCAAGCACTGGCACAGGTTGCCCAGGGAAGTTGTGGAGCCTCCATCCTTGAAGATACTCAAAAACTGTCTGGATATGGTCCTGGGCAACCAGTTCCAGGTGGCTCTGCTTGAGCAGGGGTGTTGGACCAAATGACCCCAGAGGTCCCTTCCAACCTGAACCATTTTGTTATATTTTTTGATTTGGTTTTTTTTTTTTTTTTGTGATACATAAGTCCCCTTTTTAATAATGAAAAATAAGTTGGATATTGATTATCCAATAACCTTAGCAGACATTTTATTTTAGGTTTTTTTGGGGTTTTTTTTATTCCCTGAGTTCACATAAGAGAAATAGAAACCCTATGTAAAATACTGGGAGTACTAACCAGGACTTTTATCTAATGTTACTTTGTACTTCAGCTCAAGAGTGTGGCATTCATAGCAAACAGCGATGTTACCCACTAGCTTTTGGAGTTCCTGCTGCCCTCATGGCTATCTCTTTGGGTAAGTGCAACTGTTTCCATCTTGCTGCTTCAGTTACAGACATGATTAGATGATAACAACCTCAGAAGAATGAGAAAGTGGTAGAAATCCCCTGGGTATCAAGCTCTACCAATACCTGATAGTGTCTGCAATTTTTGACTTAAACTTTTTTCTTGGAGTGGGGTGGGGGAGATTAACCTGAAGCACTCACTTTTATGGAAGAGACTGATGGGTCTGGGGAGAGGCCCAAATACGTATTGAATTCTGTACGTCATGTAATTTACTGTCTGTATTTCTTGGACTACTGGGGTGTATATATAAGATCTTTTGAATGTAGTGTGAGAACTCTTGAGAAAAAAGTAGGTTTTGGAAACTATCTATAGTCCAGGATAGCCAGTCCTTCATGGTGCTGACAGGGCACCCACCCAGGGTGGGTCTCTGGCTCCTAGTAACCCCATCTTGCCCATGCACCCAAGCCAGGGTGGATGGGGGCTGTGGGGGTTTGCCTGTGTCCTGCCCCGCATGTGGGAGGGTGAGGCCAGGGAACATGCCTGGGTGTGGGAGCTGAGGATACCTCATTCCGTTCTGCAGTTCAGGGAGAGCCTCATGTGTCCCTGAGGGATGTGAGCTGCAGCATCCCAGACTCCTGAAAAGGAGCCCATAAAGCAGTCTTAATCTGGCACAGCAAGGACAGACCCAAGGTCCTAAATAGCCCTGGTTTTCAACTAAGCTAAGGTCCCACTGAGGACCTACCCCAAGGGTTTCCAGATTTAGTCCTTTGCCTTTAATACTAGCGGATTGCTTCTATTTATTTGATTTATTTTACTGTATGATGACATGCTGACAGGCAATTTTGTTGCTCTCTAAAGAGAGGCTTATTCCTACCCTGATCTAATTCCTATACTGTTACAGTTTCCATACCACGTTATTTACCATTATTTTCAATTAATCCCGAGTTGCTTCTGGTTTTTGTTTGTGTATTGTAGTTGTATTCATAATGGGAAGCGGAATGTACAAGAAAGTTAAACCTCAAGGAAATATAATGATTCAAGTTTCCAAATGCATTGGAGTAAGTATTATTTGTATTCCCCAAAACCCTGGCAGCCATTTGTAAAACTGTTCAGTAAACTTGCCTACATCAGAAATGTCTCATGATAAAGAGGAAAGCTTCTGAAGTTCTTTACTTTTTTCCTTACAGAAGGCTTCTTACTGACACCTCCAGATTTATACTGCCTTTTTATTTATCTATGTCTTGGTTTACATGTTAATTTATACACAAAGAAAACAAAGCGAGATGTCAGTGATGTCTAAAACTAATCTCAACTGCTGGGAATCATTCCTTCCTGGTTTGTGCACCTTTATGCAGCCCTGTAGTAAGAGGCAAACATGCCTTGACCCAAGTCAAGAGCAGAGCCACTAGTGTATCTTATCAGCAATAATTTATTGCTTATTAAAAGAATGTTATTTACAATGCAGAGGTATATTGAACCTCACAGTATTAGGGAGGTCGGGGTGGTTGCATGTCAGCGCAAGCCTGCAAGGAAGGGGAGTTAAATCTGCATGGCCCAACTTTGCAGTGCCTCAACTTTGAGATCAGGAGATCTTTTTTCATGTACGGACTGCTTAATCCTCCATGCAGATCTGCCAGCTTGTTATAGCCCAGACCATTGCTTGTCTTGTGAGCACTATCAAAACCAAATCTCTATAGGTGACTTCAGCCATCTCTTGGAGTGCTGCCTCTAAGGCCTGGCTCAGCCATGCATGTTATTCCACACAGAAAGTCTTAGGAGTTCTTCAGGACTATATATTTTTGTATATTCAGTGTCAAGGTATGAGGAATATCTGCAAGGTGCAACTTCTCATAGTGAAACGTACTCTTAATAGCCATTCAGTTCTGAAAACCTGTGCATATAACATTCTTCTATTTATTGTTGTACATAAGTCTGAATTAAGCAGGTCTTCAAGTTCCTACAGCAACCCACATTGAAAGAGACTACTCCGAGCTGTTTGGTTCACTTAATCCCAGGTGCACACTCCACTGGATATACAGTGTGAGGCCTTAAGTGCAATATCCCCTTAGATGCTTAGAGCATTTAACAGAAGTCACCCCTAGCGCCTTCTAAAGCAGAAGCATCTTCTTTAATGAAAAAACAGCTTGTAGCATTTATAAATATTTGTAATGCCATTAAATAAAGTTCTGTCTCTCCTCAGTTTGCCATCAAAAACCGCTTTCGGCATCGCAGCAAGGAGTTCCCCAAGAGAGAGCACTGGCTAGACTGGGCGAGTGAGAAGTATGACGTGAGTACTGTGTGAGAACTGTGCCCTGACATCCCCTGACCCTCAGCTTCTCTTCTGTCTGCTCTGATCCATTGCCTCAAGCGCTGGGTGAATAGTTTTGGGGCTCTCAATCATTTAGAAGCTAATGGTCTGGCCAAACCTCAGTGCTTCCCTGGGGCAGGTTATGACCCTAACTCCTCTGCGATAAAACAGAGCTGTGTATGAGTTGATGCTCTGTGAGATCATAGGCTGCCCAAGAAAATTTGAGGGAAACAAAGAAAAGGCTAGTTCCCTTGTTGAACAAATACAAGCACCTGTTAGTTTTTTTAATTAGTAAAACAGCAAGTGTTATCCCTGTCAACTCTTTTTTCCTCTCAGTAAACCAGCTTCAGAATCATCTTCAAACAAAAAATATGCTGGTTTAATGACTGTAGAAGGGAAATATGGGCATGGTGTTGACTATCATGGTTAATGCCCAGGGCCATAACACTTGTTTCGGGATCAAACTGCAGAATTACACCTAGGAATTTCAGCTTAAGTGAATAAACACAGCATCACTCCAGCGTCAGTACAAGCTCCTTCCCGTGACCCTGGAAGTCTTGTGTCCCATAGTCCCCAGCCATGTCCCTTGCCTCCTATCTACCCTGCCCTGTTGTCAATGGCAGCACAAACCTTAGCCTGTCCCCTTTATTTTCCTTTTGCCTATATGCATTTTTCATGTGTGAAGTGCATTCCTCACTCACCTGTCATTCAAACACCTCCTTTCTAGAAACATAAAGCAGCACTGAGTGCTAAATCTCAGGCTGCCATCGGTATACATGCCAAGAGACGCAGGTTTCTCTGATATCAATGTCACCTTTAACCAACAGCGCTTCCCACACCCATAGGCAGACCTTGTGCTTTTAACAGAAATCAGCAGAAATACCCACAACTTTCAAAGTTCAGGACATGGGTAAACATGAGATTCATAGAGTTGTTTTGATTGGAGGAGACCTTTAAGATCATCAAGTCCAACCATTAAGCTAGCACTGCCAAGCTACCATTAAATCATGTCCCATAGCACCACATCTACACATATTTTAAATACCTCCAGGGATGGTACCTCAACCACTTCCCCGGGCAGCCTGTTCCAATGCTTGATAATCCTTTCAGTGAAGAAATTTTTTCTAATACCCAGTGTAAACCTCCACTGATGCAACTTGAGGCCACTTCCTCTTGTTCTACTACTTCTTACTTTGGAGAAGAGACCAACTCCCAACCTCCCTACAACCTCCTTTCAGGTAGTTGTAGAGAGTGATAAGGTCTCCCCTCACCTCCTTTTCTCCAGGCTGAACAACCCCAGCTCCCTCAGCCTCTCCTCATAAGACTTGTTCTCCAGACCCCTCACCAGCTTCGCTGCCCTTCTCTGGACCCACTCCAGCACCTCAACGTCTGTCTTGTAGTGTGGGAACACGATGTGTCTTTATGTCTTTACCTGTTGTTGTGCTGCAAATAGCAGCCTGCAACTGTGTCTCTTCTTTTTTTTTTTTTTTTTTTTGACTAATTCCTGTTGTGTAATTCCCATTTGCTGCAGAAACGACTGATTGCTCAGACTAAGATGGTGTTGAAGGTGCTTTTCCTTTACATTCCTCTCCCCATGTTCTGGGCGCTTTTTGACCAGCAGGTAAAGTAGAAATTGTTTGGCTTAGCATGACATGGCACAGCCCTAATTGCTATGTACTCTGAGGTCACCAGACATAAAAGATGCCAATATGAGGGTGGAAACGAATTCTTTGCAAATTTTCTTAACATGCTTCTAATGCAAAGGGGTAGTTATTGAGTCATGTTAGTACAGGATGTTCTGCAGCCAGGGGAAACTCAGTTTATCTGGACATGCTCAGGACTGATGTGGTGACTGAGGCCACTCCAAATCTTGTATCAGCCAGGACTCAGAGGGTGAAACAGTAACTTCAAGCTTTCTTAGTTCTTGCTGCTCTTCCATTCAGTTGGGAGATGCAGTGTAGAGTCCTAGCATAAATTTTCTGGAGAATTACAGGTGAAACAAGCTGGGTGACAGCTTGTTTAATCACTGAAACTTGTTATAAATATCTCGCATCTTCAAGCAGAAGTATAAGCCTATAATTCCCATTCACTTGGTGGACTGAGTGCTCAGGACTCATGAAAGCAGGCTTTCAGAGTTGAGTGTTGAAGTATGAATTTAGGAGGGTATCTGAGAGAACCAGGGGCTGAAAGCTTTATCCAAGGCAGAGTGTAGGAAGTTTGGTCCCGATTGCCTGGATCGTGCTGCTTTAGTCTAGTGCTGGCGAGCCATAACTATCAGTGTGACCTGCTACGAATAGGCAACCTCTCTGTGAAATTCAGTTATTAGTCATGTAATGAGTACTCAGTTCTATCACATCTCACGGTGGTACGTTGTGGGTGGTTAAAGGCTCTTGCTCCAGACGTGGCGATGCATGTTCCTTGTCTCCCCCTGGGCTCGGGCTGCAAGTCAGCCCCTCTTGCCCCAGCTCCAGGCAGGTTTTATGGGCTAAGGGCTCAAGGCAGTTTGGGCTGTGGGAAGGAGGCATGGACACATCAGTGGTGTGGGGTGCTTGGGTGCAGGCAGGTGGCACAAAGGTGCTCGAGTGGCTTCCGTGCAAAGCCCCAGGTGGTGCTCTGCCCAGGACGTTCGTGCCGTCTCTACAGCTAATCTCCACGTCTAAATTGTCTTCCGCTCTGTTTCGTGGAACTAGTAAATAAAGTGAAATGGGCCGTGAGGATTATTTTGTTCAAACGTTTACATTACAGAGCAACAATACTCCCATAGCAAGCCAGTTTAATTTTTTATTATATTGTATGTCTTTTCCCAACACTTGACATTATAAAAACAATTCAAGAGGAACTTTGGAATACTGATTAAACTTTAAAGCATTTTCTAAGTAGTTAACTTTCTCTTCTTCTGTCAAGGGCTCAAGATGGACACTGCAAGCCACAACAATGGATGGGAACTTTGTAGGTTACTTTTTATTGCTTTTTTTCTTAACTAACACTTAACTTCTACTTTTATTTGTTGTCATAATGTTAAAACCTCTTTATCTTTTCTTCACTAGGGAGCTATTCAGATTCAGCCAGATCAAATGCAGGTAATCTTATGTCTGAAAATTCTAAGTGTTTCCCAAAGATTACATACGTATTTTTAACGCCCTTCATTTAAAAACAGGCTTTGAAAAATACTCAGTTTTTTCCTTTATGTTCATCTTCAACAGACTGTGAACCCAATCCTGATTATTATAATGGTCCCAGTTGTAGATGCCGTGATTTATCCTTTAATCAAGAAATGCAAGATTAACTTTACGTAAGTCAATGTACTTACCTGTCTTCAACAGAAGCTCATTTTAGCGGTTTCTTTAAACTGCTCTTTCAGTCCTAATGTAACAAGAGCAGGCATTCAGTTAAGGAGAAAATAGTAGTGTAGTTAAAATGGGGTTAATATTTTTAACAAATAAAAATAAAAGAAGGGACTCTGAAAGAGGTATTTACAGGTACCACAAGACTAGAGGAAGATAGTCTAATAGTAGAGTAACAATATCTTCCAGTTAAAGGAAAATCTTTTGACTGGGGGAGAGATGTTGTTTACTGTTTTCCACTTCCCCATTGTCTACCCCCTCTTCCTCCTGAAGTATTTATAAGAAGTAGAAATACAACACCCATTCTTCGCATGTGTCATGTTTTGGGCTTAAAATTACCTGAAACAAGACATGTTTCCTCTTCAGTCCCAGTGGGGAGACTGGCTTCCTGGATGCTTCTAAGTGTACTTTCAGAGGGCACTGCACGTTATCTTTATTGTTAGTAATGAAGTGGTTAGCACTTTCAAGTTGGAGGAGCAGAAGAGAATATAGTTCTTAACACAATTCTTATAGGGCTAAGATGCAATACTTTTTTTTTCCACCTAGTTATGAATTATATTTTTTTGGAGGGGTGGTATCCTGTACTGGAAACACTGTCATTTTTGGACACTCCCCATTTGACAAATGATGCCATAAAAACCAAAAATACCTACCTTAAACTTATCCTTACAACTGACCTGAATGTCAGTAGACATCTCCTAATTCAACATATTTCCCTGACTTTTTCTGTTCAATATTATTTTGATTTAAACATAGCAATATGTTATAGCAAGTTGTTACTCTTTTTAAAAGGCATAACTTCTTTTCTTTTTGTTGTTTCAAACCTAACAATCGTACTGGATTGGGATTCTTTCCCTTCTTGTAGATTAGACTTTTTCAGAAACCTGATTTAGTCAATGTTTGAGCCCAGCAGAAGCAGAGTAACAGGTTATTAAGGTGGTGTAGGAAAGAGATTTCCCAATAGTGTAACTATGAGTTGAGAGGTACCTAGCCTCACAGAACACTTTCTGTAGCAACATCAGCTCTTCAAATGGAGATAACCTGCTAGTTGCAGCCACTTGAGTTTCCCACCATGGAAAGAAAACCACTAACAGCTGAAGCTTCAAATCAGTATTTGTCTTATAACTCATGTATGTGTTTTGCTGCTGCACTAGGCCCCTGAGGAAGATCACCGTTGGTATGTTCCTTGCATCATTGGCTTTTGTTGCTGCTGCCCTTGTGCAGGTCCAAATAGACGTAAGTTCAGCCGCATGCCAGTGTTTACTAGTAATATTTAGTTTTTAATCCAGAACAGAGTGTGTTTAAGGTGAAAGTGAGCCAAGGTTCCTAAACTCAGAACAAAGCATATGAGCACAGGAGTAGAGGGAGGGAAAATATTATGCTAATCACACTACTGCAATATGTTTTAATAAAATTAACTAGCCATGAATACCATCCCCCTCCCCCCCAAAAAAAAGTCTCTCTGCCATTAGCATAAATCACACATTAAAGCCAACCTCAGGTCTTTAAACTGAGACTAAAAGCTGAAAAACCAGAGATTTGTTTGGCCTACCAGGGGGCTGCTATGTATCTTTGATCTCTTCTGGTATTTCGACTGGAGGTGAAGTGTGCCAGTCTGGGAAACATCATCACAGCATAGGCAAAGATGACGCCTGTTTAAGGCAGGATTCCTCACACCTAATTTTCTTTGCCCCAAAGGGGAGGTGTCATGCCTGAACCAGATGAAGTCTTCCCCTGTAGCTGTAGCATCAGTGACACCTCTGGGAGGTGAGCTGTTGCATCCCAAGATCTGAATAGCTATCCAGAGATGCCTGCCTACCTTCATGCACTATCAAGGCAAGATGGTCAACTCTTAAACTAACTCTTAACTCGTTTTAGTTAAAAATGAGAAATTCTCTCATTAATGCCTGGGTCCAGCAGCAAAACAGGCTTTATATTAATCTCTGGTTCTTGAAGTTGGAAGTAAAGGGTCTGGCCTTCAGTTGGTATAGACACATCCAGGCTGTCTTCCTGAATGTCTTGTTCAGAAGGCCAGAGCTGTGCACGTACACACACGCTGGCACTGGGCAGAATCTTCATCAAAGCTGGTAACTTCCCAGACTGTTGCACAAGAATCTCCTGCAGAAAGGTACTTATGGACCTGTTTTTGTTGTGTGCTGTACCTGAAGAGATTGAAGCAGACAAAAGTACGGGAAAAAAGGAAAGGTTGAGGCAAAACTGAAATAGCCCTTGACGCTCTGCAAGAGCAGAAGCTATTTACTGTTAGATCTGGGGGGAAGTGGAGTCTCCAGAAGTTCAGTTTCTCTGGGATCTCACACTGGGCAGTGCCCATACATGCTTCTGTCCAGTTCAGCAGCACCAGCGCTGGGGGAGAATGAGTCAAAACATGGTACAAAGACCCAGGCAGCCATAGGATGCAGGAAAAGCCCATTCCTTGAGCTGCAGAGTGGCCTTGGTAGTGGCAGCATGCTGCAGGATGTGGCCAAAGAGGAACCACATCTGGCCATGGAGGCATTGTTGTGGATGAGAGGACTCTCTCCTGAGGCAGCAGTAAGGCAGCTTGTGGGACTAGTAACAAACCTCATTACTGAAGTTGCATGCCTCTGACAATCATAGGTTATCAGGCAAATGTTAATCGTCATAATGAGATTTTTAAGATCACAGTAATCGTAGTACTTTTTTCCATGTGACTTAGAATAGGGCACTGATTTTATTTTTTTTCTGTCCTACAGAAAACTCTTCCAGTTTTCCCTGCAGCTGGGCAATCCCAAATCAAAATAATAAACCTAGGTACTGATGATGTAACAGTTAAGTTTGAACCACAACTTAAGGAGGTGAATGTAATGCCAAAGGATTGGGTAAGTAACAAGACATGGAGAATAACAAGTTTAAACAAAAAAAAATATCTAATGGAGTAAGTCAAAGTGGTTCTCAACTAATAGTTCAAAATTGATTCTTTTCTAGTTCTTTTTTTTCTATTCATTCTAAAGATTTCTTTTTTTGTATCGTGGAATCAATTCTTACTGATAACACAGTGAATGGAGAAATGGTAACTATTTCAATATTCTAAGTAATACTCGTTTGTCCTGGCAAGAGGGTTTTTCAAGAAACTTCATAGTGATTTTGTATTAATTCAAAAATTTTAGTTTTGCTAAAAGGTGCCATTTCTTAACAGCAAGAACACCCTTTCCTTCAATAAAAGCCTATTCAGCTCTAGTAAGTCACTGCTCTTACTGTGAGTGATCACTTACTTGAACAGGGAGCTTTTTCTGTGGCTACATCACATATGTTAAGCTTCAAATTTTGTTGTCAAAGAACACTTTCAGGTTCTATTATAGCACAACCTTGATAGCCCTATTGACAGCAAAATGTGGCAGAGCTGATGGGCTCTTTTAATAATGGATGTTTGGAAGTGTGTTCTCTGATAGCCTGAAGTCCTGTTTCCATTTAAGGGGAGAAACCCTATTCTACTCTCTTCCAGATTTCCCTCACATGGAAACTGAGCTGTGAGGAGAAGATAAGGGCACTCAAATCTTATGTTGATGTGGAATTGATATAGCCATGGTGCATACCTGAAAATGAAGGCTGTAAAATGCTCCACTCCTTACCATAGACATTTTATAATCCAGATGGTTTGGATTGTAAAATGCTTTTTATAATACTATAAAACAAAAGGGTTATTTTAGTACTACACTAATATGTTTATTAATGTTTTAAGTATTTTATGCTGATGAAATGTATTCTGAATATTTAAAATATGTCCCGGTAATAGTCACTCCTGTTAAGCTGAAACCATAAAAATGCAGCTTGCATTTGCACTCTCAGGAGGTGCTGCTATTTGGAAAATGATGCATCTTAACTTAGCTAGTGCTGCCTCTGTAGCTAAACAGAATTTTACTTGGTGGTGGTAAGCCTGATTTATCTGGAGCAAGAAATACACAGGAAAATGTAACAGCTATTCCATAATGTTTGTGGGAAGCTCATGTTACTTTGAAGCTTGTGTAACAACAGAAATTAGTGCTTGATGTAGAAAACCTAACAAAAATGATCTCTGGCACTTCAGAAGTAACACATGTGTAAACCTCTGACCCCCTGGAGTTTATAACACTCCCCCAAAGGTGTAGATAAATATGGAGATGCATGGAAATTCATAGCAATTTTTTGTCTTTGTAGACGAGCTACATGACATTTGAGACTTCTCAGTTGCAATCATTAAGCATAACTTCTGGAAATAAAAGTAAAATTGAAAATATCAAGTGGGAAGAGGGAAAACGTCACACTCTTGAAGTTAAAAATGACCTGGATGCCATTGTTGTTAAGTTGGTAAGTCTGTTCAATTCTTAAGATAGATAGCTTCTAAGACATTAATGTATATGTGGAGTGTGTGAAGCTGAGAGGACAAGCTCTGGTGAGCTTTTACCTTTGTCTTGTTTTCTGTCTCTCCTCTTCTTTGCTGTATCAGTGAGACTGGTGATTTGTAGAGAGCAGGGCAGGATGTAGTTTTAAAAAAAAAAAAAAGTAAAAAAGTTTACTAACTTAGTATTTAACTTGACGATTACCCTCTCACCAAGACTTCAATGTGTGGTCATACAGCATTTTCTAGTAGACACGTATCCTAGAAGGATCCTAAAAGGAGAAAGGTCTGGCGTCTTGCTCTGAAGCCCCTGTTAATTCTTACTGCTATGTAATAGTGCACACTTAAGCTGTTCACTGATACTAACGAATTATCTTGATAATGGTCTCTTCCACCAGCTGTTTGACAATGTCACGTCAAAACCAGAAGAAGGAAAGAATCTCATCAGGTAGAGTTTGTTTCATTCCTAAGTTTTGGCAGTAGTGTGGCTGTCATTTCAATCTGCCTCTTGGGTGGACTCTTCTTGCTTAGCATGTACTGTAGGAAATCTCTGCTTGCTGAACACCTCACTCAATGTTTAGGGGGCGTAGGAACTTCTGGGGCATAATTCAACTAAGCTACCTTGCATATCTACTTTAGGTATAATTTAACTAAAATTGGAAGTGCATATTTCGCTCCATTGTGTAGACTTCTTTTGTAGACAACCAGCACAGATTGCATGTCTATTACCTCCTTTTTAATCTTGGGTAAGAAGTCTCCTACAACTTCTGGTTTTCTTCTACATCTTTTGTTTGCAGATGTATTTGTTACTGGCTGTGGCTGTTACTGGCTTGCTTTCGACATTCTCCTAAGCAGGCAGTGGGCTGGTGTAGATTTAGACTGCTCTTTGCATTAACCACACTTTAAGAGATTTAGAGTTCTTTCAAAAATGTTAACTGAGAAAAATGAAAGGGGAAGGCTTAGTTTGTTGTGCTGCCAGCATATAGTTGAAAGTAAAATGCATGTTTTTTGAGTTATGCATATTTTGTTTAGTATTTCTTTCTTCTTGCGTTTTAAAGGTTCATAAACAATTTGCCCGATCCTGTCAACATCACTATGGGTGAAACTTCTTTTGGTAATCTGCCGTCTCTTTCTGGCAGTAATTATGAATTCTTTCCAGGAGGAAGGTAAGTATTTTTCCTTTATCTAAATCTAACCACTTAAAGGCATACTTGTCATATATATAACACACACAATTGTCTATACCTATGGTCTGAACTGTGTTTTCTCTCTTGCAGAAAAGATGAGATTACTGTTATTAGAAACTCAACTAATTTTTCAGTCAATTCAAAAGCACTTGGATTTGGTAGTGCCTATACAATTGTAATTGATGAGGTGAGTTGCCAGTGCTGTTGAATAGACAAGACAGAATTACTTTTCATGTTGATATTTTCTTTAATTAAAAATATACTTGTAGAATTATTCCTCTTGCCCTTAGTTGTACATAGGATAGAATTCTTTATATGCTAAAAAGAACATAAAACCATTCCTAACTATAAAAATAATTATGGGTATGATGAATTATTTAATAGTCATAGAATGGTTTGAGTTGGAAGGGACCCTTAAGGTCACTGAGTTCCAACCCCCCTGCCATGGGCAGGGACACCTCCCACTAGATCAGGTTGCTCAACGCCCCATCCAGCCTGGCTTTGAACACTTCCAGGGATGGGGCATCCACAGCTTCTCTGGGCAACCTGTTCCAGTGCTTCACCACCCTCACAGTAAAGAATTTCTTCCTAAGATCTAATCTAAATCTCCCATCTTTCAATTTGAAACTGTTACCCCTTGTCCTGTTGCTACACTCCTTGATAAAGAGTCCCTTCCATATCTACTGGAGGCCCAGGCATGCAAGAATTAATGTTCACCAATGATGGACTAAAATCTTTAGCCCAATTAGAGGCTAAGGATCTGCATGAAGTCTGCTGTAAAGCAACTGCTCCTTTATAACTAGATAGGCAGTGCTTCATATACAATACTACTTACTTACCCAGAACTTTGCGTGTATGCATGATTACAGAGCTGATGCAGAACTGCTTAGAGTGCTTTTAGCGTACAGGCTCTTTATCACTGTTCCTGATGTGCTATTTTAACTTCCAGTGTTCTGGAAACACTTGTAATGCAAAATATTCTGAAGATATCCCACCCAACACAATCCACATGGCCTGGCAGATCCCTCAGTATTTTATTCTTACGTGTGCAGAAGTAGTCTTCTCTGTCACTGGGCTGGAGTTTTCGTACTCACAGGTAGGTTTGGCCCTTCAGAGCTTTTTAAGAGCCCTGATGGGAGTCCTTACCCTGGTACAAATGAAGATCCATTATTTATTATTTTTAAGTGGTGGTTCTGTATTGCTGCTTTGTTTGAACAACAATGTCCTTCAGAGCCTTCTAGTAGGACTATAGGCTGGTGCAAGTTGGCCTTGTTTCACTAGCATTTGGTGTTTTCCATGAAGCTATGCTGAATTATATCATTTGAAGACCCAATCACTAGTCCTCAGATTTCCTTCTCACATTTCCTTCCTTTACACTGAAAAGAGGCGGTATGTACTGCTGCTGTAAATTAAACTAGTGAGCCCTCAAATATAAAATGAACAAGTACCGACAGTTATATCCACACTAGTTTCCTCTATACAGTCTTTAGCAACAGTTTAATTGTGCATTCTTAATTACTTTGTCTTCCAATTCCGGTTTGTGTTAATAGCTTTGTGTATTTCTTCCCTTAATTCTGAGTCTATAAACTGCAGTGATGGGTATATTGGAAGACGTGACTTGCTAGACTATGCTGCACTCAGTCTCTTCATTTAATCTGTACCGTTGTGACTGAGTCAGATGTGAAACGTGCCTGTTAGTTACTCAGTGTGTACTCGTTATAGTCAGTACTAATAATCTCTTGTTCCTCAAAGCCTTCCCCAGGCCTGTCTAGCAACTTCTAATTATTAAAAAAAAAAAAAGAAAAACAAACCAAGAAACCCCACCCCAAAGAACCAGTGTTTGTTACAACGTAAAAAATGCAGTAAACTTCAGAAAATAAGCAATA
This sequence comes from Numenius arquata, assembly GCF_964106895.1. Lineage (NCBI taxonomy): Eukaryota > Metazoa > Chordata > Aves > Charadriiformes > Scolopacidae > Numenius > Numenius arquata. The sequence goes on from NC_133576.1 coordinate 83,102,955, forward strand.
GCAGTTTTTGACTAAAACTTGAGTGCCTTTACTTCTACAGGCCCCATCCAATATGAAGGCAGTGCTGCAGGCAGGATGGCTGCTAACGGTGGCTGTTGGTAACATCATTGTCCTTATCGTGGCTGGAGCATCCAAACTCAGTGAGCAGGTAAGCACACAAGCAATTGGCGTGCTTTTCTATTATGCTGTGAGAAAGCAGCTCTAGTACAGGGAGGGAGTCGTAGCTGGTAATCCCCAACCACAACTTTTGAACATCAGCATTATGGTGGACTTGCATTTATAATCGGAATGTAGGTGGTTAGTCTTAGCTACAAGATGTGCATCAGTCAGCTGTAGAACTAGTGCTTGACTGAATCTCATTACGCTATAAAAGTAGCAGAATTATGAATCTTTATAAGCTATCTGGATTAAAACTTGTGTTGAAGGCTGTGACAACAGGGTGGTAACTTGTCTTCTGGAGCCACTTCTAAAGTTTCTGTTGGTTTTTTTCCTCAGCACTTCCTCGATGTGTGTACACATGTACATACACAAATTCAACAACTCTCACAAATACTACTTCAGCAAAGGCTTCTACCTCTTATCTGTTGTTTGCCATTCCAAACTCTTGCTCTGTCAGGCTCCTCCTCTTGCCAGCAGCAGTTTCTAGCAATAAGTTGCTTCTCACGGTGTGGAAGTGCTGTGAACTTCTGGGCTGAAATTCTAGACTAATGGGATTAAAACCTACCAAAATTCTGTTCATTGCGAATGAACCTTCACCTGCATACCTCAGCCTTGCCATGTCCTGTCTTCTAGCTCCATTGGTTTCCAACCTCACTCCCTGGGCCATGAAAGCTGTGGCTGTCCTGGTGAGGAGCACTTGGACAAGACTTTCTCAGACTACTTGTGGCAGTCCCTAATGAAGCAAAAAGGATATCTGAGAGAGGGGAGAGCCTGTCTTTGAAACGAGTCTGGCAGTCCTGGTTTCAGCTAAATTAACCAGAAAGAGCATGAATCAGAGCTGTTGAGGCTTTTCAGGTGGAGACAGCACTTTGAAACCAAAGTTCCTGGTCTTGCTCTCTGCCCAGATCTGTGGTCAGTAGAAACTTTTCTGCTGACCTAAGTGCAAGCAGGATCACTGCTAGCCTGGTTGAAAATGACATTACCTGGCCAAAAGGAGGGGCTGAGTTTCTTTTTCAGGCTATTGCTTCATTCCCATGTGTCCAGAAAGATGATATTGTAGAACTTTCCAGCATTCACAGAACTTCTGTCTCTTCATTGAAGACAGAGCTACTGAAAGGGCCTCGATTCTGAGTTGCTTTAAATATGTATTATATACGCCCTTTAAGTCATATGGTACCTGTTATGTGTGTTCAGTTTCACATTCTGAATTAACTTCATTCCTTGCAGACTTTAAAAAGGTGTAATTCTTTTGAGGAATGAATATTGATGGATACATTTTTTTTCTTCTTTTTTTACAGTGGGCAGAGTATGTACTGTTTGCTGCCTTGCTGTTGGCAGTTTGCATCATATTTGCTGTCATGGCTTATTTTTATACCTATGTTGATCCAAGTGAGGTTGAAGCCCAACTTGATGAGGAAGAAAAGAACCAAGTCAAAAAAGATCCAGACATCTCTGAAAACCAAGCTGAAGCTGACTCTCAGATGTAAAAGTTGTATTCAAGAAGTGTTTGTAAATTATGGTATCCCATTAAATCTCCCTGCAGTAAGAGGAATCAGGGTATCAGTAACATCTCTGGATAATATGCCCAATGGGAGAGGTTAAGAAAACCTGTTTTACCTTAAAATGCAGCCTCTCTTGGGAAGCAAGAGGAAAAGATTAGTCTCTCTTGTACTGAACATAGTATCCTGAAGAAACTCCAGCAGAATTTGCACTTTTAATGTACCTCAAGCTTAAATAATACAGCACTATAATGTTGAAATTGCACTCAGCACTATTAGACCCTGTGGAAAAAAAAGTATTTTTTTATACTACATTTCAATTTTATATCATGAAAGAAACAAGTATTGCCAAGAAATAGTAATCGAAGCCAAGCTATCTGCACGACCCCTCTAGCCTCACTGTTACTCAAAAGCAGCAGGTCACATGTGCCTTAAATTCTTTTGTACTTCCGTACAGATAATGGGAGCAAAGCTCTGGCATTGCTCAGATTAAAATGCTGTCTGTGCTCCACATGGCAGTAGCTTGGACATGCACTGTAATATAATTTTTTATGTGCCCGTTAACTACCCGTTTAACTCCTGTTATGTTTTTAATTAAATATATTAGTGAGGTGTCCACTCAGGTAAACAGACAATGGCAAATGACATTTGGAATAAGCAACAGCAATAAAACTTGTGTAATTTCAAAATATTGGAAGTGATGTAAGAGTATGACTTACAGTTGCACATTAAAACTTGATACCACCTTACTGATGATTCTTCGTATGTGTTCCATCACTTGAAGCTAATGGACGAGTGTCAGTTTTCTCTGTCTTAATATACCTCCAACACCCATCATGATTTATAGCAGAGAAGACTAAATTCCCACTCCAGTTTCTGGCACTTAAGCCTACATGTACACATGTGCACAGAGAACAGAGTTCCTTGCCCATGAAAAGAGTTGGAAATGGAGCTTGATAAGGCAAATCCAAAGTGCTCTTCCCCTGAATCCCAGTTAGTCCTGTACCCTATAGGCAGTAACACCTATTGGTCTCTAAGGTCATCCAGGGAGACCCTTTCCCATGGATTTAAGATGCTGGGTGTCCCTCCAGCCCATGGGGCTGAGGGTCTCCCGAGACAGTTCCCAAGAGGACTAGTCTCCCTGCCATCCTCTGAGGAGGTAAGGGGTTTGGCATCAGGTTTACTTGTGGTAGACTAGCCAGCATTTCCTTTGCCATGCAAGCTAAGCAAAACAAATTGTCTCTTAACTGTATCCCTACAGGATAGGATCTTCTGTCTACTATTTTGGCCATACCAGGTGAAATGTTTATGTGGTATTTTAACACTTCATTTTTTTCCTTTGGTATACAAGTCACATTTCTATTTTTTTAATATCATAAGCTGCTGGAAGTTAGCACTCTAGCAAACCCACTTGCTTGTCTACCACCTGGATGGATGTGTTCTATGGGTAGAAAGCCACTAATGCTGTAAAATTATATGGGAAAGCTTTGTGATAAGGAGAAAACAAGCTCCCCTATCTCTTCAGCCCAGTAAGGCAGAAAGACAATCATATCTGATGAGATTTTATCTCTTTTCATCAGGGATTGATGTAATTAAAGTTAAAACATGCCTTATCCAAAATTTGATGTGAAAAAAACCACAGGGAACCTCGTGTAGACAAGATGGGATGGGCAGCCATCTTCAGTATTGCTGTGACTGTGTCTAGAACCCCTGTGCAGGGAACTGGTCTTCGGGTTAGAATCAAATATTTTCAGTCCCTTAGTTTTGAGGATTAAAGATGTATGGTTAACCTCTAAATCTGACAGTGTGTAGTTTTGGATGCTGCTGTCTAGACTACCAGACTGCTGAGAAGGTCTTTTGCTTATCTTTTTCTGTTACAGAGAAGATACCCCAAAATCAACCAGATTAACAGTTGATCATTCTAACTTCAGTTCTTATTTAAAACAAACACACACAAACCTTTAAAAAAAAATAATGCAAGAGTGGTGAATTACGAAAGCCTGTTCTAGCAATCAAATCTGCACTCGTGTCTGGCCAGGTAGATATGGGAATGTGGTTGTTCATATGCTTACTAATATTACAAACATATTGTGCAGCTTCCATGTTTTTCCTACTGCACGTTAGCTCAACCTAATGACACTTGACTTAAAACTGTTCAAAATCAGATTCTTTGAACTACATGAATCCAGTCCCTGCCATCTGCTGTTCTTGAAAATGGGTCTATGAGCAGCACAATCTTTTCAAGGACTTCTCTATAGTTTTAGGCAAATGTCTACACAAGGTTATTGGGTTTTTCTGAAATTCCTGGAAATAATTGCAAGCTACCTATACATACTGCCACCTACAAATTACTTTTTCATTTATACCTTAACACAATGCATTAGCATATCACTGACCATCTTGCATAGGTTAGGATACTGATAATAAAATAACTGGGTCATGCCTTAAGGAGTGAGAGAGACAAATTATCAAAGGGAAAGTAATAACAACTGAAATCATCCTACTCCACCAGGAGGTGGTTCAGGACAATCAAGGATGCCCTATTTCCAGCCTAGTTCAATCACTGCTATTTCTCCTAAAGACACCACTGCGGGACAGGATTTTGTGGAATTTAGCACAATACAAAGGTACTATGAGTGTCCACAATACAATGGACTCTCCGTTATTGCTGTTAAGTTTTATTGCTTTTCCATGCTCATTCCTAATCTGAGTCAAAGCTCTGGATCAAATACCTAATGCCCAGAGGTGGATAACAAATCCACGTCCCCGGGGAGCTTAACAGCTGATCTGACTGTACATGGAGGAGAGAGAGGAAACGAAGACGAGCAAAATGGACCTGTGTTTTTCAGAGAGTAGCTACCTGCTTACCTGAACCATAGAATCACAGAATCATCTAGGTTGGAAAGGACCCTTAAGATCATCTAGCACAACCATCAGTGAAGATCAGTGGTCACCTACTGCTGTCACCTACCTCGTCACGTGGAAGCTCTCAGCAGCATCCTGGTGCAATGACTGGGAGGGTGAAGGGGAACAGGTAGGGAAAAAAATTGGAAAAAAAATAGGAAAGAAAATTGGCAGGGTGTGGGAATGCGTTTGTCACCTTTTTGGACAGGAGAGGTTGGGGTATGTGTTTCATAAGTGTAGAGAGCTCAGTGAGGAGCTGGAAGAAGGTCTCCTGCAGCAGGGCCTGAGTAAGCTTGACAAAAGGCAGGGCGTAGGCATTGCACCCTCACAGGTGAAGCCCATGCCACAGCAGGCACAGTTCATCCTTGTGTGGCCTCCATGACTGCTTTCTTGGGTAGCAGCTGGGCTAGACATAGCCAAGCCACTTGTGCTTTTGTCAAGGGTCATTTTCAATGAGCAGCAGAGCCCAAAGCTTTTTGGCAATGGGACAGCTGGTAGAAACTACATGTTATTATTTCCTTTGTACTGGCACACAAAGCACTGATTTGATGATCTTAAGTGGTGTTACAACTGTCACTGACTGCATCCTAAAGGAATCCTAATTATTGCAGAGGCTAATCATATAGGCTTGCCAGCAGATGTACTGGGAAGAAAAAGCTGGCTTTCCCTGCAGTGTCAAAACGTCCATAAGACCTTCTGAAACACTCATAAGGAGACTGCCTCTGGTGAAAGGGGCTCTGCCCCCGTAACACCATTGCTGTATTTTGGGGGTGAGGGGGAAATAAAAATTGAAGCTGTGGAAGCTGCATAGCTAAATAGAAAAATAATAACAAATGATGCAAGAGTTAGGCATGAAACACAGTGAGGCATTTCAATTGTGCTCACTGCCTAGCTGCTCTCGCAACCCCTTGTTTCACCCGCTTCTGCGTTTGGTGGTGAATAAAACCCTCATGAGATTAAGATGGTATCTCAGCTGTCTGCTTATGTGAAATTGTGTTTGTCCTCCTCCTGTGAGATTCAGCTGACTGCAGTGTATGCCCCTGTCAGATCTTCTTTCCACCATAGCCCATATAGGGTTTTTTTACTCCAAATTGAACATCTATCCTTACAGCTGGGAAAAATATTCAAGCCTGATAAAAAAAAAATATCAGTGCTCCTGAAGCCATGCCATGCTTCCTTGGTAGTAAAAATTGGAAATGTCTTCTACTTAGATGGGAATCCTATTTCCTAAAGGTCTTACCTTACAAAAAAATGTTTTGAGTAAAGGTTAATTCAATTGGTGCAGCTCCTTCAGGCTGGTACTTCATCTGAGTGCCTGAGATCAGTTCTGTAACCACCTAACTGAATTAATGTTATTGAATGCATTTTTACTGAAATCTGATCCCAAATGTGGGAAGGAAGGGGGGCACCACTGCTGCATGAGTTTAATAAAGCTAGAGCCATGGATGTCCCATGCTGGCAGGGCCTGGCTGAGTGCTGAACCTGGGCGGGGAGAAGGGGGCATGGGAACAGGGGGATTGCATTTGAGAAAACGAGCAGTGAAATGAGGGTGGGGGAGAGAGGACCTCCAGGTCCCCTACATCTGCACCCTGGCCTTCTGCTGCTCTGCAGTGAGCAGGAATATAAGGCTAACGGTCATGTTATTCTCTGTCACAGCAGGGCAAGAAGTCACTGTCGCAGACCCTCTTCTTCCCCCCAGTTTGGAACCAGGCTGAGTTCATTCCCCATCATATTCCTGATGGAGTAATGGAAACCCAGGCTGGGATTTGGATTTTGTTTTGGTTTTTTGGGTTTTTTTTTTTTTTTGATTGATTGTCTGTTGGTTGGTCTGAGCTCTTTATTTCATGCATTCGTTGCAAGTGTGACTCAGCCTTTCTCCACTACATCAGCTTCAGGGCAGGTGGCTGCCCCAGCGCCCAGTGACTCTATGGCCAGCACAGGGCTGATGAACTTGCTCCCTCTCCTAACTTGCTGCCATCTCCGTTGCAGGAGGCAGACCCAAGGTGCTGCTCTGTGTCATTTACGTCCAGCTCAAGGAGCCTGGCAGAACCAGGAGGAATCAGAGAAGCCCTGAGCCTTCTCTGACCTGCCTCGAGGCAGCTTGCAGAACAGGAGGGATTTATTTGCTTTGCCCAGATCAGGACTTTTGCAACAAACCGTGAGGCTGTGATTATAGATTCTAGGTGATATCAACGGGGATAAAATATATGACTCTCTCCTACCTTTCTTTAACCTTCTTTTTTTTTGCTAATCCCAGGCTTCTTGCTCAGGCAAAGCTTCCCCAAGTGTCAGCCTGAGGTCCCCAGCAAATTCCTCCCCCCTCCCCACCCCTCCGGTCCAGGGAAGCGGCGGGTGATTTCCCACCACCAGGTGGCAGAAAAATACATTGCAGAGGAGGGAAAAGGCGGTGGCCGAGGCGGGGCTGGGGGGGGGGGGATGCTCCCAGAAAATCCTCTCGCATCCTTGCCTTCGTCATTTTTCCCTCGCAGTTATCACAAGCTTCGGGTTATCCTATGAAAAATACCTCGTGCATAGATCAGATTCGCTTTTGAAGATCGCAGGGCTGCTGCGTGTTTCAGAAAATCAAAATACCTGGATGGATTTAAGAAAAAAATGGCTGGTCCCCGGCAGCGCTGGTGAAAGTCATCTCTCTTCCAAACTTTTGAAAACTTGTTAAAACTGCCCAAATCCTAAGTGGTATTACAAAAAGACACTTTGATATTGAAGAATAGCAAAGAACAAGAATAAAGCCGACTCTGCTGCAGCACCCAACGCTCTTACTTGAAAAGGTGATAAAATCACTTGGTACAGCTTCATGTTGCGCTTAATCCAATTTAACTGCAGGACTTAAACCCCAGGCATGAAACCCTGCCCTAAGCAGCAAAGTCACAAAGCAGGTCTGGGGGAATTTTTGTAAGTGAGCAAAATGTCAGTCAGACAAAGCAAAATTGGCTCCTGTGGAGCTGATTTTCTCATCCCCAGAGAAAACAGCACCATGTTAAATACAGGGATGTATAGAGACTCCAGAAAATAGATTATTTTTAAGTGGATACAGAATTTGAGCTGAATCTACACTTGATCCTGACAGACTAAGGACGCACTGATTTGAGATTCCTTCCTCATGGGTGACTTCCCAAGCTGTTAATCTGCTGTGTAATCACTTAGACCAGCCTCTGGCTTTAAAAATAAAGCCACAATCACCACACTTGGTAGGGGCCCCAGCTGCCTGAGATAGCACTTGGTGAGGCCATGCCAGCTAGATACAGTCCATTAAGGGAGTCTGCTGGAAGAGCATCTTATTCCTGAATGCCATTCAGTTTCAGACCGCTCCTAAACACTGCTCTTTTCACACTGACATCTTCACAAGCATATACAGAAACAGGTTTTTGAGCTATCCTGCAAACTTCAGGGTCAAACTTGGACATGCTTCAGAAAGAACTTTGGGTATTAGGGCTGTTAATAGTCTTTGAGAGGGCAACAATGAACCTCCATTGCCTGTGGGGCTGTGGATGCTGCTGCTGCAAGGGCTGACAGGATTGTGAGCAGGGTCTGGATGGGCCCTTGGGTAACCGGTCTTGAGGAGGTCTTCAAAGCAGAAGGGATTTGCAGTGAGTTGTGACTTGGGTGGGAGAGCTTTGGGAGGCAGGACTGCTAGGAGAGATTTGGATCCCCCTAGCACTGCATGCTGAAATAATTTGGGAAGGGCTGATGTGGGAGAGTTTGGGACGCTGGGTGTCAAACATTTGGGGTGGGAAGAGTTAGGAGAGTCGCCAGACAGCAACTCCTGAGGCACTTCTAACCAGATCTTCAGGTTGGGGCCAAGGACCTATATGCAAGGACTGCCACACCCTGACACCTCTCCTCAGAGCTGCTCCTCCCTGCTCTGTCCTCCACTGTGTCTACCCTATGGAAAACAGAGGAAACTTCAACTCAGGATGGCTGTAGGGGAAAGGTGTGATGTCCAGCTCAGATTCAGTTAATATGAAATGATGCCAGTGCTGAAGAAGGAGACAGTCACAGGGAGGGGCAGTCTTTGAGTAGCAAACACCCCTAATGATGCTGTGCTGTCATTCTCACATACGTAGAATTCTTGTAAGCCTGGAATTTAATTTTAGAGGTGCATTAAAAACAATCTCTACGGAAGTTGGTTAAAATCCCAAATCATTAAATGCAAACACTTTACATGTATAAAAATTGCAGATACACACCTTTTGTACGTGCTTCTCTCTTTACTTAACACCCAGAAAAAGAATACATGCTTTTGCTGGAAGAATTACATAAAATCACATGTAAAACCTTGAGCTCTAATAAGGACCAGGTTAGAAATTTTTATTTTACTTCCATAAATGCAAATAAATGTCAGCATAGAGCTGCATTATAATGCAAGCCAAGCTTGCTCTTTGAGAAAATTGCTCACGGAAATGAGTCAGTGGCTATAGTGTCAACCTCTATACAAATGAGAAAGGAAGATGAGGAAGATGTGCAGAAGTAGCAGAAATCAAAAATCCGGTGAAGTTGATGAGAATCTTTCCACTGGTATCAGTATGCTTTGCCTGAGCCCCTCAGTGCACATAACTACAGGAGCTTTTCTGTATCTGGTATGGGTGGGTGGCGCGTTGGCACTGGAGAGCTTCTCAGGAGAAGGGAGGGGAAGGCCAAGATTTTCACTGAGGGAGTTTGGGAGGAAGGTACAGATGGGGGCAGGATATATTCTAGGTGCAAGAAGCAAAATGAGCAGAACTGAGCGTTTATGTGTAAGATAATCGCAATATCAGAAGATACAGAGTCAATACATATAATTCTTAGTAGCAGGTTCGGGGGCTAATCTGTGTATTTCTCACTTCAGACTCATCAGAAAATCAATGTAGGTTTATGGTGTCCTGCAGTTCCCTCTGACCAGTTCTGCAAGCAGCTATGGTGATGAGGCAAATCTGTCTGCTATCAGGAGACAGTGGGATGGGAAGTTTGTGCAGCTCTGCTACTCCACTGCAGTGTCAATATGAGCCTACAGCCCATAACTCACCCCGTAAATTTATTTGGAGGCAGGGAAGAACACCAGTGCTGATGTGGAGCAGCAAAATCTGCTCTTCTTTGCAAGTAAAGCATGAGGTACTCACTATCTCAGCTGGAAGAAGAGCTATGCTTAGTCCAAAATCTCCAGGAAGCCTGTTCTCTTGAAAAAGATGGGAGGAAAACCGAGCCGGCAGCTGTAGAAGCCAAAGGGGCATGAGGCTTTGGGATCTAGCCAAAGGTCTGGTGGAAGTGGGAGGTTACGGCAGATTTTTATGAATGAAAGGAGGTTTGCAGGAGGTGGAAGATTGCTGAAGCATGTCAGAGCACCACGACTGCTACAGGAACTTACTGGGCAACTACTTTTAGAAGCCTGTGGGATGGGAACGATGGGGAAGGTGGGAGGGCACACGCACAGGACCTGCATTCTTGTGGGGGCACAGTTATTACAGGCTGTAACTGTCCCACACACATACTTAGTGGGGATGATGGTAGGTTCAAATGTTGGGAAACAGCTTACAAGCTGTAATTTATTTTCCTAATGGAAACCCTCACAAAATGACAATATTTGTTGTTTCCGGCTTTTCACTCTTTGGGTATTAAATTCTGGGGTTGGGAATCACAGAATCACAGAATCACCTAGGTTGGAAGGGACCTTTTAAGATCATCTAGTCCAACCAATGAAAAAAAAAAAAAAAAAAAACAACCAAAAAAAACAACACACACACAGACACACCCCACCACACCACCCAACACTAATCCATATTCCCAAGCACCATGTCAACTCCTCTCTTGAATACCTCCAGGGATGGTGCCTCAACCACCTCCCTGGGCAGCCCATTCCAATGCCTGATAACCCTTTCAGTAAAGAAATATTTCCTAATATCTAACCTGAACTTCCCCTGGCGTAACTTGAGGCCATTACCCCTTGTCCTATCATCTGTAACTTGGGGAAGGCTGCAGGCTGGTGATCTGAAGTACTGAGGGTCTCTGATTACCCAGCAAAGCTTCTGTACCTGCTCTGCAAAGGCTGGCCATTCCAGATACACAGTTCTGGGCTTGAACTACGGGCGGGAGCATTCACTGCTGCAAGCCGAGAAGGCAGATTTTAATGGTATGAAATAGCTGGAGCCACCATCCCACTCCATACAGGACATTCTGGCTGGAGTTTCACCTTCTACCTCATCTGAGCTAACTGTGGGCTACCAGTGAATGGGATGCGCTGACCTCCCTGCTTCCCTTCCTCCCACACACACGGTGTCCCTGCTGCGTGACACCCAGAGACCGCTGCCACAGGGGACTAATCCAGCAGGATGTGCACGCATTTCCCGTGGGATCAGTGAACTGATCCAAATTACCACACAGGCATGTGATCACTAATGCAAGGACGGGAGCCAGGGCTGGGAGAAAGGAAGAGCAGGATCAGCACTTTGGCAGCAGACCGCAGTTAAATTGGATTAAGCGCAACATGAAGCTGTGCCCTAAAAAACTCATCACATGGCAAAATTTGTTACCGACACCCTAGACTGACAACTGAAACTTGCAGGAATCCATACGTTTTTGTGTTCAACAGAAGAATACAACATTCTTCTGTCAACACAAGGTTTTCCAGGTGGCTTCTGGTATATCATGAGATTAATAAAGGGTAAAAGGTGACAATTCTTGAATTAAAATAGTGAAATAGTGCCCTCCCTCATTGTAAGATCACTACTTATCAGTCGTCAATGAGCTACAGTGCAATTTTTTGTTCTGGGACAACTGTAGCCTGCAAGTAAACATTTTAAATCTGTGATGACATGGACTGTCTAGGGACATAGTTATAGGTTAGAGCGTGTCATCATGATTACAGGGTCGTCCTTAATGGATCCACTTAGTCTGGAGATTTTGCTTGTCTGGTGTGTACATAGACATTAATCCGAGATAAGAACTGATGTCTCCATCATAAAATGTGAAATGTGAGAAGGTAGAAAAGGTGTATTTCCTTCTGTTTGCTTATGTTTGCTTTGTGTGACAAGAGGGTAAGAGAAAGGTTTATAAAAAGCAAGATTTAATGAAATGATGCTCTTTGGGGGCAGAGGCACAGTGCGGTATAATCAATCTCATGTTTCTTAATGAGCTCTAGGTCCCCATCTAATTTTAATTGTCTGCCTGGAATACCAAAATACTTTCAGGCACTTACATTCTGCTCATTATTAACAAAGGGCATACAACACTCAAGACGTTTCTTCCATTTCCTGCCTCATCCCGGCTTATCCATTATGATTCTCAGTACTATAAGAAAGTGAATTTTCTCCTATTAATAAGAATCTCAAAACCCTGTGATTTTCTATGAACGATATGAAGTACGTCACTGCAGGAAGTGAAATATATGAAGAACAGCATGTCCCCTTCTTTGGGGAACATAACTTATTAGCCCGTTTTTTTTCCTTCAGCATTCACGAGACTTAAAGTGGAATGTGTGTTTGAATTTCAAACTTTGCTCCTGTAATAGACAAAACAATTTTCTGACACGATTGCTTCTGGAACCATAACTTAAACGCACAGCCGAGTTTAGCTGCAGAAGGCAATCTGTGTGCTTTTGAAGCTACGTAAGATTCCTCTGCTGACATAAATACATGGCTGCAGGGTTACCCACGGCATGTTGAGAGGCAGAAAGGCTCCAGCATGACCTTTGTAGAAGGGAACCCCTTTCCATCAAAAATGGAAAACCTAAATTTTTAAATTTTGGTGGAAACAGAAAAACCCAGCTTTTTGTTGGGGTATGATGCCCACAGAGTTTAAAAGCACAGTAGAAACTAATCTTGTAGAGTCAACACAATTAAAGGCAGGGAAAACATCAGTTCTAGACAACACAAGAATATTTTTTGGTATAAACAGGGAAGTGTGCATTTCTCCTTCAACACAGTAGAAGAATGTCAGGATATGGGTGTTTTAAATGTCCTTAACAAGGCCTTACAGAAAAGAGGCTTTCTGGGCAAACTTTATAAACACGAAATAGCTAAAGCAGTGGATGAAAACCCACAGATATAATTACAGTTCATTTCTGCACACTGAGTCATCCTGACTATGGGCTCTCATTTCAGAACAATGCCCAGCCCTTTCTGCTCTACTTCCTCAGAGATCTGCTCAAGCAGGGACTTATTCTCCCATGGATGAGCCAAGGAACTCAACATGGGCAGGAATTTTTATTTTTTCAAAAATATATTTAGTGCTAAAAAATGTTTCCAAAGAACTGCTGGAAGGTGTAAATTCCTGTATGTAAAAAGCAGTTTTGGTTCAGGACCTCATAAGCAGTCTCATGCCACAAAGAGTTAGGCAGACCTTTTTAAATCTTGATTGCAAAAATCTTGATGGAGAGCGTAGCGAGAGAGTGGAACAGCCGGTGAGTCATTTATGAAGTGCAAGAAGAAAGATATGAAGGGCAGCCTGGGGAATAAGCCTCTTATACCTTGCACAGCTGGAGGGGAGAGATGAGGAGGAGCCTGATACAGGGACTCAGTTACCGAGTCAGTCTCCCAGGAGGGTCAAGGCTGCTCAGAATTATTGCTGGTTGACTTCCGTATGTTGTTCCAGCAGAAGGTGACTACCCAGGCCCTTGGGGTTCAGCGGCACTTATTTCTCTCCCCAGGCTCTAGTATCCCCTGCCAGGGAGCAGCAGGGTGAGCAGGGAGCCAAGGGGGACAGCGAGACGGGACTACTACCCACCCAGCGCAGACCCATGGCACCCAAGCAAGAGGATCAGAGCAGGTCTGAGAGTGGTCACCTGGGTCTGCTGAGAGTCCAGATCACCAGTTCACAGTGACGAGGCAGAGCTAAGGGCTTCACACAGCCCTTTCCCACCTCACTCTTGCTGGGGTTTGAGAGCAGGCCTTCAGCCCAGCTCTGCAGGGTGAAGGGCTGCAGAACCTCTGAGTGCACCCGAGATCCGGGCACCAGCGCGGGGACAATTCAGAACATGTCATCTCTGGTATTTCCCAAGATGCCCCAAGGTTCTCTTAGCCTTATTTATTGGAAAGGATTAGCCTTTTTTCTTTCAATCTCCAGAAATATTTTGGCAGAGGAAAGAGAAGAGATCTTGGAATACAAATGAGTAAACCCATCTTCGTTCAACCTCTATTATATCTATGGGCTTTTCAGCAGAGCTCCCTTCAGCTATGATTAATCATCCTTCCTGGCCGAGGAAATCCCACTCTGCAAGAAGTACTAACGACAAGGGTGAAATACGAGCCAACTGCCATTTCCACTTTTGCATGGCTCACTAGCAGACCATCTACCCAGCCTTGTAGCCTGCAAGTTCTAGTGCGGCGTTCCCTACTGACCCTCCGTCACTGAACAAAAACCCTTCAGCCATGTCCCATTTGACCAAGGGCAAACTAAACCAGAAGAAAAACCTTCAGTGTCAGACACACTGCATTTCCACCCAATTCAGAAATGGATACACAGTTTTGTTTCCAAACTGTGGGTAAATAAACCTTTAGCATGCAAATATATATTATTTAAACTCTTTTTTTTTAAGTTTCTAAATGGTAATGTGCCAATTCAGCTATAATTATGGTATCAATTCAGTAATATGAGGGCTTAATCCTGTCCTCATCTAAGTCGAAAGAGTAGATTCTGACAGCTTTTTTTCTCCTCATTCAGGGAAATTCTGTTTCTGATGTCAGTATAAAACCACATGAAAAGGGATGAGACCCGTCTGGCTATATGGGTAGCTATTTGATTATTTCACTGTTCAGACACTGTACATGAAGATTAAAGCCTGATTTCTGTCTTTGATTTTCATTACTCCTTAGTAGGTTCTCCAGAGCCCTGCTACTTTTTTCTCTTCTAATACTCTAATTTATCAAAACCTAATACTCTTTTAAAATTGTCTCAGTAAAGACTACAGATTGACACTGGGAAGCTAGGAGCGAGTTATTTCTAACATGTTGCTGTTGCATGAAAAATATTTTCATGAATCTGTCAATTTTTTTAAAGGAAGAAAAATTTTTCTTTGGCATGTTGTCTCATGGCAGTGAGCTCCATTATTCATTTGTGCTCTTACCCGCTTTTCTCTGTTTTCAAGTTTCTGTCTGATAGCTCTTGTTATGAGAAAAATTGTACAGGCATCTTCTGCAGGCCATTCATGAGGTTACAGAGCTCTACTACCCTCATGAAAATTCTCTTTTCTACACTGAGGAGTCATAATGTATTTAATTTCTCCATCTAGAGAATATTTTCTGAACCTTTGATCATGGTTTTCTTCCCTTTCTGGTACCTTTTTCTTTATGCTACAGTATCATTTTGGAAACGATACAGACAGGCTACAGGAGCAGCATGGATTTATAGTGAGGTATAACAATATTGTCTCCCTTATTCTTTACTCCTTTCCTAATAACTCCTAATACAGTTTTATCATCTGAGTGATTTGAAATCCTTGACAGCCAAGATTTCCTTCTTGATTGGTAGGAACTCCAATGTGTAATGTTAAACTTTTTTCCTGTATACTTTTCCCCTGTATAATTTTCAAGGCTGAACTCCCATCTGCTGGTGTGTCACTCCGCAGTCACTCACTCTGAGATTCTTCTGCAACCCCTTGCACTTCATTTTAGTTTTTACCTCATGATACTTGGCAATGTGAGACTATTTTGTCATTTCTCTTTAGTCTCTTCTCCAGGTCACTCATGGATATGCTGAACAAGATTGGTCCCAGATGGACTCCTGTCACCAGTCTACTGGTAACACCATCCACTGTGAAATGTTTTTATTTTATCTTTCCTCTCTATCTTCGGTTATAGACCCATGTGAAGACCTCCCTTTTTATCCCCAGGAACACTTAAATTCTTTAAGGTCCATTTTTGAAGAGCCTTGTTAAAGCTGCTTTGCATTATATGATACAAGCAAGTGCCATACACTTAAAACACAAGTATTCAAAATGGAGCCTTGCTGACAAACTGTTGAGAATTTGAGTACATAGTCCATCAGGCTTATTAACAGGGTAATTTAAAAAAAAAAAAAAAGGATAAGACTAGGAACCTAATACACACAGTTATGAAATAAATGACACGTTTTTATACAGGTTGTTAAAACAGTTGACGAAGAAATTGATCAGTCAAGAAAGTGTAGAAAAAGGAAAAGGAAAGACAAAAGAGAGTGGTGGATAAAGAGGATAAGGAAGCGAGAAAAAAATCCAGCGACAAGCTGAGCAGTGAAGAGTACGGTATTGTGATTTGGTTAATTGTTCTATGGCGCCGAGGCCAGGGATGGCAGGATACCTGTGCTGCCATACAAGACAGACAGACTCAACCCCTGTCTGCGTGGGAGTCTCCATAATCCCGTAGCCGTACCTTACTGCAAGCAATACTGTCACACGTTCAGCCCCCTCAGTCTTCCCTCTTCCCCAGGTAAATCTCTGCCTGCTACTTATTCACCACGGCATTTCTCATGCGCTCTATTTTGTAGACAAATGTCCCACCTGTTACAATCCACAGTGCTTTTTTATTTCAAGAAAGGATTATTTATTTATTGATGGCATATTACAAATTCTAAGAGCTATGTTCCAGGTGCACCATCCTCCTTAGAAAGCCTCAGTTGTCCTACATTGCTCAGTTGAGAAACTTCAGTCTTGATCAGTAAGAAAAATGTTTTTTCTTCACAAGTAGTTTATAAACAGAAGTTCACAGTCACTGCCATTATAATAATGTGGGTTTTTTTTCTTTTGTAACTTTTTTCTTATATAATCAACAAAGCAGAAAATCTCTGCATATTCAAAGTATCATTTTAAATTGAAAGCAAACCAGGTATTGAGAAGTCTACACATAAAATAAATTGAATCTTTTCATGCCAGAAACATCTGGCTTCATAAAGATACAACAGAGAACCCTCTTAATGATAAGAACTGTTTATTTTTGAAGTCTCTGCCATTGCACTGGGATGGCAGTCTAAGTAATCATTTCTATTTTTAAAATAGATTAATGCAAAAGTAGCCTTTCTTTGGAGTATAACACACACAATCATTTTTTCTCAGAAAAGGTTGAGAAAAGGAGAGGAACATTTGCAAGACTTCTGTTATTTAGTCTGTAAGGATGGAGCTGAAATTCAGACTGAGAAATTAGCACTTACAAAATTAGCAGCAAAAAGAAAACACGCTTATTATTTTAAGATTACATTTAAAACTATTTTGGTTAAAACTTCTTCAAGTCCAGGGGAGAAATTGGAAGTGTATCAGAGCATACGGTACAGCGTACAATACAGAAGCTGACAGAAATTAGACATTCTAATACATTGTTCTGACTTCATGAGAACCTAACTTAGGCTGGTATCCGGTTTATGACATAGGCTTTTGAATCTACTCCTTTGTTTTCCTGCCTTTAACAAGTAAATCTGCTCATACAGCTTACTCCACTAGCTCAAAGAATAACTTTTCGGGTCCAGTCTCTTGTTGAACGCGTAATACAGAACTTTTAAATGAAAAAAAATTGAAATGAAATAAACACATTATCTTTACTCAGTCATGTCATACAAGCAAGAGAAAGACCTCACAGTGGCCCCTGGGTGAGGAGCTTACATGGGAAAGTTACTCCAGAGCAGCCTGCACATGGGAACTTTTTTGTGCTTATATGCCCTGAGCTAGACAATCTACAAACTAAATGTAAAGAGGGAATTAGCAAGATAAAACATAAACAACTCTAGGAAATCAAGTATGCATTCCTTATGAAAATTATTTAAGTCCCAAAGAGTATACTAATGGACGGAAAATAATATACATTTCATAATACAAAAGGTAACTTATTTTTATACCTTTCTTCTTCTCACTCTGCACTGAATGTGCAACCACAGAAAAAGTAAAGCACCTGATAAAATCTGTATCCTAATGACTATATAGAGAAGAGCAAAAAATAAAGCTACAGAGGCAATGGTGAACCTCACATTTTCTCAATGAGGATTTTTAATATTATGTGATGTAGTGAAAGCTCAATGGTATTCATGGGACAAAGGAGGTTCACTTCTAGCCCGTTGACTTTATCCCTAGCAAGCTAAAAAAATTTACTCCACAATACAGCAACCATGGAGATACTAAAGCAAAAGATTGCAAAAATACTGTAAAAAACAATCTAGATGATAGAAAGTTTTTATATTGATTCTTGTGACAGTTACTTAATTTGACTTTTGACTGAGGTAAAACTCAAATGAAAGCTTATACATTTCTCAGAAAATTACATACTAGTAAGCTGTAGAAACATTTTTGTGTTTCTTTAAGTTAAAACCCCCATAATTTAAACTCCATTCCAGCATTAAGGAAACTAACAACTCCTTCATGAACTCCAGTAGTTCAATTTTCCACACAATTTCTATCTGTCATCCTTTCCGTGTTTCACCGTACTTAAGAGCTGGTACATTTAATTTCTTGGGGAAAGAATCAGTGTGTGTGTGTGTGTGTGTATACACATACATGTCTGTATAAGGCTGTTAGCTAATTTTATTCAAGTTCGACTGAGTGGTAGAAATCTTAGAGACATTTATTCTTCTTCAAGTTTCAGAAAAACAAGATTGTGTAGCATTATCTCAGCCCATATTAGACAATAAAGAATATCATAACTGTAGGAAAAACTTCAGTGGGAGTTTAACCACCTAACAATAGGACCATTTTATATTTTGAAGTGTTTCGTGCAGTTAAGAGATTTGCACAAACTCTCTAGTGAATTTCCTACTGAAAAGTAATTTATGCTGCAGAGGATGCTCACCCCTTTCTTTAATTCAGTTGAAAAGACAGTGAACCACTGTCCTGTGGATCCCAGACCCACTGGCCAGCCGGTTTTGATAATTTTAACACTAATGAAACTACCTTTTTTTTTTTTTTTGGGGGGGGGGGGAGGTGAGGAGGTGGGGGTGGAAAGGAGAGAATCTTTGAAAGATGAAAAGGAGGAATGCATTAGAAATTGTGTGATGGAGCTCTTGAATCTCAGCCTAAATAGGCCAAATGCAGGGAATATAACATTGCTGGGTTCCTGCAGGGTCCAGGGTTTCTGCTGCGTGTGTGGGGAGACCTGACTGCTCACCCACTCTTCTTTCATTTAGGAAGTATTGTAAAAACACGACTGTCACTTTGGTTTACTGCTTTTGCAACTTCTGACAGGAAGTCAAGTGTTTCCTGAAACCATATCCCGCGGCAGGGCGATAGCATTACCCTGACCTTTCTGAAAGCCTCCAAGCGAAAGGGAGGCAGGAAAAGGACATACCAGAAAATGTCTAGGGTTTCTGCCATCTTGATCTATCGCCTCACCCCGGTTTCCGTATTTCAAGCCCGCAGCCCGATGCTCTCCTCCCTTCACCTGCTCTGCCTCACCAGCAGCCGCTCTTCGCTGGGGCTGCGGGAGAGGCGAAGCAGCCCTCCGGCTGCCAGCGAGGCGAAGGACGAAACGCAACACAACCCGCAAAGGCCGCGGCCCCGCCGCCTCCCGCCCGGAGGAGGATGCGAGCCGGGCGCCCGGCAGCCCGTACGGCCAGGGGTGCTCAGGCCCGGGCCGGCGGGTCTCCCTACCCGGCGGTAGGTACGGCCGGGGGCTGCTCGGAGCTCTTCGCTTCCCCGCTCGCGTCCCCTCAACCGCCGGCCGTTACCCGATGGCGGCGGGAACCGGGCGGGGCGGTGCGTGCAGGTAGCCGGGCAGAGGAGGCGGGGCGGGCGCCCCAGTAACGGCCGCCCAGCGCGCGCAGCCGCCCTAGTAACGGCCGCCCTGCGCGCGCGGCCGAGGGAGGAGGGGGTGGAGGAAGAGGAGGGATGATGATGGTGATGAGGAGGAGGAGGAGGAGGGATGAGGAGGCCGGCGCCGTTGCATCCGTGACAGGGGCCTGAAGAGGCCG
The DNA here is from genome assembly GCF_964106895.1 of Numenius arquata. Lineage (NCBI taxonomy): Eukaryota > Metazoa > Chordata > Aves > Charadriiformes > Scolopacidae > Numenius > Numenius arquata. The sequence continues at coordinate 83,122,367 of NC_133576.1, forward strand.
ATCTTGGGACGGCCCCTTTCCCACCGCCGGCGCACGGGCGCTGCTCGCTCGGGGGAAGCGCGAGGAGAAGGAGGAGGGCTCTGTGTGTGCGAGAGAGCGAGCGTGGAGATGAGCTCAGCCCTGTCCCCTGGAGCCGCCTGAGGAGACCCGGCTCCCTCCCCCCCCGCCCCCCGCCGCCGCCGCCGCCATGGCTCACTCCCCTGTGCAGACGGGCCTGCCGGGGATGCAGGTGAGGACCGGGTGGCGGGAGGGGCCAGCCCGAAGGGCAGGCGCAGACACGCACCCCCGGCGGGGACGGGCTCTCGCCGCCTCTCCCCGCGAGTGGGGATTGGGAGGGGGGGAGGGGGAACGGCGCGAAGGGGCGCAATGCTCAGCGGTAAAGGGGGTTCCCTGGGGTGGAGGGACAGGGCGAGGGGAGAAAACGCCTCTTCTCTCTGACTCGGCCCCGGGGGCCGGGCCGGGGTGGGCTGGGGGGGCAAGGAGCGGGATCTCGTAGCCCGTGGAAACGGAACGTGCTGTCAGCGCTTCGCGTAATGTCTAACGAGGTCCCTCCGCCTGGTGAATCCCTCCCTCTCGCTCCCCTTCTTCCCTCTCCCCTTCCTCAGTACTCTCTGGTTCGCCGCAAGCGTGCGGAGCGGAGGGGTGAGCGGTTTGTCTCCCCCTCCCGCTCCCCACGACTAGGAGTTCTCCTCATGAAGCGAAGCGTGTCTTGATGGGCGATTTTCGGTCCCGTTATTTTGACATGATTCGGGGAAGCAGACGTGAAAAAACAGGGCCTGAGAATGTTGACCTTCAGCGCATGCTGCAGTGCCCATCTATGTGGTGCTGGCTAGTGGGAGCGCTGCCTGAAGGTGGGTGTTCCGGGATTGTGTTTGGCTCTAAGAGTTGGTTAGTTGTTGTTATACAATGGAATTTGCTGGTTCTGTGTTGTAACTGTATTTTTGACATAACTGATGTGGTTTTCTGGCGACTGAGCTGGCTTCTTCTCCCCACCCCCCCTTTTTTTTTTTTTCTTAATCCAAATGCAAACTACTGCCAGAAAAACATTAAGGTCGTTGGTATCCGTGTGGTGTTATTCTAATGTTTCCCACATCTTATTAGAAACTTCCCTGCCCCAGCCTCCAAAAGAAAAGCTTATGAATGGCACATAGAGATTTTTGCAATTTATCTTCTGGATTGAAAGTTTTCATGCTTCGTTTGGTTTAAGTATTGATTTACTCTGGTTTGTTTTTCCAGGAGTCAAGATCCTAAGTCGTGAATCTTTTTTCTTTGCATAACTTGATGATTTGAATTTAAAATGTTACATGCTCAGGCATGGCATGAATTATATGCTCAGGCATAGTACTGGATGCCAAATAGAGTATGTAGGCCCTCACTCTGAGCTGGTTAATTTATTGCTCTGTAGGTACTGCTGTTGAGTGTTCAAGTTCACCTTCCAAATATGAGCAGTTCACTGATTGCCAGAGACAGAGAAGTAAGGGTTGCTTGCTTTAGCTAGGGCTAGATTAATGTTGCATTTTTTTTATCCTTTTGAAACATGTTAGAACCAAGATAACTATCTACTTACTTTGAAATACAGTCTGTAATATTTTAGAATTAAAAATTCAGATTTGTAGCTGCTCGGAAGTGAGAGAATGAAGATTACTCCAGCAATATGCATGTACTGCTTATGCGTGTCACTGCATGATCTCTCTAAGGACCTGCATTTTTATTGACTTGATTTGTTACTTAGTTTGTAATACTGTTAGCTGTACTAAATGGGTAGATATTCAGGGTTTTTGTTAGTCCACATACTTCAGGAGTTTACGTCAAATCTCTTTTTATTCAGGACAGTGTTATTTTTCTCATTAATTTTTATTGTATTATTATGAGAGTTTCTGAAGTGTGAATTTTAACAGGTTAAAAAACCCAAACACCAAAATAAGCACTTGCTGATAGGTAGAGGCATAAAGTCTGTCAGCAATATGAATACTACTTGCTAATTTTCTTCATCAAATTCAAGATGTCTATATCCATTTCCATTCCGTCAGAGTATATAGCAATTTTATAGTGGTCTGTTTTTAGTACATGATTCTCTTTGATTTTACTTGCAGATACATGTTCAAAGAGTAAGGTACATACAATGTGTGACATCTACTTAAAAAAGACAAAGGTTATGGCTTGGGACTTTTTATTATGTAGAAGAGAGAGGAATAGAGCTTAGTTCTCTGGGTTATAATTAAATTGCTGAAATCACGGGACTATCTTTTCTTTTTCTGTAGTGTGATCCCTCCTCCCCACCTACCAGCTTCTGCAACAAACGGTGTAAGCAGTGTCAGCGGCAAGTTATGCAGCTTTCTCCTACATTTTTTGCTGTACTTATACGAGAGAGCAGTCGGTATCCTAGTGTGAACAAGAGTAACAAAAAAATCACATGCAAGCACAACGCTTTATTAATGCTGTTTGGCGTGAGCAGAGTAGTGTGTCGATAGAGCAGAGGAATGAAGGATTAATGTATTTCTCTCTGAACAACATATCTGATCGATGTTTGAAGAGTGATGCATAAAAAGTGAGTGGGTAGAGAGTGAGCAAAGGAATGAAAAACTGTGGAGGAAACGTAGGATGGTGCTGGAAGGTTGTCAAAACCTGAGATTCGCTGTCTGCTGTGAAGTGGGCATGTTGTAACCTGAGTAAAAACAGAGTTGGGGTTTTGACCTAAATTTCTATGTGTGCAAATAAGTTTGGATTCAAGGTTTATGCTGTCCTTGGTTTAAGGGGTTTGTGTGGCATGAAGGTGCACCATTACTAAACTGAGTGTGTTGTCTTCCTTCTCTATGCTTTATAGTATTGGTCTGGGGAGAATGCTTGTTTGTCTGCAATGCATGAGATTTCTGCAAGGCTGGCTCGGAATAGGCGTATATGACCTTGGTTTTCAGACTGGCCTGCATTTCAAGGCTGTGGTAAGCTTCTATAGCTTCTTTATAGGAGCTATATTTTAAATAATAATAAGTACTGTGTTTATAAATTTATGGTAAGACTGCTTGCTGAACCATAATGTGTTTTGAAGCATGTTAGGAGTGTGTTGGACCAAAAAGCTCGGGAAACATAGACTGGCAGAGAAAATCTTACAGGATGAAGCTGTGGAACACAGTACTTGCTGTACATCAAGCTATGGATATAGCTTGGATATGTGGCAGCAGCCAATTTTAAGAAAAATTTAAACAATAAAATGCTAAACTGAATAGTGATTAAATGTCTTCCTTCTCTCTTTCCCCACTTAAACTTGGGGTTAAGCTGCATCTGGTTTGCTTGTATTTTTCTTTTTTTCTGAAGTTAGAGAACCAGAAAATCAGTTTTTTACCCTAGCTTTTCTGTGTACTTCTATCCGTGTGATATAACTGTAAACAGATTTTATTAACCTACTTTAAAATGACTCTTATATTATGGTAATAACAATAAGAATACTATAAACTCCTCCTGAGAAAAGATAAATGACTCTGTCAACTTCAGATCCCAGAGAAGTGAGAAAGCCCACAGGTGGTTTGCCTTTTTGGTGTTAGCTGTGTTCAGGCAGCACGGTGCCACAGTTAGAATGGATCTAGGTATGACTTCTAGCTGTAATTTTAGGTGCTTCCATAGTAAAGGTAGTTAAAAGTTTCAGGTGAATAAGAATTTCAAATACACTTCTGTGGCATAATGAACACTGCTGCCGGTGGACTGTGGAGTTACTGATTAGAAATAATTATTGTCACCTTCTTTTTCCTGCTTGTCTCCTAAAGGGGAAAAAAGAACCAAAAAACCCAACTGCACCCTCCCCTAAATGCCTTGAAACCCTGAACCTGTATTTTTTTGTCCTAAGAAAAATAATTTTCTGAGAAGGTTGGTTTGTATTTTCAGGTGTGCCTGTATGTCAGCTTCATAAAATTCCTGAGGTGCTTTTAAAATTCCGTCATCTTTAAGCCAAACCCTCTTCTGTGTGATTAAAAACCTTTCTTTATCTTCCTCCCTTTCAGTCTTTTGGTAACAATAACAGTATTTATGCAGTAAGTTGTTTTTATTCATTCTTTATTGTTATTTTCAATACAAGAGCTACACATTCTTCATCCAAAATGTAAGTAAGCATTAACATTCACACTGTCTTGCTTCAAGAAATGTTAAAAGTTTAACTAAATTTAAGTGGCAACTTGACAAATGAAACGAAAGGTTGTTAAGTATAAAGACACCATTTCTGGCTCAGAAAGTGTCTGAACTGTCAGTTTGCTGGAGACTGGAAGAGTGTTTTGGGAAATGCTGCTATTTACTTGTCTATTCTTGCATTGTTCCCAAGAAATTAAATTTTGACTGCTGTAGGAGAAGTGTTCTGGCCTAGAGGATCCTTTGTTCTGATCCAGCATGGCTGTTCTTTTGTTCTTACACACTATATATATTACCATCTTCCCTATTATAACTCATTTTCCTTCTAAAATAAACTGTTGTAACTACTTCTTGTATGAACTGTGGGTTTGGTAATTGCAAGACATTAGGTTGCTAAATCAAAGGCACTGGGAAGGCCATGTAGCCTCTGCTGCCTTCCATTTGTAGGTTCTGGGTAGGAGATTAATTTTTCCCAATATGAATTTTTTTTGAAAGTTGAAGTTAGGGGTTTGGTTTTTTTCCCCTCAGTCTTTAAGCTTCTTAGTTCTTTCCTTTCTGTGGCTTTTGCAGCTCCTTTTTTATTAGGTGGAAAATAACTGGTAATAAACCATTAGGTATAGACTGCTTTGTCTTTGGGGAGCAGTTTGAGGTATACTCAGTCTGTTACTTTTTTGGGTTGATCTCATCACTTCATGAATAGCTGAAGGATTTGTTAGGACAGCTTTTTGGAATAAGGGTTGGCAATAGTGAATCCTCAATTTTTGTGAATCTCTGTGTTATATTGTTTCAGCCCTTTTGTCATTTTGTAGCTATGCTTTTTAGACATACTTTCTAGAATTCTATTTAATTCTAAATGTTTATATAGAGGTAAGGTGGAGCGTTTATACAGAAGCAGGGGAGGTAAGGAGAGGTACTCTTGGTTTCCTAAGGCTGAACTTACAAAATCTGGTTCTGGATCTTTGCTGTGGTATCAGTCACATCCAAGACGGTTGGTTGTCCTTGTCAGTTACCAAGTGATTATCTTAACTGTTGTGTCACCATTGGTGTCAACAGCCTCTGAACAGGAAAAACATATTTTCACCAGTGGCCTTCTGGAACAGGTAAACAGACATTGCTTATGGCAACTGTGTCTTTCAGGTACCCTTATAGAGACCACTCAGGCTAGTTTCATGTACCAGTTTCATGTTTGGATAAGGTGCCCTTTTAGTCAGCTGTCATCTTTGTTCCCCAGAAAGACAGAAGACTACTGA